>NW_027187391.1:60618482-60759293 GCF_028583685.1 Petaurus breviceps papuanus
AGTCCTAATGCCCCTTCTAACTCTAAGAATCTCCCATACTGTTTCTGTGGGAGTTTCATGTCACTGCAGGGTGAGGGGTCAGTTCCTTCTTATAGCAAGTTCATATCTATAGATAATTCCTGGGTTTCTTCATCTGTTAAAAAACATGATGAAAACTGAATGGCCACCCCTCCTGGTACCTTTGCCAAAGATAGTACTGGGAGGTATTGTGATGCTTTAAAAGCATGAATTCACAATAAGCTATAATTAGTTGGGACATTCCCATCTCCAATGAGCTATCAGTTGAGACATTCCCATCCCCACCCCTAGAGGCTGGAATTCCTCATTTCTCTTTGACAATGAAGACATTTTCCTACCTCTCTCTATTCTATTTCTGTGTCACTGACTCCTTTAATGACTAAGGGACAAGACTATATTCTTGAGATTTATGCATATAGTACGATCCAGAGTTTCTTAAGTTTTTGTTTGTTTGTTTCATCAATCCCCCTTTGTCAGTCTGGAAGCCTGTGGACCCTTTTCACAATTCTGTTTTGATTTGTTTTTTTTTTTTTTGAGGGGGGAAGGCAAGGCAAGGCAATTAAGTGACTTGCCCAAAGTCACACTTTTTGTAAGTATGTTAAGTGTCTGAGGCTGGATTTTAACTCTGGTCTTCCTGACTCCAGGGCTGGTGTTCTACTCACTGCGCCACCTAGCTGCCCCCAAAATGTTTTTAAATGTATAATATACATAGAATTACCAAATAAACCAATTACACTGAAATATAGTTATCAAAACATTTTCTTTTTAAAACAATTTCAGAGGCCATAGGTTAAAAAACTTTGTTCTAGATGTTTTCAATAGCTGTGGACTAAACAGTGTTTCTCCTTCTTCTAAAAGATTAAGCCAGGGGTTCTTCACCTGGGGTTCAGTGTACCCTTCATGGTTCTGTGAATGGCTTTGAGGGGAGTCGAGTTGGTGACCTTGGGTGAGAAAAAACTATACCTTCATTTCAATATAATTGGCTTGCTTTGTGATCCTATATATATGATAGCATGCATTTGAGAATACTATTCTGGGGGCGGCTTGCTGGTGCAGTGAATAGAGCGCAGGCCCTGGAGTCAGGAGGACCTAAATTCAAATCAGCCTCAGACACTTAACACTTACTAGACATGTGACCTTGGGCAAGTCATTTAACCCCAACTTCCCTCCAAAAAGCAAAAAAAAAAAAAAAAAGAAAGAAAAATACTAGGGGTCTATTTGGTGAAAGTTTTCTACAGTGCCAAAAGTTATCCATGAAACAAACAAAAGTTTAAGGACCTCTGGATTAGACTATATGAAAAAGTGTCAAGGATATGGTCTGTCCTTCATATGGTCACAGGACCAGAACTATTGGCAATGAACTGGCACACCTGGGCTCCTCAGCTGCTGTGGAACTTTCTATTCTATCTCTGAAGAAACTGGAATGCCCTTCAACTGTCACTACTCCTTGGCTACCTTTATTCAACAACATTTTCTTTTCTTCATAGACACAAATTGCGAATTAAGGTAGAAAGTATTATTATAGTGTTTTCTATCTACAAAGCTAATGAGCATACAGATTCCACTATTGGTTAAGCATACATATTGAGTAGGGGAAAGGGGAGAGGAACGGATGGGAAACAATTTATAACAATGAAAACGTGGAAGCAATTCATTTATTTAACAAGCATTTACTAGAAACAAGGTGCTTTTTAGACATTGGGGATACAAAGACAAAATTTACAAAAACCAAAAAACCAACAATTCAAGTGAAGCTGTTTGGAGTTAATGTACCATACAAATGGTTCCACTGAATAACATTTGAACCCAGATCTCTCAGTCTTTCCTCACCATGAATTAAAGAAAAAAAAAGGATTTTAGAGATAATCTAATCTGAGGATTATTAATCCTTTTTTTGTGTCATGAATCTCTTTGGCAGTTTTGTGAAAACTGCATCCTTTTTCAGAATAATAATTGAAATTTTAAAAATATGTAGGAACCAATTATATTGAAACAAAGATAATAATTTTTTTTCTCATCAAAGTTTAGAGACCTGAAATTTATCCACTTGTACTTTGGGAGTCATGAACCACATTAAGAAACCCTGATCTAACCCCTCTCAATTCCCCCTCCCCCACACAAGTACACATTCTACAATGGAAAAGCAGATTCAGAAAGCCCTTCACCAGTACTCCATTATATCTTGTCTCCCCTTTCTATCACCTTTATATGAAGCATTTCCTTCATGTGAAATAATGTATCCTGACTAGAGATGTATCATATATTGAAGAATACAGAGTTTACTCTTATAACTCACAAGTGGAGATATATTCTTTTTCAAGCATGATATTCATTGGAGGAAGAACAGGAAAGCTAACTCACTTTTTTTTCTATAACAAGCTATACAGTATTGATTAATATAAAGAGTACTGGACAAGAAATTGGAAACCTATGCCTTCTTCTTCTGGCCCATTACTGACTAGTTGCATTTCCCCTGGAAAATAATTTAAATTATCTGGACCTTGGTTTTCTCCTCTATAAAATAGTGGGATTAGATCAACTAATCTCTAAAGTCCTTTCCTGCTCCAAGATACATACAACGAGAAGTTCTATTACAAGAAAAATATTATACTTTATAGCAAAATAAATGTAAATTCCAAAATCCAAGGATAGCTTTAAAAGTTGTGCTTGTTTAATACAATTTTACTCTATGAGAATTTTGAGTTGACAGTACAAATTACTTGAACACCATTATTTTTACTCTTTTGTGGTACAGAACAATGTTGCTTTTGAATGTTCATTTGCATATTTGCTCTTAATGAAGGGTTTTGAGGGGTTGTTTGGTTTGTTTTTTTTTTTTTATAGGAAGCCCTAGTACATCAAATACCAGGAAGAAATACAACAAAATCATACTGCAAATAATTGTATGATAACTTTACATTTCTGAGCTCAAATGGGGAGGATAATTTTTTTTAAACTATGAAATGTCCTAGAAATTTTATGTTGTAGAGCATCTTTTATGAACTTGAAAATAAAAATGCAAATAGCCATACAAATATCAAATAAAAACATCTCTAATGCAAATAGAAAAATAAGAAATAACCATAGCTATGAAAACACCTTAAATGGTTATCAGAGGACTGAATCTGTCTCGATCAAACAGGAAACACTAAACTGCTTAGTTACATGCCACACTCTTGACTCACTCTCCAGTGCTTTTAATTTTAGGGTTGGGTATATTTGCATTTTTCTTCTTTCAAGGTTTTGTTTTTATTTGGTTGTTTTAATTTATTTGATTTAATTTGTCAATTAGTTTGAATTAAAAAATGGTTTCTATTGTTGAATCCTGCAAACTATGAACTGACCTTACCTAATCCCAGAGTTTCTAACTGCCTGAGGGCAATCAAAACCAGTTAAAAGGAAACTTGAAATCAACTAAAAAAAGGAGTTCCAGTTCTGACCAGTTGTTACCACTCCCCAACCTTGCCTAGCCTTCTCTGTGAACTTTCAGCTGTTAAAAACAACTTTACGTAGCAGCTTCCCCGAGGTTGTGTTTTCCCATGGGACTCCTTCCATTTTGAAGTGTATTTAACCCTGCCTCCCTCTACCCATCTTGGCCACTCCAGTACTTTGGTGCTTCGTGGTGGCCCCAGATTGCAATCCCCTTCCTTCCATTAAAGATTCTAGTTTTTTCTACTTTGGTAGTATTCTTTATTTCAGATTGACAGTATAGAATTCCTATGTTTTACCTAGCAAAATAACTTCCTTGGAAAATTAAAGCCATCATGTTTCCTGCTATAACTGAAATAGGTTTAAAAACATTTCTTAAAACCTAAGTTTGAAAATATTTGATATCCAATAAAACAAGGTTTCATCACTCACATAGTAATATACTAATAACATTGCTAAGGGCCAGTTCCACAATAAGAAAGTGGAAACTTTAAATGTCTTGTTATTTAAGACAAGTCATTTCTTAGTCAACATTATCTGGATAACTCCATTTTCAATATACTATTTTACTATTTCTAATGAACCTCAGTCCTCATGTACAAATATTCTTAAGACGTCAGGTATCTAACTTGATATAAGGTTCAGTTTAGCGGTATTAGACATTCAAGTCCCATTCTTAAATTCTGTTGCTTGTTTTTCTCCCTTCATTTCAATATTTAACTGTTATGAAAATCATCAATAAAACTATAACCATATGAAGTAACAGAGTTCTTACTAAGTTCCAGTTCACCTAGAATTTCAAAATAAATTTCTACCATAATATAGAGAAAATTACCCATTATCTGAAGTAGGATTCGGGTAGTACTTTAGAATTTTATTTTAATCACTATTGTCACCACCCTACTCACTAAAAAGATTCTTAAGGACATTTCTCTCAGCATTTATAATATTTTTCTGGTTTCTGTGGTTCTTTATATGATTAATTCTACGTTCATTAAACTTTATAAACATTAAAATAGGCAATAAGTGACCAAAATATAATGATAATTTCCTTATTGCTTATACATGTTTAAATACCTTTTTCAATGCATGTAACATTCATTCCTTGTGGAGATGTACACATATTTACTATTTTTCTATTTCCCAGAGAAAAAGCAATGGAAATGATTAAAAAACCAATCATCTGCAACAGTTTCAGACACAGCTGCTACATACCTTTGTGTTCCGGGAACACAAAGTTCATAGACTATAAATATTATGTAAAGATAAATAATTAAGAAGAATTACATGCCAATCTTCAATATTCTGCCTATCTACACACTAAATTTAAACACAAATTCCTCATGTTGCTTAATAACTTCAAGCACAGAATCATTAGCCACAGTCCCTATTGACTTTGGTTGCAGCTGTCCACATTTACATTAAAAGGACCCCCTTTCTAATGACTGACTCATTGCATCTCCATAACAACCACTGGTCTTTGCCTCCATCTAAATAGGCAAAATGAAAAACACTTTTAGGTACCTGGGAAATTGAGTTAAAAAAGATCCCCAGATCCCACCATGATTTTGGGGGAAAGAGATTTGGGGCTTTCTGCACTGGACAATTCTAGGAGATAATCTCCCAGCTCTCTCCCCTTTCCATTTCCTATGCTGGTAGAGCTTGACTGTTTATCTTCACCAATTTGACAGAGTAATGATGCTTGTTCTCAAAGTCCATGCATACATACATAGCAATACATAGATATATAGGAATGAATATGTACATGATTGTCTATCTCTCTATTCATCCATCTATACCTACCCAACCATAGATCCCTTAAGTTAGACACTAGCATAGAAGTACATAGTAGGTATTTAATGAATATTTGTTCAATTGAGTAGACACCTGTAGGAATAATGAACATTTGTTTTTTTTAATATTATGATTTCTTCTATTTATGGTTACAAATATAGAAATTTAAGTATTTCTGTAGTCCAAAAGAAAAAAAAAGTCTAGCACTTTGCCCAAAGGTTCTCTTTAGAAGAAAGCCAAGCTGAACTAATCTATATAAATCGCTTGTCAGGGAAGTTAAAACAGACATAGGAGATACTGCTGTCCTGTTTTTAAAATCTAAGCATTAATATGAGAGTATGGGGAAATAGGAAATATAAGTTTTGTCATTAAAATTTTGGTCCTTTCTTCGGCCCCTGCTCCCCCTCCCACCTCCTTGGTCATATTCATTCAATGAACACAACTCCCTATTTTTTCCCTCAAACCAACTAGAAATAGAGAAACGTTGTACATGGTTTTAGGAATAAAGGCTGCTGCCATAACAACACTTCCACAGATAAAACTGTTGAGACGAAGAGTTACTACACAACACCCAGCTTCACAGTCAGAAGGAAGAAGAGTACTCACTATATTTTCCGATATTTTCTACCTCTCTCTGTCATTAAGCCAGAAGTCTGTTCAGTCTTAAGGTAGCCTTTAAAGTTGTCTAGTCTGCTGTCCCAAGGAAAGAACATTTTTACCTTTGGAATAGGATTGGTGAGTCTATGTCACACTCAATGTGTGCTACACAAGAAGAAAGCAAGCCAGAGTTTGGCCACACTGATTGTCTGTAGAGCTGAGCTGGAAAACTGGGACCCTCTCATTGTGAAAAAAAAAAATGTGTTGCTGTACTAAGGTTAAGCATCCCCCCAAATAAATTAATAGGCTAAAATAAACAACCAAATTCAAATACTCCTAAAAACGTAAATAGACAATATTATTTTCCTTATGTTTGACCCAAGCCTAAAAGTCTAAGTACTAAGCTCTATATAAAGTAAATATATAGAGAGGATCACTGGCTATGCGTCCTTGTCAATTTCCTGCAGGTGAATATCAGAAAAGGTGGAAAGAGACTTTGTATAAAAGGGGTGAGGTAAGTCTGAAGAGAGGGATTTGGGGAGCCCAATTTCCAGTGGTAAAAGAACTACGCTTAATAGAGGGGACCGCTTCAAAGGCTTTTTTTTTTTTTTTTAGGAAGAAGGTTGACAAAGGTGGGTAAGGGACAGGTTCATAGGGAAAAGTGGGATACAAGCCGAGGTGTCGGATGGGGAGTTAAGGGACAGCCTAGCTCTGGAAGATGAGGCTTTAAGTCTGTCCTCTCTCCCGGGGTGGAGTGATGTGGGGAGGGCAGTAAGAGCATGGGGTCAGCCCTAGCTCTAGGCTGGCGGGAGAATCCCTTCCATGCTGAGAAGTGAGGGTCTCAGGGGCGGGAAAGAACCGCGGGCAAGGCAGCAGAAGCAGCAGAAGCAGCCTCAAGCCTGTTTCCACAACCGGAGACGTGCAAAATGCTTCTGGTTGCTGACAGGTGAAGTGCAAGCAGAATTCCCCTCCACCCCCCCCCCCCCAACACACACACAAACAGGGAGCAGCGCTCCCCGGGAACACTAGGACGCCCCAACGCCCTCACCCAGGCGCGGGGGGGGGGGCCGAGCAGGTGGTTTAAGGGGTGCCCTGAAACCCCTTCCTGGAGCCAAGGGCAAGCTCTCTTGTCCTCCTAGCCTCCCGCGATACCTGCTGCGCCTTCCAGGCTACTCACCAGTCCTAGGGGGAAAGCGCCATTGACTCAGAGAGAGAGGGCTGCTCGGCGGCGGTGTGCTGAGGAAGGCGCGCGGTGCAGCCCCGGAGGAAGAGGAGATCAGCGGTGGCGGCCCCGGAGCTGGTGCTGCTGCTACGCGCGCTCTCGCTGCCCATCTCCGAGCGCCTGGGAAGCAGCCGCTACTGTGGGAGGAGGAAGGAGCAGAAGGGGAGGGGGACGGGAGGAGGGATCTGGGGAAAGGATGGATGGGGGGGGAAGGAGAGCGCAAGCCTAGGGAGGGGGGAAACGTGCGCGGGAAGCGCCCGGGGAGGGGGGTTTTGAGGAGGAGAAGGGAGAGAAGGGGGAGGAGAAGGAGGGTCGAGAAGGATGCTCGATCTCCTCCTCCTCCACCTCCTCCTCCTCTCCCGCCCCTCGGGTTCTCCCAGGCAATGCACAGTCTGGGGGCTTCCCGGGCTCAGTTCCTGATGCTAAGACGATGTCCTCAGCGGGAATGGAGCGAGCTGTGGTAGCCCGGCCGGGAAGCCGAACAGTACTGGATATCCCCACCCCCCACTTTGCGGGAGCGGGAGCGGGTTTACACACACACACACACACACACACACACACACACACACACCAATTGTCTCTGAGGCTCTGCGACTTCGTGTTGGTGTCACGAAAACGTCCACTCCCTCCCCCGATTAAGATCACAAGTACGTCTATATGTCTATGACCTACAGCTCATCCTTCCTCTGTTGCCTGCCTCCGGGTAGCCCCAGAAAGAAGGCACCAGTCTTTAGGCTGTACTGGGCTGAGCTGCGCTGCACTCCTAGCACGCATCGCCTGTCCGCAGAGCCACAGCCAAAGTGGCGGCGGCGGTGTTTGCTTAACCACCTCGTACTAGGTAAAAATCGAGTGACCTGATTGCTTCGGACCATAGCTCTGGTGAACGGAGAAGGTCATGAGTGTGAAGGGCTCAGCAATGTAATGTTTGCATCCCACCCTCAATGTAACCGCACCACCCTTCTCTATCTCTCTCAGGCGTTGTCGTGTCCCCCTGAATTCAGGGCAACGTTTAGCACATTTAATTACAATCTTACTGCCTCTCCACATTGCAGAGGTCTCCCCCACACTCAATTTTATACCTCAGCTTTACAATTGTTCTAAGCTTTCCTAGCCCCTATCTTCCTCTGTCCAATAGATTGCAAATCAAGCCTATGTGCACCCTCTTTCTCTCCCCCCTCTCTCTCTCACATTTTTCCGTGAATGTTGGAGGGAGGTTTGAAGTCCACACGCTGGGGAATTAAGAAAACACAGAAGCATGACTGATTTTTGTGAGCCATAATTTCATAATCTGCACCTGTTATTTCAAAGAGGTGGGAGGAATCAAAGAAAGCAAATCAACCCTGGGTGAAATATGAGGAAAAAATCTGAAGAAAACTCATATTAAATAAACAGCACAACTCCTAAATTAACATAATTACTGCTGTGAGAACTTCCTCTGGAGAAAGAAATTTTTCATTAATTTTTCTCTGATAATAGTTATAAAAAAGCTAAAGGGATTTTTACCATGAAAAATAAGTTTATTTCTTATCTGACTATACTTGTCATGTTTCAGGTACAGTACAAAAGAAGCCTAGCCCTGTACTGAAGGAACTATCTCAACATCAAAATAGTAAGAATAAAAAAGTATAATGTAATAAAGGACATTCAATAGTGACAAAGAGCTTTTGTCTTCCCCTGGAGGGTAAAAATGGAGATGAAATATTATAACATGTTGATCTTAATATCTTCTACTCCCTTAAGGCTATTTATTAATTACTAGAGAGTCATATCTCTTGAAGCTCTGGACCACAATTTCTCTTTGAGAAAGCAACACAAGTAGGAAACTTGAAAAATCTTGTACTTTTCATTAATTCAAGATAAAGTAGAAACTGCATCCACACCAGCTGCTAGTTGTTATAAACCTTTCTAAAGAGAGTATATGATGATCAGAGAGATGTATATTTGGTCTTAGGAATTTCTGATTGTTTCTTTTATACAGGATAGCAACTAGTTCATATGACTTCAGTGAAATGGGGGAGGGGTTAATGCCAACTGACCATTCCTTTCATTCCATTTAAGAATTTATTTTTCAGTCCTTTTGCTTTAAGATCACAATATTTAATAAATAGCTGATTCTTTTGAAATATTACTCCTGTTTAAAGCCTAGTTACTCATCAAGCTTTTAAACAAATGTCAACTGAGCAGTGTGGTATAGGAAAAGAGTTCCGGGTTTGGAGTCTGAAGATAGGTTTAAAACTTGGCTCTACTATTTACATACTTCTGACCAGGGTCAGTAAGTTATTTAAAAATTTTTTGGTCTGTTTATTTTAAGGAGCTGGAATAAATAGATTGTATCTAAGGCCCCTTCCTATGATTTCAAATAATCAGATTTATTGGGTTGGTCTAAAAAATGGTCAAAAAAAAGTACTCCCTCAAAAGCTAGGGCTAGGTTTCCTTCCACAATGTTTGCTAAATTGGTGAAGGATGGTAAAAGGAGTCAGGAAGACCAAACTTGAGTGATGTGGGAACTGGCCAATGAAGGTTCAGTCCTTAGCCTATGCAAAAACTTACCATTCCTACTGGGTTGGTCACACAAAGCATGTGCAGATATTCTCTGCCTGTTCCAATCTAACACGTGGAACTTGCAAAGCCTCTTTCTATTTATGGGTGACAGGGCAGCTAGATGACATAGTAGTTAGAGTACTAGACCCAGAATCAGGAAGACTCAATTTTCTGAGTTCCTATCTGTCTTCAGACACTTACTAACTGTGTGACCCTGGGCAAATCACTTAATCCTTATTTGCTTCAGTTTCCTCATCTGTAAAATGAGCTGGTGAAGGAGATGGCAAACCACTCCAGTATTTCTGCCAAGAAAACCCCAAAGGGGGTCATAAGAAGTTGAACATAACTGAACAACAATAAAAGTTGTGGGTGACAGGAGCTGGCACTGTGTGATGACAAATTACTCTCATTGGCTACAGACCTGAAAAAACCTGTAATTCAAAAGATGTGGAGCAGGAACTGAATACACAAATAAAAAAGGATGACCCACTAGTCTCTCATTTTCCTTCCTGGTGATGTGTGAGGAGAGTTCCTACTGTTGAGTTGAGGCAGTAGCAGAGGCTACTGGATGGTAGTAACTGACAATAAAGTAAGTACCTACAACCTATAGAGAGATGTGAAAAGACAGCCACCCAAGGCTAGCCCCAAATTCAAGGGATTATGATTCCTCATGATGGAAAGAGGTGCCAGATATGAACTCCAGAATTTCATTATTCTTAGAGACTGGTGGAGAGACACATATAAGAGGAACTTCATGTGGATTCCACAAAATGAAAAAAGGATTTCTGGAGTCTGCAGTTAGAATCTACTATTTTCACCACATTCATTTTCTACACATGTGCCTCATTACCATTTTTACTCTGCACCCATTCTCCCCAGGAAACTTATGTGTACCATGGAAGAGTGCATCCTAGTAATGGAAAGGATTACTTTAATAACTGCTGTTCTTTCTAGGCTTTTTTTTTTTTTTTAGCACATCCCTTTTGTAAAGCTAAAGGACCTCAACCGGTCAATGGATAATGGGGTGCACCCTAGTCGGTATTTATGAGCAAGATTACTAGATACTCTATGCCCTCAGAGTTATACCCAGAACCTTGAGGAGAGTGGTAGTCAAAATTCTGTTTAACCAGCCTGCCAGTGGGAGTGGCCATTTGAGGGAGTTGAGTAGAATGGGTGTTACCATTCCTTAAAGTAATAGCAGGCTTATACTACCCTCCCATTCCATTTTGCCCAAGCAGAATTTAAGGTGGAATGAGGAGAGGAAGGATGAAGCATCACTTACTCTCTTTTTACAAGCAGGAAAATGTACAGTTATGCAGATTGATCAACTGATCCAAATAAATTCAATAGCATTTGTCCTGTGATATTTTTATTGAATTTTTAAGGAGGTTTGTGTTTGTGGAAGAACATTGGGTTTATTTGTTATGTCAAATGGCCTAAATAGCCTTAGACAATATACTGACTTTGCTTTCATTTCACCTGTACTTTGCTTTGTTCTTACCTTTTTTCATCTTCATTAGCTTGAGGAAAACAAATTTTTATTTTATTTGAATGTAGTGTAGTTCTTCTTCATCATTTTGCCCCTAATGATTTAATCTCAGAAGAAAAGTTAAGGGTCTCCACCAAAACCTGATCTGAGATTGTCTAAGACCTCAGTAATTAAAGTTCTGGTTATAATGTGTTAGTCATTCTCCATTGCTACTATGTGAGATTCTAACAAAATGGACAAAGTCTTCTTAAGGGACATTAATCAAAGGAATCCATGGTTAATTTAAATAATTCACCAATTAACTTAATTCACTTTTGTTCAGAGGAATTTGAAATACATCTTCCCATGAACAGTGTAAACAAGAGAGTGGTCCCTTGCTGGAGAGGACACAACACCGATTAGTTCTCAGTGGCTAGGGCTGCCTCAAAGATGTTATTTCCTGGGAATGCAGGAGTAGCGATCTTGTTGGCCAGCTACCCCTATGTGATTCCTATGAAAATGAACCAATAGATCAGCTTGTTCCTATTAGGGCTTCCTTTTCACCTTCTCCTGTTAAGGAAACATACCAGCATGAAGCAAAAGGATACCTGGTCTAGGATAGAGGGAAGTGTGAATGGCCACACATAATCTCACTCGACATGCACCTACTCTCATTTTAGGAACTGTTAAATGACTGCTTATATGAAATGGTTTCCTTAGTCCAACAGATGGCACAGATTTTCTGCCAAAATAGAGGTGTGTTTATTAACTGCAAAATACTATGTAGAAAAGTGATTTTGAATAAGGTAGCCTTCTAGACACAAGATAGGAAATTTCCTGTGTGACTTTAGCCTTAGGAGTTGCCTGATAATTATTTTCAAGTTTGAAACTTTCCAATTTTGAGAATTTGGAGATCTGAACTTCAGGAGGATACTTCTTAATGTAGTGTACTCCCTAGAGAAAAAAAAAAGGGTTAACTTCCATGGGCTTTATAGCATCTGATTTGTAAAACCTGTGAGTTGCCCTCACACTCCAGATCCAGTGGAAGAGGGATTTTATGTGTGACACTCCCAAAGTGTGTTGTTTTCTAGAAGGAATCCAAACTACCAGCTAACACTACAGTCCTGGAGGGACTAAGTAAAACCTTGTTTGAGGGGCTGAGATCCAGTGAAATATCAAAGGGTTATCTTAATGTCAATCTCAAATTCAATTCCCTTTACATGGTGCTGATGAGCTATTTGAATACTTTGCTTGTTCCTTACCTGTTCGTGGAATCCTATAAATCTCTTTCATCTTCTGAATTTCCTATATGGTAAAATAAAGGCTGTCCATTGCTACCTTTGATACCTCATCAGGGCTGGGATCCTGTTATACATATTTAGGGGAAACATAAATATGACCCAAATGTATGTTTAGAGGTTTTCATAAAGCAAACCTCAGTGGGAGTTAGGAACCAGTAAAAGGAAATTATTGTTCTGGGTTTATCCCCCAGAAATGGATCCAGTGTCATCCTTTAGTTCTTTGAAGAATACCACTAGAAGAGAATGACATACATGATTTTTCTAGGTGGCTATGGAAATTTGGAGGCCTGCAAAAATTTTTCAGGGCAGCCAGGCAAATTAACTCGACTTAAATACATCAAACAGCTGACTTGATATTTGCCTTTCTTCTCTTTTGCATTTTTCGTTTTGCTTTTTTTTAGATCTTGACTAGAGTTTTTATTTGTGGTTGGAGCATCAGGTGTATTTGCTGTAGGCATGTGTATTCCCTTAGCCTGGAAAAAAAATTGTGAACCATCAAAAGTTATTTTTCAGCAATCCAAAGCTCTCTCTCTCTCTCTCTCTCTCTCTCTCTCTCTCTCTCTCTCTCTCTCTCACTCACCTCTTCATAAATTTATTAGCACCCTGCCAATCTCTTTCCACTCTGTGCTCAATCTCTACCCACCTTTCCCTTACAATAATTTGCCTTTCAAAAAGAGTTGATAAACTCACACTACGGTAAAAAGTGATGGGTAAAGTTTAATAAGCAGAAGCTAGGTGATACATTGCCTAGAGTGCTGGGCCTGGAGTCAGGAAGACTCATCTTCCTGAATTCAAATCTAGCCTCAGACACTTACTAGCTGTGTGATCCTGATGAGTCATTTACCCCTATTTGCCTCAGTTTCCTCAACTGTAAAATGTGCTGGAGAAAGAAATGGAAAACCACTCTAGTATCTTTGGCAAAAAAATCCCAAATGGGGTCATGACAAGTCAAACACAGATGAAATAACTGAACAACAACAAAAGATTTGATTATATTTCTTTGCCATAAGCATTTGCATTTTTCACAGGGAAAAAAATCAAAGGAGTAAATCTCTACTTGTATAACTTCATTCATCAGCTATATCTTTGGGAGGAACAAAGAGAAGTCTCATCCCCTACTCTTAGCCAGAGATCATGTGTAGAGTAGTAAGAGAAGTAGAAAATGACATTAGATATAGTGAATGGGAATGGTGGCAATTCTGTTTGCTGATAAATACTGCAAGGCATTTTTTTTCTTTCTTTTGGTTTAGAACTGTGATGGGGGGGGGGGGCGGGGATAGGGAATTCCCAGTGAGGAAACTCCCTCTACCAATGCATAGCAGCAGCTACTACACAACTCAAAGTCTTAGAGTTATTTGGAACATTGAGAGATTAAGTAATTTAACCAGGGCCACATAGCCAACATATATTACAGATAAGATTTGAACACTCAGACAATTCTGACTTTGAAGCTAGCTCTTACCACTAGAAAGAAATCTAGATTGAGATCTATTTATATGTATGTACATATATAGAGTATCTCAAAGTTCCATAGCTTAAATTGCACTGTCTTTTGGGATACCATGTATGTGTATGTATCTGTGTGAATATGTGTGTGTACATATATATATATATACATATATATGTGTGTGTGTGTGCATATATTCATACTTTTTTAGAGATACATACACCTTTATGTATGTATAGATATATGTACATATACATATATACAAACATATGCATGAAAGAGAAAGAGAAATTTAATTCTATTTGGCAACCTTCTTTAACCAAGAAAGACTACAGAATACTAGAGGTCAGAAAAGTGGCTCTGTTTTTGGTTTTTGAGAACATGATTTAAAAATTGAAAGGTGTTTTTCCATTGAAGTCAGAATAACTTAATACCTATGAGATACTCCTCTTCCCTACACAAACTTGTTTTCAAATTTCAGATTCCAAACAAAGCTCAGTCAGTGAATATTTCTACATAGAAAGGATAGGGAACATTGAACTCACAAGCATCAACAGCCACACTTTGACTTAGAAGTGAAGGTGTGCCTAGATATGTCCATGTACTCCTAAATCCCTTAAATTGAGATGACTTAGACATTGGGATATATTGAGCATATTTAATAAAGTATGTTGTACAAATTGAATTTTTAAATCAAAGTGGCCCATGAGTTATTTTGTAAGGCAAATAATATAAATTACACTAAATTGTATCATTTAGATATCTCTATTTCATTGGGTTCCCTGGGATATATTGAGCATATTTAATAAAATATATTGTGCAAACTAGAATTAGTTTTTAAATCAAAATAGTCCATGAGTTATATTGCAAGCAAAATAACATAAATTATACTAAATTGTATCATTTAGATATTTAGATTTCATTGGGTTCCCCTGAAGAAAAAAGATTCATTTCTAGTTACTAATTTATCAGTTCACTTCTGTCCATAATCCTGCCTGCATCTATATCTACATCCAGTCTGCAAACCTAGCACCAGACTTCCACAGTGTCCCCAATAGGACCTCTCATGGGTAATCACACAAATCCATTTTAAATTTGCTTAAAGAATAATCTTCATATTTTTGTACATTAAAGCTATGAATTTCTTATTTCCTTTCCTGTCACTTTAGGGTATTCATTATTTTAGAGTTTTGCTGCTTTCGTTTATTAGAATACTATTCTGCTATTTTGTAGTGGCATTAGCAAAAATGATTTCATTGCATGCTCAAAATAATGCTAAGGTCAAAAATAATTTTATGGGGTGGCTAGGTGGTGCAGTGAATAGAGCACTGGCCCTGGAGTCAGGAGGTCCTGAGTTCAAATCCAGCCTCAGACACTTAACACTTACTAGTCCTGTGACCTTGGTCAAGTCACTTGACCCGAATTGCCCTGCCCTCCTCCCTCCAAAAAAAAAAAAAAAAGCAAAAAAAGAATTTTTATTTTAAATACTACTTGAATGGTTTTAAAACTACTAAAATTTCATCATTCATATGTATCCTTTTATATACACCCGTTATTCAATTGTTTCTACTTCTTCCTTCTTTTGGTGAAAGCAGAATTGCTAAGAAGCATTATCCTGTGAAAACTTTGGTTCTTTAGTCACTGTAATTCTGTAATTCCTTTGTCTTTAAATATTTGTGAGGTTCCTGTTTTAGAACACTGAACTATTTTCAGAGCATAGAGCTTATTGGCACATGTCAGTATGATAAGCCTCCAAGTTTGAAATGAACAAAAATGTCCTACTGATGAGGTGCAGGCTCTAGGAACCCACTTGAGCTCTGATTGAATCTTCCCATTTGATGGGGCATTTGCATGAGGTCATAGGTCTTTCAGTTGTGGCTCTGCCCAAACCTTTGTTACTAGCTTGGCCTTCCATAGTCCATCTACTCCCCACCCTCGAGCCTATCAAAATATCTATACCCAAATCAACTGTTGACCTCATTAACTCTTCCTGAAGACCCTCCCCAAACTCCTCCCTTAGACTACCCGTAGATTCCTCCCACAACCTTTCGGTATATAGGACCCCACCTTGTCTCCATGTGTGTGAGACTGCCATAGTGATACCTAGCACAGGCTTGCTCTGTGTCCAATACAGGTGAACTTTTAATAGACTTTGCTTTTCTTTGGCTGAGAGAAGACTTGAGTCGAATTCATTCGGCAGGCCCTGGTGTATTGGTATTTTAGGGTCTTGAGCACCCCTAACCCTAACCTCTTCACTACTCTGTTGCATAATCTTATACCATCAATAATTTCTTAAAGGGGCATTAAATAGTCAATGGGAACAGGATAAATATCAGAACATTCACTACAAATTTCTCCCTCTCCCTTCCCCACTCTGTTCCCCATTTTCCTCATCTCTACTCCAGTAACGTTCTGTTTACATGAATAAAATATTGTTCTGTTTAAATGCGGTCAAATTCTCAAGGGGGTGGGGGTGGGCATGTATGGTATTCAAGTGATATTCTACTAATGTTTGATTTATAACCCAAAATAATATTTAGTTTTTGAAGGAGAATAAAAAATATCAAATGCTTAATAAGTATAATTTTGAAATAAAAGTAAACATCAAGAATAGGACAGAAAGAACAATAGATATTATTATAAAAATAAAAAACCTATGTCAAACAAAAGTCTGTTACTCTAAGGGAGAAAAAGAAAAATCTAAATGCCTTTTCAGTAGCATTCTTGTTTGCCTTATTCTTCAATATATTTCAATGTATCATGCCATACGAACCTGAAACAAATTGATTTATGTCTTTTGCAGATTCATGAGCTCTTCATTTCCCAAAGCAGTCATTAAAATAAAGGAGGAATCTGACTAGGATTTTAAAGATTAGGAAAATGTTTTTATTGTAATTGTTATTGGATTTTCTTGAGGGCACCTTTGCAGCCTTAACATAGTTGTGCATTCTGTGATAAGTTTAAAGTTCTGATTATTGCAATGTTTGTACTGTAGGTGCTTGTTGAACTGTGGTAAAGATTTTCTGTTTGGTTTCACTTTTGTTCCTACTGTTCTCATGGGGTGAATGTCAGATGAATGCTACCAAGCACCAAAACCCAAGATATGGTAGGAAGTAGAAATATGATGGTGTTTACAAGAAATTTAATAATCTCTTTATGGAGGAGGGGGTTTTGAAGACAAGGTTGTCCCATATGAACATTTGTAAATGAAAGCTGTTGTTTTGTCAGGAGGTGGTGCCATGTGAGTTGGATTTAAGTGAGGGAGCATTATGCAAAGTCACCAGCCTCACTTTCTCCTCTGGAGTTATCTGGGTCTACCAGCAAAATATAGAACAGGATGACTGGAGATGGCCCTGGATGCAGTGGAAGATCTTAGCCTTTTTGAGTTAAAGTCTTTAACATGTCTCAATATGACTGAGGTAATGCCAATTCAATGATTAAGGCTAAGTAAGAAATGAGGTAGAGAATGGCCTTTATGCCTAGTCAAAAAAAAAAAAATCGATCTGGGCGGGAAAGCCCCTCAGGGTTTCTGGCCAAAATAGAAACAATTGCTATTGACATTCTCTCTGAACCAATCAGGGCTCATATAATGGCCAAGTGGGGCTTGGCCTGGGACCTATTGCTGGCCAATCGATAAGAGGCAGAGTGATTTTGCTTTAGGGCTAGGTCCTTAAGGGAAAATTTTTAAAAGGTTTCAGGGATCAAAATTTACATTCCTTTGGGCAGAGAACCAGTATGAAATAAAAGCATGGGGATAATAAACTTAAACAGCTTTCTGGCATTTATATAGTTATTTGATTTTATTTGCCCACAAAACTGTAGGTAGCAAGAGTTCATTGGACTTCCCTAAGGGCAGCTAGGTGGCAGAGTAAATAAGAGTATTGAGCTTGGAGTCAGAAGGACCTGAGTTCAAATGAAGACTGAGACATTTATTAGTCCTGTGACCTTGGGCAAGTCAATTAACCTGTTTGCCTCTGTTTCCTCATCTGTAAAACAGACTATGTTTCAAGGTTGTTGTGAGCATTAAATAAGGTAACAGTTTTAAAGTGCTTAGCACAGTACCTGATGCATGGTAAACACTATATAAAAATTAGCTACCATTATTATTGTTAATATTCAGAATACTTCCTCTCTGAGAAGAACTTCCTCTTTCCCAAAGTGACTCATTATAATTCCTCCAACTCATCTATGTTCTCCTACCTGCTCCCCTGTCATGAGCAGCCAGAACCACCTCTGAATCACCACCTCTTCCAATGCAATTGTACTGAGGGCATCCTCTAAATTCCAGTCCTTACACTGGACCCTCTTTTGCTTCATCCACCGCCACTGTCTTCTATAAAATGAGTCTAATAATAGCACCTATCTCCCAGTAATATACTTAAGATCCAATTGGATAACATAAGTAAAGCAATTTACTAAACTTTAAGTGATAAAAAAATGCTAACAATTATCATTGTTGTTGCTATTAACATCATTCCCCATCCAACTGTGGTTGGTGCCATGACCACTACCTTTATTCTACCCATGGTAAAAGAATTCCTGTTTTTAGCAATGATACCACAACTTGACAATTTAGTCAGTATCTGATAAACTTTGTGAGGCTGCAGCAGTGATATTTAAGAAGACAAAGAAGATTGCTCGACTTGACTAAATACACAAGAACAAATACTGTGTATGTTAGATTGAATACATTTTTGAGGAAAATATCAGACTAGAAAACCATCAATAAACATATCCATTAACAACAAAAGCTAGACAATGAGGAATACATACACTACAAATATCAGGTTTCTTTAAATATACAATTACTAACAACTCTGAGGTACCACATCTCACCAGTCAGATTGGCTAAGATGACAAAACAGGAAAATGACAAATGCTAGAGAGGATGTGGGCAAATTGGAACACGCATTGCTGGCAGAGTTGTGAACTGATCCAGCCTTTCTGGAGAGCAAAAGGGCTATAAATACTTTCATATCCTTTGACCCAGCAATACCACTCCTCGGGTTATATCCCAAAGAGATCATAGAAGTGGGAGGAAGACCCATATGTACAAAAATGTTTATAGCAGCTCTTTTTGTGGTGGCAAAGAATTGGAAATTAAGGGGGTGCCCATCAATTGGGGAATGGATGAACAAGTTGTGGTATATGCATGTTATGGAATACTATTGTGCTATATGAAACGAGGAGCAGATGGTCTTCTTATTTACCTGGAGAGGCTTATACAAACTGATACTGAGTGAGAAGAGTAGAACCAGGAGAAATCTGTACACAATTACAGACACAACGTATGTGTAATGACCAACTTTGATAGACTGGACTCTTCTCAGCAATGCAGTGATATAAGTCAATCCCAAGAGACTCATGATGGAGACAAATATGTGCATCCAGAGAAAGAACTAGAAAGAACTGAGTTTATATCCAGGTGGAAGCAAAATACCTGATCTTTTTCCTTCTCTTGTTTGGTTTTATGATTTCTTTGCCATTTTTCATTCCATCTGATACAATCCGTCTTTATAATCTGACTAATGTATAATGTGAAAGTATTTACAGATCTTATACTTGACTATATGCCGCCATGGGGGGGAGGGGAGGAAGGGGGACAAAATGTGAAACTCAAGGAATTGTGGAATTGAATCTTGTAAACTAAGAGGAAACAAACAAATTAATTAAAAAATTAAAAAATATATATATGTATATATACATTTACTTTTACATGGTAGTAACATGTTCCCTGCATGTGAGTTAATATTAATTTAAAGAAACTTGGAAACTGATTTTTAAAAAGCCATATCAGATTGAGTTTGGAACAAAGAGGAAGATATTCTCAAAAACAAACAAACAAAAAACAGCAAAAGTTTCAGACAATGCTTCCAAAAAAAAAAAGGCAACCTTGAAGACATTAGAAATTATTGATCGTTATTCTTATTTTCAAATCTTTATAAAATCTATATGAGAATGATGACAACATGAAGCCAGGCTTTCATAAACTATTTTCTACAATAGACAACATCTTTAACAAGCACACAGCCAGCTGAGATTTAGAGAAAAAAAAAGATTGTGCTATTTCTATTGCTAATTTGATTCATTTAAAATGCATTTTTGGGAGGTAAAACAATATGTATCCTTTAAGGCTCTTGTCAAACAAAGTATCTGCCAGGTATAGTTACAATAACACAAAAACCTGACAGATGAGACCACGAAGACAATATTGTTTAACCATCTGCTGAGGATAGTCATCAAGCTAGATGTAAAACCTTAGGTTTATAGATTACTAGTGTTGGAAAGGATCTCAGAAATTATCTTCTTGTTTAGCCCTTTCAGTTGTGTCTATCTTTGTTACTCCATTTGGGGTCTTCTTAGCAAAGATACTTAAGTGATTTACCATTTCCTTCTCTAATTCATTTTATAGATGAGGAACTGAGGCAAATAGCATTAAGTCTCACAGCTAGTAAATATCTGAGGTCAGATTTGAACTCAGGTCTATCCTGACTCCAGGCCCAGGACTCTATCCAAAGTGCCATCTAGTTGCCCCAGAAAGTATCTAGCCCAACTCTTACCTGACCAAGAACCCCTCTACAGCATTGCATACAAGTACTCAACTAATTTTTGCTTTAAAAACTTCAATGATAAGGAGGGGGATCTTCCAAAAAAAATAAATTGTGAAATCCAGAGCAAATTCAGTAGATGGGAGTCAAAAAGGGGGTGGTGTGTGGGAGGCTGTCACAGGTGAGTCCCTGAAGAAATAATCTGATTGTATATGCAAGCATCTTGAGACAGGGAGCATCCAGATTCTCTTCTTTCCCCCTTTTTCTGATAAATCTACTGCTAAATTGTCTGGAATGATTAGATAGATAGATAGACAGACAGACAGACAGACAGACAGACAGACAGACAGACAGACAGACAGATAGATAGATAGATAGATAGATAGATATAGATGTAGATAGAGATAGAGATATTTAGAAAGATAGATGATAAAGAAATATATAGATACAGATACATATATACACATATGAATATATAACTATACACACGCACACATATGTGTCAGAATATATATGTATATTAATAGGAATATATAAACATCCGTACATAGACATATATGTATACTTGCACACATATATTGACTAGAATAATGTAAAGAACAGAGAAATAAAACTGGATGCTATAGAATTATTGTTACCAATCTTGGCCTCAGAGAAAAGATGAAGAAATACAGTTCCATTCCTTTCATTGGAGATGTGGGGGACAATGAGTTCATAATACATATAGACTGTCAGACATGGTAACTATCAGCTGCTTTTTCTTAATTGTTTTTGTTATTATTATTCTGGTAGTGGGGATTGGGAGAGAATACCTGGAAATATCAATGACTTAAAGACTTGGAGAAAAAAAAGAATAAATAAATCTATTGATATTAATTCTTTCCATTTGAATGGAACCATCTTTAGCTTAGGCCACTAATATTCTGTTTGCCTATCCTAAAGATAATGTTAAATACTCCAATCCATTTTTCTTCTTGACTCAGTCTTTCCTGAAGTATTCTAGGAATCTTGAATTACCCCAATCAATGTTGTGTGTTATATTTTACTTTTTAAATGTACAGCAACTTGATTGTTTGATAACAAGAACTTCTGGCCTTTCAATACATAAATTTAAAAGTACAATAACAGTAATCATGAAGTGGTTCAGGAAAATAAAGGCACATTAAGAGTAAATATGCTAAGGGATGAAAAATATTTGTTAGGAACATATAACCATAATTCTTGACATACTATACGATGCTGCCCCTCCCCCCAAAGATTAATCATAGAAGATAAAAATGATCTATCATTGCAGAAATTTCTGTGCATCAACTGAACTGAGAGGATTTCTATACAGAGATAAATTTCCATAGAGGATTAGTGATTTATTCAGGCCTGAGTTCCTGAAGGTGCCTAGATATATTTTACTATTCAGGTGGTCCTCAACTTATGAACTGTGCTCTCAAGGTTCACTCATAACTCAGTTGTTTAGATCACAAAAGACATTTTCTCATAGATATAATGCTAAGAAGGTGGCTAAAATCATTGAATAATAAAGCTGGTAAGGCTTATAGATCTAAAGCTAGAAGAAACCTAAGAAACCCCAGAAGTCATCTAGTCTAAAGCCTTTATTTTATATCTGAGGAAATTCATGCTCAGGGAAATTAAATGACTAATCCAAGATCACACAGATAGTCAGAATCAGAGGAAGAATTTCATGCTAGATCACCCACTTTAGAGCTAGTGCTCTTTCCACTAAACTACATTGACTCTTGATCTTTGAAATTATCTAGTCCAACTCTTTCATTATGTTACCAATTTTTGTAGCATTTGTTGTTTTCTAAGGTGCAAATATTCACACTGAAAATTTACAATTGTCTCTCCCCAGGTGGCCCTAGCACACCTCTGTTAACAGTTTCCATGGAGAAAGACCTAAATTGTGACTAAGAGCATCAGAATCATAACTCATCTGCAGTCTCACCCTAGAACTTCCCTTAGTGCCTAGGGCCTCTTCATCTTTTACCTCAGTCCTTGCCTTTCCTTTAACTACTGAATGGGTGTTGCCTCAGGCAAACAGACCTGGGAAAGACTTTAGTTTAAAAAGGTCAAGGTCCCCTACTGCATCTGGTGCCATCTCCAGTCATCCTGAACCTATGTCTTTCCACTGAACCCAGATGACTCTGGAGGAGAGAGTAAGGCTGATGACTTTGCACAACCCTGCCTCACTTAAGTCCAATCACTTGCAGATCAGGACATCCTCCTCCTGATGTCATTGGTCCTCTTTGAGAATGAAGGACCACCACAAACAAACAACAACAAATAGCAACAACAGGGGCTCCTCACCTTGGACCATCTATTTACTCTGGGTATATCTCATTTTGGAATACCTCTCTGTCATGCTAGTCCCCTTCTGCCATTGGTGAACTCCTTCCAGAGACTCCATTTTGGGGAGAGTAGCAGGCTGGCAATTTAATTCCTCTCTCTGCTGTGTTTCTGATTTTCTGGACTTAATTCCAAGTAGATACCTTACCCCTGTCTCCTACTTTTCAGCTCCTTTTTGTACATTGTCTTCTCCCATTAGAATATAAGCTCCTTGGGGGAAGGAACTACCTCTTTTTTTGTTGTTTGTATTTGTATAGCTAGTACTTAGGGCAGTGCCTGGCACATTTTTTGTTGAGTTGTTTCAATCATACTTCATGACCACATTAAGGGTTTTCTTGGCAGATAGTAGAGTGGTTTGCCATTTCCTTCTCCAGATCACTTTACAGATGAGGAAACTAAGGCAAACAAGGTTAAGTGATTTTCTCAGGGTCACACAGCTAGTAAGTATCAAAGACTGGATTTGAACTTGGTTCTTACCTGATTCTAGACTGGGTGCTTGTTATAGGAATAGGAATTTAAGATCTTCCTTGCCCCTAGGCCCTTTGATAGGTTTAAGTGCACCTGGAGCCTATGGCAGGAGGCTTGATTTTGGGGAATTCTTTTTGACTGGGCAGTGGGTCAAGAGGGTTGTTACATTTTCTGAGCCAGGAGAAGTGTATATAAACCCTGATGTGAGGCCTTTTTTGGGGCTGACTTTGAGAAATCTTGTGTGATTTGACCAGAAGAAACTCTGGGTAGCCATTGAGCCCCCCAGCTTTGAAAACCCAGATGTTGATGCTTCCCTCTCTGGTAACTGTGACTATGTATGGATGTAATGGTCAGACAGTTAGAGGCCTGTCTGCTTGAAATGTTTCTCTGTCTTCTTGTAACTTCTGTCTATATACTCTGAAGTTCAGGGTGCTGACTTTTTCCCCTGAACTAGGTAAATCATGTTTGATTGATTAAGCAAGATTGTTAACCCATTTTGAGTTGCTTTCCTTTAGAAAAGCAGATCTAAGAACCTGTGTTGGCAGCCACCCTGGGGATGCTGGGGTGCTTGCTGCTACAATGCTCTATTCACTGTGCCACCTACCTGCCCCACTAGGCACATATAAGTGTTTAATAAATACTTTGTTGCCTGCTGCCCTAATCCCACTGAGGATTTCTTTTCTCCTTGCTCTTTTTCCCCAGGTAAGAAGGAAAAGTAAATCAATAGATTATTCTTAAGTGGAGATTGGGCTTTGTTAAATGATCATGAAGAATGGACTCTGTGTTAGTGGGATAACCATGCTTGTTCAAATGTGAATGAGAGATGAGTTCAGTGTCTAGGTGGTATAATATAACACGTACTCTGGAAATCAGAACAACTTGAATTCAAAACCAACCTCACATACTTAGTGGCTGTGTGACCACGATCAAGTCAATTACCTTTCCCCAGCTTCATTTTCCTCAGCTGAAAAATGGAAAAAATAAGTAAATGATGATGTAATAAGGATGAAATAATAAGAAAATGATCTACTTGATTGTGAGAATCAGCTGAGTCATTGTGTTTATATGAAGTGCTTTGTAAACCTTAAAGTATCATACAAATGTTAGGTCTTCTTAATTACACATATTGTTTCTTCCTGGTTTTGAATTACATTTGGGGAAGGGATGGTGGAAAATTAAAGAGAGCATAGGTTAATATCTCAGTTATTTCTCAGTTTTAGTGAGACTTTCCCCCTCAAATTTATAGTGAATTACAAGAGGTTTTGGAGAGGATGACCCATTCAGCTGCTGTCTAGCATTTATTCTATCCTTCATAGCCATGGGCATTTTCTATATCTATATTATGTGCTGAGAAAGTCTAGGGTCAGATGAAGGAATGACTGATTTTCTGTCTGCATCTGGGTACGTCTGACTCCTCCAAAAATTCCGAGTCCAGAGTATATGAGAATGCTTCTCCTTAAATAGCACTGACAAAGAACTACTTTGTCCACAGGCTCACCTTGAATGAGATTTTTAGAAAAGATCAACTTTCTTTTCTTTTCTTTTTATAGAAATTGATGTTTTATTCAAAATGACAGTAATAGTTGGCAAGATAACAGTTAGAAAAGCCCAAACAATTTGTTTTGATTAGAAATAAAGCAAATAGGTTGATGGTAGCCTTGGCACCCCAACAAGTTTTAACCAAAAATAGATAAAAAATGATTAATAAGTACATAATCTGGATTTGTAGTATTTATAGCTAAAGCATAAAAACTGAAGTCTTACTAACAAGTAGACAATATATATGAGAATATTCCCTGGGGAGAGAACTAGGGGAAAAGAATGGAAGAATGAATTCTTTTTCAGAATTTCTCCCAGATTATTTTTAGGAGACTTGAGGGTTTTTTTTTCTGTGCTTTAGGAAGGTAATTAGTTCCCCTTGTTTTATCCCTCTCCCCTTCTAAGCTCCCTGGAATTATCTCTGGGAGATTGATGACCAACTAGTCTGGCCTTTTGGGCAGCTAGGTGGCACAGAGGATAGATCACAGGTTTTAGAATAAGGAAGACCCATCTTCCTGAGTTCAAATCTGGCCTCAGACACTTAACAGCAGAATCACTTAGATACTTAACCCTGTTTGCCTTAGTTTCTTCATCTTCAAAATAAGCTGGAGATGGAAATAGAAAACCACTCCAGTATCTTTGCCAAGAAAATCCCAAATGGGGTCATGATGAGTCAGACAGGACTGAACAACAACAACAACCAACCCACCCATCTGTTCACATCTCACTCTGGTGTGATTTGCGCTTTAAATCCACTCTCAGGCTGGTTGTTTCCATTATTCTCTTTCCATATCTATCAACCCTCACCCACTCAACATTACTCTGCTGTCCACTTATATATCCTGGTGTAGCGGCAAGCACCCCAAGCGTCCTCAGGGTTTGCTGCCAATACAGGTTCTTGGATCTGCTTTGATAAAGGAAAGCAACTCAAAATGGATTAACAAGCTTACTTTAATCAGTCAGATATGTATCGTTCACCTAGTTCAGGGGAAAAAGGTCAGCACCCCGAACTTCAAAGTATACAGAAAGAATTATCAAGACAGAGACAGATCAAGTAGACAGCTTTCCAAACTGTCCAACCATTACATCCATACCAAATCAACATCTGGGTTTCAACATCTGGGTTTTCAAAGCGGGGGGGGGCTCTGGACAACGGCTTCCCAGAATCCATATCAAATCATAGAACACTTCTCAAAGTGAGCCCCAAAACAAAGCCTCACATCAGGGCTTATATAGCCTTCTCCTCGCTCAGAGAATGTAACAACCTTATTGACTCACTGGCCAATCAAGAAGTATCTACTGAAAAACAAGCCTCCCACCCCAGGCTCCAGGTGCACTTTAGCCTAGGGGCAGGGAAGATCTTCAAATTTACATTCCCATTACACCTGGCAAGCAAGAGGTGCTGGCCATCTTAGAGCACCAGCCCTTCCTTTGCCTCCATTTCTTCATGTGACTCTAAGTGCAAGAAAGTTCAAGGCCCCTGAAACCAGAATGGCACCAGGCTCTTGTACATTTGTGTTTAGTCTAGATTGTGGTCTTCCAAAGATTCTGTGACCCTAGGGTTCCAGGTTACTCCTGTTTAAAACATAAATCATAGGTGTGGTGTGGTTTTGTGAAATACAATCCTGCTATTGTATAGGAAGAAGAATAATTGTCCTTCCTTTCTACAGATTTTTAGAAGCCTTCTCTGTGAATAACATATGAGAATCAGGTAGAAAAGACCTTTTGTTGTTATTTAGCTGTTTTAGACTATCTTGACCCCATTTGGGATTTTCTTGGCAAAGGTACTGGAGTGGTTTGCCATTTCCTTCTCCAGCTCATTTTATAGATGAGAAAACTGAGGCAAACAGGGTTAAATGCTTTACCCAAGCTTAAACAGCTAGTATCCAAATTTTAACAAAGCTATTCCTGACTCCAGGCCCACTGTTTTATCTACTGGTACATATACCTGCCCTAGAAAAGACCTAGGATGAACTATAAATGAATAGGCCATTTATTAAAATCAATGAAGAAATTACATATGTTTTTTTCCTCATCAGAGTTCAAATATTGCTAAAATTAATGCTGAGCATTAGGTGTCACATACCCAACGATGAAACATATCTCAAGTTCTTAAGATGGGGTCTGTGAATTCGTTGATTCCCCCCAAATTGAGAATTATTTAAATAGTATTAGTTTTCTTTATAATCCTATGCATTTAAAAACATTTAATCTGAGAAGTCCACAGGTTATACCAGCCTGCCATAGTGATCCATGACACATCAAAAGTGAAGAATACTGGCTTAAGACATGACACTTTAAAGAATTTCCATTGTCAAAAACAAATATATAAAATTTTTAAATTAACTGGTACAATAATTCTAGCTAGCATTCATATAGTTTTTTTTAAGGTTTGGAAGGTGCTGTACAAATATGATCTCTAGGATCATACTATAGGAGATAGATGCTATTATTATCCCCATTTTAAAGATGAGGAAACTCAGGCAGGAAAAGGTTAAGTTATTTGCCCAGGATCACAAAGGCAGTAAATGTCTGAGGACCAGATTTGAACTCAGGACTTTCTGAGTCTAGATGTAGTGCTCCACCACCTGGAGTACCATCTAATTAGATATCCAAATTCAAATTCGTTAGTTTAATCTATGTTGTTCATCTATATTTAATTTTTCTTCATTCTATTTCAATTGACCAGATAGGACTCAATTTAGTACATTTATAGAGTTTCATGGGTTAGGGTTTAGTACATTTGTATAGTTTCATGGGTTAAATTATTTTATGCTGAAAACAAAGTCATGGTTACTTGAACTCTAGACTTTTTGAAGTAAGAACACTTAATGTAATATTGTTATCAGGTTCCTCTTCATGCCATTAATACCTCACCCCCACCAGATTTATAGGAATTTTATATAATGCTCAATGACAGAAATAGTTGTAGGATCCAGAAATTGAGGGCATTGACCTCTTCACCACTTGTCCTTGAAACTGGAAGGACTGAATCATTTAAGAAATTTAGTGACTAATGTTTCCTTTTGTGACCCTCAGAATCTGATCCAAAGAGACTGATGAAACATTTTTTAGGCACTTACCTTGGACCTAATGTGATTTTATTGAGTGTAGGAGATACAATACAAACAACAAACAAGCAAAACCAAACAAAACCAAAACAAAACCCAAAATTGTCCCTAACCTCAAGGAGTTGTAATTCTAAGGAGGGAGTGGAAGGAAGAAGGGAAAGGTAAAGAAGATCTTATACAAACAATCACATACATACAAGGAATTTATAGTCCTAAATGGAAGGTAATTTCAGAGGGAAAGGACTGGGAGACTCTTGAAGGTGAGGTATGTAGTTGAGTTCTGTAGGAAGTAATGGGAACTATTTTTCTTTCCTTTTGCTTCTTCACTTCTCTGTCACTAGCATTGTGTTGAAGAGGGTGTTTGTGTGTGTGTGGGGGGGGATTGAAAGACCTCCTACAGAAGTTGGGACACTAGCAGAGGCTTGCAAGATATTAGGGAATTCTGGTAGGGATGAGAATGAACATTCCAAGCATGAAGGCAGTTGATGAAAATGCACATATATGGGAGATGGAGTGTCATGTATAAGTGACCACTAGAAGGCCAATGTGTAGAATTTGTAGAATGTAGCAAAGTATAAGACTGGAAGAGGTAAGGTGAAAGAGTTTAAATAAATGCCAGAAGATTTTTTTTAATTGATCCTGAAAGTGATAGGGAGCCACTGGAGTTTATTGAGGAAGAAAGGGAACATATTCACACCCGTCTTTTAGAAAAATTAGTTTTGATAGCTGAATGGAGGTATGGAATGAGCTAAGAAAACAATTTCAAAATATTTTGTATGGGTTGCATTCATCATTAGCAACATGAAAATACTGATATTTTAAAATCATAAAGAAATGAACAAATGCTGGATGCAGCAGATACTGCATTGATCGTGTCCAGATAACTAGAAGAAAAATGGTTAAATTATCAAAGTCTTTCAATCAAAGTTCCTCATTTGCTCTTTGGCTACCTTCTTCCCTTTTAACACCTTCCCCAAAAGCCCTCAATAAGGACCTAAATACTTCTTCCTGCCTATCTCTCTACACCTTTCTACTCAAGAATCTCCAATTGAGCTACTCCAAGAAGTACTTCATGCTCCTGGCATTCACTTATTCCACATATATTTATTGACACCCAGCTATGTATGTGGTAACTTCCTTTTGGACAAACAAAATTCACCAATCCTGTCTCCCTTATCTAGCAAATGTCAGCTTAGAAATTGAATTATTTTCTTCTTTTATCTGTAGCAACCAAGTAAGGACTGCGGCAGAGTCCTCTGGCTATTGTTCACAGCTGCCTGCTGACTCAACTACTCAGCTGGTAGTGTTGGAATAATCCCTTTCCCGCCCCACATCCATTCAGTTGTCAAGTTCAGCCAATTCTGATTCTCTAGTATGGCTTGCATCCCTCCCCTTCTTTCCATTCTCATTTGCCACCACCTTAGTTCAAGCTGTCATCACTCCTTACTATTTTAATAGCTTTCTAACTGCTCTTTCTGCTTCTAGGCTTTATCCTTTATGATCAGTCCTTCTCGCCATGCCTGAAGAGGGTGAAGCTTATAAACTATAGGCTATAGAATTTGACTTCTTCCCCTGACAAAATTCTGGAATATATTATTAAGGAGATAAGTTTAGAAAGGAAAATAGTGATCACTAAAAACCAGTGTGGCTTTATTAATAATATGTCATGCTAGATTAACCCATGGCAAGTGTAGGAAATAAAATTTTTGGAAGATTTTCAATGGAGAACTATTGTGAACAAAAGATTCCTCCCTCAATTTCAGCTATAGTTGTGACCATTGCTGAACCTGGCCAGAAAAATTGCATGCAACACCTGCTGATTAGTAAGTCTATAAGACCTAGGTTACACCCTAAGGCAATGCTCAGCCTCAAATAGAAAAATGCCTAGGGACCACATATTGACTTAGAAACCCACAAATTAACAGTATCTATGTTGTATTGTAATTTTATTTATTTTTTTAAATGTTTCCCAATTACATTTTAATAAGTTTCTAATTTTTTGACCCCTCTTCCCTAGGATGCATAACTAAAGGCAATCTGAATAAAAGGGAGTACCCTAATTGATTCATTGAAAACTGTCTTCACAAAGCCTGAGTGATTAGTTTTCTGCAACTGTGACCAACCAGTTTCTAGAGTTTTTTTTTTTTTTTTAAGGATTTCATCCTGTTGCTGGAACCATGAGCTCCCCCATGTAAACTCTATTTTTTTTTTAAAAAGGTTTTTTTCCCGGCCATATTGTGGTTCTCTTCCTCTTGGTTCCCCCTCTGATTCAAACCTTCTGCTTGTTGAAATTTCTCCTTTTCTTTAAGACCCAACTCATGATATCTCCACTGTGAAACTTCCCTGAAATGATTTCTTGTCTCTGAAATTTCTCATAATACCTTACCTGTATCTCCTCTTTTAGCTTTTCATTTTATGTCTTGTACCATAGTTATTTGTCTGTATTTTACTCCCCATTAATTAGCCTGTATACATGTGAGGACAGGGTCTTTAATTTCATCTTTACATCCCCAGGTCTAGAGCAGTGCTTTACACAGATCTTTATGATCTTTATAAGATCATAATTTAACTCAACAAACATGAATTAAGCAACTGCTATATGCAAGGCAATGTGCTAGGTTCTAGAGACAAAAAGACAAAAAGGTAACAGTCTCTGCCTTCCGTGTGTTTATATTCTGTTAGTAGGATATAACATGCACACAGGTAATATAACATATATGCAAAATGGTACAAAGTTGTATCAAAAGGAAGAAAGACATGGAGAAAGGACTTGTGTGAGATGTTGAATTTGAGCTGTGCTTTGAAGGAAGTTTAGGCAGACAGGAAAAAGAAAAGCATCTAGACAGATGAAGTTACTTGTACAAAGATGTGCAGTTGTGGAATGGAATATCATACACAGGCCAGTTTGACAGATCAGAAAGCATAGGAAATGGAGGAATAAGAAGTAAGACTGGAAGAGGAGGAGAGAGTTCTGTTGTGGAGGGGTTTGGGTGTCAGACTAAGACTGTCTTTAGGATTGGAAATTACCTTAGAGATCCTCTAGTTCAGTCCCCTCACTATACTGAATACCAGAAAAATCCAGTGATTGCCTAAAGTCTCCCAAGTAGTTGCAGAAGGTGGATTTGAATCCAGTTAGTCCTGATGACAAATTCAAGGTTCTTTCTACTATATGACATTCCTCCTATTTAGAAGAACTTTCTGCATTTTCTTTTTAATTCTGTCCTTGATACCACACAATCTAGTCTTCATGTTCATTGCTTCACTCTAACTGTTCTCTCAGGGGTTACTAGTGACTTTTTATTAGCTAAAACCCATTAACGAATTTTGGTGATTGTTTTTCTGCACAGTTGATATTCTTTTTCTACTTTTTAACATTAGCTCCAGACACTAAGCACAACTGGTTCTTGTCTTCCTTTTTGGAAACAAAACATTTTGTGTTCACTTTGGTGACATGTGCATAGATGTTGATCTGTGCATAGCTGTTGTCTGAATATAAAGATAGCTTCATTCACATGTGGCACAGATAGCTATCTGTGATGTCACTGACTCTTCTCTATAGGGAATTTCAAGTTTTACCTTTGTGAGGATGAGGAATAGAGCCTTGCCTATCTCTGAGAGAGGTATTGGATAGATATCTATCTATATGTGATATCTCAAATATTGGTGGTCTAGGGAATTTAATGCTTGGGAACCCAAGATAAATACTACTTTCCCTGTTTGCTTTCAAGGTAAGAGCATTACTTAGCATACTATCATTAACTTAGCTCCCTCCTACCAAATACTGATTACTCAAAAGATGGTTACAGATAGCTAGTATACCTGTTGTCAAAGAAAACACTAAACAGAGATTGGGGAAGTTGTACAGATTAGAATAGGCCAAAAAAAATTCAAGAATAAAAGAAATCTTTAGCTCAAAAAGGGAGAGAACTATTCCACCAAGGTAAATCTGCTCTCAGCAGTCTAGGATTATTGTTGTTGTTCAGTTATTTCAGCCACATCCAATTCTTTGTGCCCTCATTTTGGGATTTTCTTGGCAAAGACTCTGGAGTGGTTTTCCATTTCCTTTTCCAGCTCATTTTACAGATGAGAAAACTGAGGCAAATAGGGTTAAGTGACTTGTTCAGGGTCACACAGCTAGGAAGTGTCTGAGCTTTTGAACTCAGGAAGATGAGTCTTTCTGACTTCAGTCTCTGTACACTATGGCACTCCTTAGCTGCCCCTCTCTGATTGTAATCACTAGGAATCAAGGAACTTGTAGGAGGTGGCTCCAGTGGGGAATCCACCATCTGCCTTCCAAATCTGAACTTGTCTCTCATGACCTCTTCTCTTGAGATTATCTAACCATCTAAAGACATTCTTTCTTTCCTCACACAGGCATTTAGTGATGCAACAGAGCACTAACTCATCTAATCAGGAATCACATCTCCCTCTACAAACACAGGAAAATCTCCTACCTGTACCAGTAAGAGTCGTTAAACATATTTTTTTCCCTGATTCATCCTTTTTTTTTTTTTTTTTTGCTTTTTGGAGGGGAAATGGGGTTAAGTGACTTGCCCAAGATCACAATGCTGGTTTTTGTGTTAAGTGTCTGAGGCCAGATTTGAACTCAGATCCTCCTGTCTCCAGGGCCTGTGCTCTGGCCGCTGCACCACCTAGCCACCCCCTTTCTGATTCATTCTTAACTAGCTATCATTTAAATTTTTTTCTTAGGGAGATTGTAGGTGCTGTATGAATATGAATTTACACAATTGCCTCCCTTCTACTTTTATTACTTAAAGACATCATCCATTAACATAGTTTTTAACTACCACCTACCCATTGATGTGAGGCTCTCTCCATATTCGTGGAAATGACTGCCTCACCCTGAATGAATGACAGAGTGGAGTTGGTGAGAGAATGGAAGAGCTCTAATTTTCATATTGCCCTTAAGAACTCTTCAAACCTCAAGTCTTCTTTGAGCTTCTAATTACTTTGGGTGCTTCTGGCTTCCAGCTTCAAGAGAGCAAATGGAAGAGTCCAACCCTTTTTTGGGTGTTGAAGGAAAATACCCTAGAAAGACATGGGTGGAGGGGGCAGTCTCTATCATGTCCCTATCTTCAGCTATTCTAGAGAATTTAGGGAATTTTCCATTGGGTGAGATCAAGGATTCTTTCTTGGTTGAACTGAGTTACCTTGATCCCCAGTGAGAGAGCTCCTTCACTCTGTATTGTCTGTTTTATTTTCTTCTATTTGTATCTTCTCTGATCTCTGTTTTGCTACTAATATGGATAAATGAGTTTTCTTTACTTTTTACTTAGGTGTTCGTTGTGGAATTGGTATTAGGTAGGAAACGGGTTAAGCCTTGAATATAGAGCTTAGGGTTCCCTGCCTCCCACCCCAATAACAAAATGATCAGAAGTTAGATTGAACTTGATCTATACCCTAGAATGATAATATCTAAGGGGGCAGAAGATATAATTCTACCCCCTTTTCCTGAAGAGAGCACAGGAGCCTCTGGCCTCAATTTCCTACTCCTCTTCCTGGCAGGAATTAGAGTCTTCTTTGGAGAGGGAAGGTAAGGAGAAGAGGCTAGTGATGCCTACTCCACCTTCCTTTCAGCCACATGACAATTCTTGTCACAGGCAGACCTTAGCTACACGTAGAGGTTTCTGTTTCCTCTTTCTGTCTCTGTCTGTCTGTCTGTCTCCTCTCTCTATATATGTGTACATATGTGTGTACAGTATGTATATTATATGTGTGTATAATTATGCTTGGGATAATCCCTACACTCACTTGATGGGCTTTTATTTTAAAATTTTGAATCAATATTCATTATTGATATTGGTCTATAGTTCTCCTGCATTTTATCTTTGCCTGGGTTAGAAATTAGAACTCCATTTGTTTCATAAAAGGAACCTGGTAGGGTGCTTTCTCTCTCAATTTTTGAGAATGATTTCTGCAGGATTGGTTCTAATCATCCTTTAAAAGTTTTATTGTACTGTTCTGTCAATCCATAAGGATAAGGAATTCTCCATCCACCCCATCCCCCAAGTTCCTTTACATTTGCTTCTATTGATTTTTCTAAGATTGAATTATTATTTAATATCTATATTTAATTATCTATTAGTTTAGGTATTCCAAATTTTGGAAGATATTCCTCTATTTGTGTGTGTGTGTTCTCAGTTTTGTTAGCATATAACTACATTAATAGATTCTGATAATTCTATTTCTTCTAATTTTGTTATGATTTTACCTTGTCTGCCTACTTTTTTCTCTCCTCTTTCATTTTAATCAGATTGGCTAGATGATAATCAACTTATTTTTTTTAAAGAACCAGCTTTTAGTTTTAATATTTCTATAAATTTTTGGTTTATAATTTATCTATTTCTCCTCTAATTTTTAATAGCTTCCCTTTTTTGGCTTATTTTAGATTTATTTGTTGGCATTTTATTAAAATGTATTTTCAGATCAATTCTCTCTTTTTCTATGTTGTGTGTATATACATATATGTACACTTTCCCCCCAAAGACTATTTCAGCTATAGCTCAGAAATTTTGCTAGACTGTTTCATCACAATAATTTCCTTTTACACAATCATTAATGGTTTCTGTGTTTTGTTCTTTGAATCACCAATTATTTAGTATTTCATTATTAAGTCTCTATTTGTGTCTAATTTTTGTTTGTTTTTTAGTACTCCCTGAACCAACTGCATTTTTTTTTAGCATTAATAATCTATAAGGGACATGTTTACTATTTTTGCCTTTTCCCTTGTGGTTACAATATCCTTGTACACTAATATGGGGCCAATTTTTTTTTTTAGTTTCATGTGGTACTGAGAAATAGGTACATCTTTCAGCAGTCCAATTTTGAAATTTCATCAGTCTTTTGTTCTAACTTCTCCAGAAGTTTCTTTAGGTTTATATTTTTCATTTTGCTTATATTTCTGATATAAGATATATATTCTGATATATAGATAGATTTATCTAAAATGGAGAAAGGAATATTGAAATCTCCTGCCACTCATATTACTGTCTATGTCTTCTTATAGTTCAGCTAATTTTTCTTTTATACATTTAGATAAGTCATTAATATTGGTATTGGCTTGCTTTCTATGGTTTCTTTTAGCATAATATACTTTCTTTGTCTAATTCTTCTTATGTTGTTAATGTTTGTTTTTGCTATGTATAAAGGCATAAGTATGACTCCTGCTTTTTTGGATTCACCTGATGTATAGTACATTTTTTATCCATCCCTTTATTTTTATTCTATATATGTCTTTTTTAGTTGGGATTCTTGTATGCAACAGATTGTGGGATATATATACACACACATATACATACAAGCTTTCATGTATATATACATATATATGCATACACACATATATCTCCAATCTGTCACTCTTTTTTTACTTTATTGGATTATTTGACTTATTCACATTTAACATTATGAGGATTAGCTTTACATTTTCTTCCTTTTGTCTCTAATATGATTTTTCTTTTAAATTAGTATTTTCTCCTTTTCCTCTATAAATAGGATGCTTTTTCCCCTTCACTTCTTTTAGCTTAATCTACTTCAAGGCAAAAATATTCTCACTCATTTTTTTTCCTCTCACCCTCACACCTTTACCTCCTATTTGTTACCCTCTTCCCCTAATTTTGTTAAAGTATTAGTTACTTTTCTTTCTCTCTTTTTTCTTTTAAAAAAAATTTCCACTTCTTTTCTCCCCCTGTGTGTTAAGTAACCTAGAAACATCCTCCTCTTTCTACTTTCCTTCAACTTGTTTTATTCTTTTTGTAGAAGGTGCTCCTTTCTGCCATTCTCTCCCTTTTTTATCATCTCTTTTCTAGACTTTTATTTTGGTTCATTTCCCTAATGCTTATCTAATCCTTCTTTAGTCTCTATATCCTTTGTGAAATTAAAGCTCTTGAGTTACCTATTTTGGGTTCCCTCTTCTAAACAGTTTATATGTTATTGGCTTATAGACATTACCCTGATTCCCCTTTCCTGTAGGGCATCACTCTTAGAAATATCAAGTCCTATAGTCAATAGAAAGCATATTGCTTACTGGTAGGAATTTTCTTAGTTTCCTGATTGTACCATTCATTATTAATCTTTGTCCTCCTGATGGTCATTCCACAGGGTAAGAATGGGTTACTATAAAGCTGCAGTTGTACCTGGCACTCTCAAAAAGCAGAGAGCTACTCATCTATAATAGAAAACTTTCATAGTCTCAGTACATTCTGATCTCTCCTTTACTCTGTGTCCCTTCAGAGATATCTATTGACAAGAACACTTCATACTTACTGATAAACTGCCCTGTAATAATTTTAAATGATAATATACATTGATGTCATTTCAAGAGCTAAGTACATTTATGCATCTGATGAAATTAATTCCTTTCTGCCTACTTGGCTTCTGGTGCTGCCACAAACCTTGCTTTAGGGACTGCACATTTCCTGTTGATGGTCCTCTGAAACACAATGTTTAAAATATTAAAATGATTATTCGAAAAGAATGATTGAAGTTAATTGTTTTCTTAGAACATGGTTGCTACAAAAACCACAAAGTTGCTTTCTATGATAATTTATTAGTTTAACAAATGTCCCTTTAAGGAACATTTTTTAAAAATTGCTTCCTGTATGCAGAGTACACTCCTAGTGACTAGAAGAGATACAAAGACAAAATCAAATCAGGTTTTGGCCTTCTGGCACTTCACAATAGAGTAGGGAGATCGTACAACAAAGATAACTAATGTGTAAAGTGTTGCATGATGAAGTATTAAAGAGTATCAAAATGAAGTGCTGAGTTCAGTGTAATGGTGAAGATTGCTTTTAATTTTGGGGTGGAAGACAAGATGGGTGTGTGTGGTAGAACAAGGAAGACTTAACAGAGGAAGTAACCATATAGTTGACTTTAAACAATGGTTAAAAATTGACAGGTGAAGAAAGGAAGCAAAAGCATTCCAGTTATAGGGAAAAATGACAGCAAAGGGTACATAAGAGAAAAAGTTCAAATAGAGTAGATAATAGTTCAGATTTGGTTTGATCATATAGTATGTAAGAAAGTAATCTTAGATAAAACTAGACATTACAGAAGACTGAAGCTGCAGAGAGGTAAAAGGTATTAGAAGTCTGAATAGTGGTAAGAGAAGAGAAAGAGGAAGAATCAAGAAGTCATTTCAATTTGGATTCTACATAAGATCATCTTCCAAACAATGTCTTGCAAGATAGCTTCTCATAATAGGGCTGTAGCAGGAATTTGCTAATTATCGATCAAACATCATTGAGAAAACAAGTGAAAAAGAATTCAAAAGATAATCTCCTTAGTAGATATACACTTGTTTAGGATCCCAGGCTGACCAAGCCCTTGAGAATAAATGTTTTATGTCAATATTGGTCTTTCTCTGTTTTGACTCTCCTTACTTTAGATATCAAGACTATATTTATATCACAGAATGAATTTGGTAGGATCTGTTCTTTACCTCTTTTTGTGGTAGCAAAGAACTGGAAACTGAGAGAATACCCATCATTGTTGTGCTATAAGAAACAAAGAAGATCATTTTGGAAAAATCTGGGAAGACTTGTATGAATAGATGCAGAGTGAAGTGGGTAGAATCAGGAGAAAAATTATACAATAAAAACAATATTGTAAATATAATAAACTTTGAAAGATAGTTACTGATGAACACAATGACCAACCACAATTTCAAAAATTCATGAAGAAACACGTTATCCACTTCCAAATAGAGAAGTGATGGACCCAGAGCTTCTTTTGGACATGGCTAATGCAGGGATTTGTTTTGCATGATTATACATATTTGTTACGGGTTTGATTTTTTTTTTTGCCTTCTCAGTGGGGAAGGGGAACAGAAAACATTCAGAACTGAGAAAAAATTAAATTAAAATAATATTTTAACATACAGGGAGAGAAGTGAGGAGGGCTTGAACTAGAGGGGTGGCTTTGTGCACATATGACATGTTGTGAAGGCAAAAACAATAAGATTTGGCAACAGATTTTTAATGTGAGGTCTGTGAGGATGAGGAGTCAAAGGTGATTGGGAGGGTATTGGTGTTCTTGACAGTAATAAGAAAGTTGAGAAGAGGGAAGGGCTTTAAGGAAGTAAATTCTTGTTTTGAATGTGTAGAGTTTAAGATGCCTATAGGATTTCCAGTAAAAGTTGTTGTAATGGGAATGTAAATGTAAAGATCTTCCCTGCCCCTAGGCTGAAGGCCAGTGAGGCAATAAGGTTGTTACATTCTCTGAGCCAGGAGAAGGCTATATAAGCCCTGATGTGTGGCTTTGTTTTGGGGCTCACTTAGAGAAGTGTTCTGGACTCTGGGAAGCTGTTGTTGAGAGCCCCGCCCTCGGCTTTGAAAAACCCAGATGTTGAAACCCAGATGTTGATTTGGTATGGATGTAATGGTTGGACAGTTTTGAAACTGTCTACTTGATCTGTTTCTCTGTCTTGATAATTCTGACTGTATATTCTGAAGTTCGGGGTGCTGACCTTTTTCCCCAGAACTAGGTAAATGATACATATGTCTGACTGATTAAAGTAATCTTGTTAACCCATTTTGAGTTGCTTTCCTTTATCAAAGCAGATCCAAGAACCTGTGTTGGCAGCCACCCTGGGGTGCTTGCTGCTACAGATGTCCATAAGGCAGTTGGTGATGTGGGACTGGAATTCAGGAGATAACCTAGGGTTAGACATATAGATCTAGGAATAAGATACATTAAAATGATAATTGAACCCATGGGAGCTGATAAGATCACTAAATCACAAAGCAAAAAGAGAAGAGGGCCCTGGACAGAGCCTTGGGGAAATAGGTATGGCTAATGGAGATTAGATAAATAAAAATCAACAAGGGAGACCTAGAATAAAAGGTCAAAGAGTTAGGAGAACCAAGAGGATGTAGGGTCATGAAAAACCATAAAGGAGAGAGAATAGTCCGGAGGAGAAGGTGATCAACAACATCAATGGTATAGAGAGGTCAAGAAAGGAGGACTGAGAAAAGGTCCTTAGATCTGACAATTAAGAGAACACCTGAGAGGAGAGTTTAAGTTGAATGATTAAGTCACAAATCAGATTACAGAATCTTAAAAGGGAATCCAAGGGTAGGCTAGGTGGCACAATGAATAGAATATGGGCCCTGGTGTCAGGAGGACCTGAGTTCAAATCTGACCTCAAGACACTTAACACAAAAATTAGCCGTGTGACCTTGGGCAAGTCACAACCCCAGTTGCCCTTCAAAAAGCAAAAAAAAAAAGGAATGCAAAGAGAAATGTTGGAGACAACAAGATTTTTTCAAGGAGTTTTTCTGTGAAGGGGAGGAGAGATATAGGATAATAGCAGATATAGTAAAGATCAAACAAGGGTTTTTGGAGAAAATAGGGCTGTGTTTGTAGACACCAAGGGAAAATTCAGTAGACTGGGAGAAAATGAGAATAAAAGACAATTGCAATGATAATGGCGGCAATGATCTTTTGAAGACAAGGGGTGAGCATGGAATCAAAGGCATATACAAAGGGGTTGGAGGAGGACAATCGCCAATTCATCTGAAGCTGTTACTGTTGTTATTGTTTCTCCTTCATTCTTGAAGAGGACCAATGACATCAGCAAGGTGATGTCATGACTTACAAGTCAATTGGATTTAGATAAAGCAGAGTTATGCAAAGTCACCAACCGCACTCTCTCCTCCCTCAGGAGTCATTTGGGTCCAGTAGCAAGATACAGATCAGGATGACTGAAGATGGCCCTGGTGCAGTGGGAGACCTTGGCCTTTTTTAGTTAAGGTATTTCACAGGTCTCATTTTGTCTGAGGTAGCATCCATTTAGTGATTAAGAAAGGTAAGAAAGGAGGTAAAAACTGATCTCTTTTACCTAGTCAAAAAAAAATCAATCTGGGAGGTAAAGACACTCAGGATTTCTGGTTGAAACAGAAGCAATTTCTATTTACACTTACTCTGAGCTATCAGCATCCAAAAAATGACCAAATGAGGTTTGGGCCTATTGTTGATTAATCAATGAGAGCCAGAGTGATTTGGGTTTAAGGTATAGTCCTTAAAAAAGAAATATAGCCTATAAACCCCAAGAAAACATGTAAGGTTTCAGCAATCAAAATTTCTTTGGGCAGAGCACCAGTTTGGTGATGACTCCAGAGTCATGAGGACCTGAGTTCAAATGTGACCTCACACACTTACTAGCTGTGTGACCCTGGGCTGGTCACTTAATCCCAATTGTCTCCTAAAGAAAAGCTCATTTGAAGCTGGAGTAAACAGGAAAGTAGTGAGGAAAGATGTTTGAATGATGTGAAGTAAGAAGAGAGATCTCTTAGAGAATGGTCTCATTTTAAAAAAAAAAGTAAAATATGTAGCCAGATCCTCAGCAAAAAAGGTGTGAAGAGGAAATACCATATGAGGCTTGAATGAAGGTAGATATTTTCATGGTAGGGAGATATTGAAGATATATCCACATTTAATAGCTATCTGACTTCACCCCAATATCATATATTGTTTTTAAGCAATGTTAGAATCATAGACAATTCAAGTTGGAAGCTGTTTTAAAGATGATAGTAACTCAAATTCCTTATTTTACTCATGAAGAAACTTAGATCTAGAGAACTATATTAACTTGCCTCAGGTCATGTGGTTAGTAAATGTTACAACAGGAACTAAAACTCATGCCTCCTGGCTTCCAGTCCAGTGTCTTTTCCACTATTCACTAAGTGGCAGCATAGATGGTCTGTTGGACCTAGAGTCAAGAAGGTCTGAGTTCATGCCCATCCCCAGATACTTACTAGCTGTATGACCTCTGGTAAGTCATTTAACTTCTATCTGCCTCAGTCCTCCAATGTATGACATGCTGATAATAATAGTGCCTACCTTCCAGGGTCATTGTAAGAATCAAGAGAGAGAATATTGTATTATAAACCTTAAGGTACTATACATAAGCTAGCTGTTTATAATAATGATTAAGATTATGATTCTACAAAGCTGACTAAAAGGTAGGTAAAAAATAAGAAAAATAAAAACATTAAGTGCTATTTGGATTTTTCAACTAGAAACATTTGTCTTTCAGCAATTAGGAGAATGCAATATTTTAGTCTAATTATGCCAATTAGAATAGGAGGATCACTGTAAGGCAGTGGTAGACTTCTGGATTAAGGGTTGGGAGGAGCTGGATTCAAATCCCACCTCTGATCATTATCAACTGTGTTATGTCTTAGCTTCTCTAAGCCTCAGTTTCTTCATATATAAAATGGGAATGATAATATAATACCTATAGTACCTATCTTATATCACTCCCAGTAAGATAATGTATATAAAGCACTTTGCAAAACAAACCACTGTTACTATTTTTGTTGTTATTATGACCTTAGGATACAACATTGCCAGACCCTGCTCTCACTTTTCCTGAGTTCTGAGAGCTCCTGGGATTCTGCAATACCTCTTGGCCCTGCTACTAGACACCCTAGAACACAACAACACTGCCTGCCTTGAGGCATCTTGAGAACCCTGGAAGGCCCAAAGGCAACCTTGAAAGAAGGCAAACCTTCTTCTAATCTAATCACCTGACTTTATCAATGTGACTCATTCCATTTGCTGATCTGGGCTCATACCTCAAATTCCTACCCTCTCTCACTTTCTATTACAAAGATACTGAAGCCTCCAGTTGCCCAAGGGTTCTCCTGCTTTACCAAATCCTGATGGCCACTCCATTCTCATTCATCTCCACCCTGCCCCTTCACCCAGGGTCCATTCCACTTCTGGTCACTTTCCTGTTTGCCCTCTGGAATTCACACTTCCTAACCAACATTTTTTCCCTTTTGACTTATTTTTTTTCTTATTCCTTCCATTTTCTGACACTCACTGAAACCTGGTTTCCCCTAGGTGATGCTGAATCAATCTTTGACTATATTTTCCAGACATGGTTTCACTTCCTCTCCTACCATCCTGACTCAATGGTCCTCTTAGGAGAGTCAGAATGCTCCCTGCTTCCCACTCCCATTTCTATACTCTTCCCATTCCTACACTGTCACTCAGCAAATTCTCTTTTGAGAATGACACTGGATACAAATATCTTCAAGATTTTTTTTCATTTCCTTAGCACAACCACTATTATATGAGACCACCAACTGTAGCATGAAATGATGTTGCTGGTTGACTTTCAATTTATGATAAAAGTAACTCTTTGAACTCCTTCATTTGCCTTTTTAGGGAGAATCTAAGAACCACCCTTCCATTTAATAGAAAATTCCATTTGTATTCTGCTGTCATCCATAGCAAGAATGTCAGGCCGGATATGATTCACTTCCTCCACAACTATGTTTATTTGCTGGTCACTGGGTCAAAGATCTCACATTTAGACTATATACAGTCATTAATGTTAATATTTGGTTTTGCTGCATATTTTAACCTCTTCTGCCCCCCTCCCCCTTTCCATCCCTCTTTCCCTATCACTGAAGAAATGCAAGGGAGTTATATAGGATTGAGGGCCATTATTTCTCCCCTTTATTTTAAGGCAAGGCTGAGTTTATCACCATCAGTTTATCACTGAGGGACCAAACTACTAATGTTAATGAGCTTCTCTGTACTTATCTAGGCTAGTTTTTGGAAAACAGGCACCAACTGTCTGTTTTCAGCAACATGCTTGAAGTCTTTGCAACCTAGCAGAGCCTGTCAGAGTTTTAACTCTACTTGCATAGCCTTTGAGAATCTAGGGTCATTTTCCAGAAAAAGATGAGGCATTTGATTAGGACTCTGGGGGAAGAATAATCTTGTTAATTAGAAAAGGGTAGTGAAAATTCTAGGCCAGTAAAATATTTATACCCCATTAGCAGGCTTTATGTAACATAATACTTTTATATTCTCTTTAATTTGAATAATTTTTTAATTAAATGCTGACATGAATTGCAATTCTATTTTCCAGAAAAATATAGATAAAAACATAACATTACTTTGCTTTAAAAAATCTGCTAAAAGTAGCTTAATCAGAAATAGTTTCAACGTGGATAGAAATCAACATTCTAGAGTAAAAATGACAAAAAACCTTACAAAAAAGAATAGAGACCAAGCTAGTGGTTTCATTAGTATCAGGATCTCCAAGATGATGGAATTCTCTCTATCCATGAAAGTTGGCACTTTATCTTCTTAGAGAGTTGCTCAAATTCACCAGAGATTATTGCCCCAGGTCATATAGCCTATCAGTTCGTACTCCTTGGACAATACTCCTTCATGTCCCTGGGAAATTCATCATCTGTTGATACTGTATAGCTTTGGTACATACACTTAGTCAATATCCTCAGTACCCTTTCTTCTGATAGGAGGACCGAAAGACAGAGCAAAGAACTCAGAAAGCCTTTAAGTAAAGATAACTCCTGGGGGCTAACCTTCTCTTCATTTCCTACCAGCTTGTACTCCTTGCCCTACAGTAGGTATCTTTTTCCCTGTCCCCCAATTTCTTTAAGCTTCTTTTAAAAGTGTGTTGTTCCTTCATTAGTTTGTAAGCTACTTGAAGGCAGGAACTATTTTTCTTCATATTTGTACCCCCAGCATTTAGGACATCATCTGACACATAGTAGGCTCTTAATAAATATTTATTTACTGGCTATGTCAAAGGCAATACTTTAGCTTTGCCTGGTTCTAAAACCAGTTGTTTACAAACTATTATACATAGCCTCTCTAAAAGAGATAACTTCTCTTTAATAAATTCCATTGGATTTACTTGCCCTTCATGATCAAAGTCATAGTATTTTTCATGATGTGTAAAACAGATATATTTGTTGAGTTCCTTGTTATTGCTGTAAGTACAGTGGAAATTGACAGTGACAAACCCTTTCACAATGCAGTTCAAGTTTTTGCTGACATTTTATTTGGGGATTATAATCTTGAAATTACTTCAGACTTTGGTTCTACTTGACTATAAATGATATTTTATTGTACTTGAGTTCAGAATGACAAGTTCTTTACCTTGAATTTAATTTGCTTTCATGAGTGTGAAATTTTCTTTATTCTTGTCTAGCCTGTGTTAAATATGTTACTTCATTTGTCTCTCTAAACTTATACCTCCTTTTATGGTCTCAGTACATTGATCACTATATATATGTATACACGCATACACGTATATCTATACACATATGTATATATCTACATACATATGTGAATGTATATGTATACGTCATGTATATATTTCTAGAAAGTATGAAGACTTGGGAGCAGGAGAAAGGAGCCTAGGGTGTGTTTTTGGGCAGCAGAAATCTGTGATTACTTGTGTCTGGCAGTCAAAGCCTCTCTAGCTCCTCAGTTAGTGAAATCTGCCTCTAGGTCAGAGATTCCCAAACTTATTTGGCCTACTGCCCCTTAAAATTTACTCAGCAGTCCCCTAGAAATCTACTTTCTTTAACCCTTTATTATTTTTTAAATTGAAATTTGCATAATTTCAAAAATTTATACATTTTAAAAATGGAACATTTTAAAATGAATAATATGCTGTAAATTTTTGGGGGGGATTTCCTGTATTGAATTTTTGATGATGCAATATTGCATCATGTAACCATATAGAATCATATAGTAAACAAATCGTTACATGCACATATTCTTGCTGATGTATACTGGGCTTCCTGACAATGCAAAGCAAGCTGGCCTGACAACACTTGCTTGTTAAGACCTGTTGGTAGACTTGACTACTCATAGGTTATAACTTTCATTTTGTGTGTTTATTTGGAAAATAATGTAATCACTACCACTTTAACTCTGTTATACAACAGATGAAACATGTACAAATGGTTTTTCAAAATTTTCTTTTCTTCTCTCCTTTCCTTATGCTTCCTCTTTGCCCTTATTTTTATTCAAGCCCCCCACGCCTCCCCATTGTACCCAAGGCTATGACTACTATGTCACTCCCCCATTGCTACAGTGCCCCCCAGGTGGCAGTATTGCCCACTTTGGGACCCTCTACAGCGTGAACATTCATTACACATGCAATGGGAAAACTGAAGATATTGATGCATGTATGTAAAAAAAAAAATCCCAGAAGCTTACATAAACAGTATCTTTAAATCTGATGAAGCAGAACAAGCTTTGTTTAATTAATGCCAAGCAGCTTTCCAAACCTATCTGATTGCTATCCTCCTCCTGAATAAAGGGAAGCAATTTGGATTTGCTTTAAAAACTTTATAATTTCTGTTTCTAAATATTTAATGATTTTTTCTTCATTGGTAATGTGTTTTCTACTTGGAAACAGTATTAAGCCAACTATTTATTTTCATTTGGTTGACTTTTTTACTTCAATAGAAAGTTGTTGTTTTCTTTAACTTTTGCTTTGGTGTAATTCAAGTTTTCTCTCTTTTTCATTCTTTTCTGAATGCTATTTTAGTCTTACTACTTTTACAGAATTTTCACAAAAGTAACCATGAGATACTTCTATTTTTGGAAACTGATTATCCCAGAAGTTGCCTAAAGAGAACAAGGTGCTCTGGGTTATATTCCTTAGATTAACACAGAGTCTGGTAACTTGTAGGAAACAACTCTTTATCCTGTTCTTTTTCTATATATACTTGTGAAGTCCAGAAGAAGACTAGTTTAACCTCTAGCTATACTCAGTCATTTGATATTCAAGATGTAGGGTAGAGGCTGGGTCTGTGATTCCATTGGTATAGTGAGCACCCTGTGGGTAAACTCCCTCTGTCAGGACAGGTTGACAATTTCTTAGCAATTTATAGTCTTAGAGAATTGTCTAGGGTAATAATGGATTAAGTGACTTACCTAAGGTCACACAGACAGTATGTATCAGAGGTGGGAAATGAATCCAGACTTTGAAATCTGGTCCCTATCTACTATGCTATGTGGTCCCTCCCTCCCCACCCCACTCAAGTAACATTATAAATAGGAACTGACTTGGGTATATACAGTCTGAAGACTCCTGAATTATTCAATATTAATTCAGAAAGAGAAAATTGCAAATTAGAAAATATTTGAATTAAATAATTAATTAACTTAAAATTTTGTGAGTTTTGATTTTTAAGTAAAAATTTAATCCCTTGGTCTAAGAATAGTGACTTTTAAAGTTAAGTATTTCAAGACCATGTGTCAAAAATTAAGTAGAGTGCTAAGCTAGTACCCACAGGTTTTGGAGGCAAACCTGAGGAAAGAATAAATAAGTTAATAATATTTTTAAAAAAATAATGAATACTTTGTCTGTTTACTTAACATCCTGTCCCTGGGGCTTAAGAAAGAGGAAGGAATTGGGAATAGTAAAAGAAAATGTTGAAGAAATGTTGAGCATTTGATATACTTTATTCTTGCTTTGGAACAATCTACATTCTGTTTCTTTAATAGTTTTATTGTTTGTTTTGTTTATGGTCAGTTGAAAACTCACAAGTTTATTTATTTTGTATATCTATCAATAGTTGACAGTTATTTGCTAGTGAGAAGAGATTTCCTTAATCTACTAATAAAAACAAGAGTCAACTAACTGGATTTAAAACATACCTTCCATGAAATATTTGCAAATCTGTATCAAAACAAATATTTTGATAGAATGTTCCTTGATTAAATCTATTTCTTTTATTTGAGGAACTTTCTCCAGATTTACTCCAATGATTTTTGGGGATGCTATTATATAGAAGTGGTTCCAAATGGAAACATTTAAAAACACTGATATTTTGTTCAATTTCTTATATATGGGTTACAAAGTGGGCAGCTTGGTGGTGCAGTAGATAGAATGCTAAATTTTGAGTCATTAAGACTTGGGTTTTTGGGGCGGCCAGGTAACACAACGAGTAAGAGCACCGGCTCCAGTGTCAGGATGACCTGGATATCGAATCCTGGGCTCAGACACTTAGGACCACACCCAGAAATAACTGGCTGTGTAACCTTGAGCAAGTTACTTAACCCCAATTGCTTAAAAAAAAAAAGACTTGGGTTTTGGGGCAGCTAGGTGGCGCAGTGAATAGAGCACTGGCCCTGGAGTCAGGAGGACCTGAGTTCAAATCCAGCCTCAGACATTTAACACTTACTAGCTGTGTGACCTTGGGCAAGTCACTTAACCCCAAATGCCCCTCCAAAAAGCAAAGCAAAAACAAAAAGACTTGGATTTGAATACTGCTTTTAGACTTGTACTATCTGTGTGACCCATTATGCCTCAGTTTTCTCACCTGTAAAATGAGGGGGTTAGAATTGATGGCCTTTAACAGCCCTTCTGGTTCCAAACCTATAATCCTGTGATCCCAAGGTTATCTTGAAATATGACTGCCTCTGTGACATTCTTGAGACAAACCATAGTAGGTGTGAAATAATCGTTATAAGAATTTCTCATTATTTTATATTCATGAAGCACAAAATAATTGGCTGAAAAAGAGCCATCACTTTCCACATTCCTTTAATGTATTTTTTTTTTACTTTTGGAGACAGATTCATCTGAATGTCCTTGCCATTATTTCTGTTCAGAGGTCTGCTGGCGCTGGGTCAACAAGGGATAGATATTCCAAAAAGTACTCTTGGGGCGACCCAGGGTCCCCCGAGTGCGGAGGCTGATCTCTGAGCCTTCCATTCACGAAAGTAAAAACGACAATGCAGCTCCAAGGAACCTGAGGACAGCAAATTATCAAACGAATAGTAATTCCTAGTGAGGGCTGCATGAAAAATGTAAGTCATGGGAAGAGAAAAAACAGTAACTCAAAAGGCAGACTGACAAGGTCCCAATTATGTTGGAAAGACAGATGATCAAAGCTTTCTTCTTTTCTCCAAATCTTTACAGGTCCATGGGAAATACATCTCTTTCCCCCACAGTAATCAATCAATAAGCATTTATTAAGCACTAACTATGCACCAGGCTTTGCGCCAGGTTCTGGGGATACAAAAGGAAAATGAAAATTCTACCTGCAGGAGCTTACTTTCTATCTCAGGAGACAACAATACACATAGGTAAATATATACCAATAATATATAGAATCCACAAAAGGTAGTTAGGGAGGGTGGTCACTAGCTAGGGTAAGGATCAGGAAATGCTTCATGTGTAAGGTAGGGTTTGAGTTCCTTCTTGAAGGAAGTGAGAGAATTCTCAAGGCAGAAATGAAGAGAATTCCAGGTAGGGAGGTCACCTGGCACAAAGGCAGATTGAGGAGAAATTACATATAATGTGATAGCATGTAGTGTGTGAGGAACAGAATTATGGTGAGTTCATCTAGATTGTAGAGTGTGGGAAGGGAATTGATACAAAACAAAGATATAAAGATAGGTTGGGGACAAATTATGAAGGGCTTTAAAAGACAGGAGAGTTTATTTTTTAATTTGTTTTTGCTTTTTTGGAGGGCAATTGGGGTTAAGTAACTTGCCCAAAGTTACACGGCTAGTATTTTTTGTGTGGGTGTTAAATGTCTGAGGCCAGAACCGAACTCTGGTCCTCCTGACTCCAGGGCCAGCACTTTACTCACTGTGCCACCTAGCCACCCCAAGGAGTTTATTTTTTATCTTCTAGGCAAAAGGTGGCCTCTAGAGTTTACTGAGTAAGAGAATGACATGCTCAGATCTACAGTCAGCAAACAGATTGGATAGTGCGGAGGCACTTGAGGCAGAGAGACCAATTAGGATTATTGAAACAGTCCAGGTGACAGGTGACAAGGGTCTGAACTAAGACAGTGGCTTTGTGATTAGAGAGAAGTTTACAAGCAAGAGATATTATGGAAGCAGAAACATAAAATAAGGCAACTAACCACCTATGTGGGGTAAAGGACTGAAAAAAGACAGAAAAATAATGTTTCCTTCAATAGAAATAGGGAACATCTTATCTCAGAGAGGCATCCTGTTGGAATGGAGAGAGCACTCTGAATTGAGAGTCAGTGGATACTTGAGTTTAAATCCTGCCTCAGACACTGGAGAGGTCAATCCTTTTTGCTCTTAACCTTGTCAATTTCATTCATAACTATGTTTTATGCTACCAGCTCTTAGTAGATGACTCCCAAATCAACATTTTTGAGTCTTTCAAGATCTTGGATCTTGAGACCTGCTTATAGGACTTCTCTCTATAAGAGAAGTTATCTTATCTTCACCTCCCCCCTCCATGAAAATCTGTCCATTTTATTCCTTTACTTAAAAATGTTCAGTGTCTTCCTTCTACTTTTTGAGTAAAATTAAAACTTCTCTTCATAACATTCAAGGTCCTCTACAATCTGGTACCATACTATCTTCCAATCCTTTTTTTCTTTTAACATTGATAGTCAAATTCATTCAGATTGGAATATCCATGTTTCCCACATATGTAACATGATTTCATGCTTCCCTTCTTTTCTTCCACGGAGTCCTATGATTGCAATAATTTCTCTTACCATTTTTGCTTATTAAAGTCTAACACATTCTTTAAAGCTCAAATTATATTCTGCCATACCCTCACTACCCCCCCCCCCCAGACTTCTCTGATTCATTCTTTTCATAATGATTTTTACCTTTACATCTCACATCACACTGTGTTTGTAACTCTCTCATGAACTTATCTTGTAGTATCATGTATGGCTATTAGTATTAATGTTGGTATATTATATTTCTAGTAGAATATATATTTCTTGAGAAAAGGAACTCATCTAAATTTCTCCCAATGTCTACTAATTACTCTGCATACAGTAGTCAATTAATAAATGTTTCTATTGTGTTGCATTATATTATGATGCTTTCTACTTTCAATAGAGCTAACCTAGGAAGAAGAGGCATCTGCTCCTATTGGATAATTTTGTGTCTATAAGATTTACTAAGATCAAGATAACTAGAAGTCCAAAGCTGAGTTTATAGCATAAGTGAATGAAAGAACAGGCTTGTTTGATGACAAGAAGAAGATTTGGTTCAGAGAGAAGCTTCTTCATCAGAGAAACCTTGTGTTTCCTCCAACCTGCCAGCTTTCTGGGAAGTTGGCCATGCAGTTGACCCAGTAGTATATTATGGCCCACAGTGCAATTGTTCCTTTTTGGCAATATGTAACCCACTAAGTGGGTGTAAACCTGGCCCATTCCTACTGAAACTACAGGGATTCTTCTGCATTAAAATGGAATGATGTTTAGGGTGAGGTTGAATTCAGTATCTGGTAGGTCTATAATATACCTGCCTAAACATTGAGGTGGGTTTTTACAGAAGCACACTATTTAGACTTCCACTTAAGAAAGTGACATGAAAGGTCATAGAGAAGTCAAGTTCTCCCACAGAAACCCCAACAAATATCCTAAAAGGACTCCAGAAAGATTAATAATAATTCTTTCAATGAGAATTTCTTCTCACTTCATAAAGGTACAAAAAATGAAAACTCTTCTTTGTACTTTGTTGCCTTTGTGACTTGCCTGTTATCATCCATGATTTCATTAAATAGGCTAAGGAAAATTGATTGATCAGTGATGCCCTGATCATTTCTCTGCTGAGCCCTTCCTCCTTCCTCTTTTTATATGAATATTTAAAAAATGGTCAGGTGATAGAACTTTATTTCTGTTCATATATGTATGTATATGAAAGAGTCTGTTGTCACCTATAAGAAACTTAGTAAAGCTTAGATTCAAACCTTGGTTTTGTTGCTTACTATCTGTGTCCTCTTCAACAAGTCACTTTAACTTTCTGGACCTCAGTTTCCCCATGTGTTAAATTCCTTTAAGTCAATTCCTGTTAAAAGGAAAGAAAACAAAAATATTTTCTAATACTATCCAATGGCGATCCAAAGAGCTGACCAAGTGGACCGTCTTACCTGTAGCAAAGAAAGCACCCTCTTCTAAAAAAAATAGTACTATTGTGGGAAGGAAACCCCATGCCTCTTGTTGGTAATATGCAAGGCCTATTAACAATGAGACCTCTGGAAAGTGGTAGCAATCCAGCACAGTTCCTGGATTGAGGCAGTAGACCTTGTAGAGATAGTTCAGAAGGAACTCAGTGAAGATATGACTCTCAGAAATTAAACTGAGGAATGACTGAACAAACACCTTTTTAACTTTAGGTCACCACAATTTATTTGTTATAGAAGTTGTGTATTTGTTGATTGTCTTTTCCTCTGATAGATTGTAAATTGTAAATCTTGTCAGTGAGTAGTTAGTATTAGGTCAGATTAATTAATGGTCAATGGCAAGATTTTTCTAACCTTTGGAGTGGAGTTTTATGCCAAGGGAAATAGCCCCCAAAACATAGACAAGGGTCTTTTGGTGTCACAAGCCTTCTTGTCTTGAGTCAATATGTGTATAGATATATAATTGGTGGAAATTGTATAAAAGAATATCCTCAATCCAGAAATGTTTCTTTTCTCTCAAATAAATTGAAAGAACCTATCAGGTAACTATGACCATATTCCCTTCTTGGAAAGTCATTCGTTATTTTTGTGACTTTGCATACACAGATGATATAATATATTAGAATACCTATCACTGGTATCACACTTTCAAAATATAGTCCCATCTGTGGTCCTTCATCTAACATCACACTGACAAATCAGTATGCAATTTGTTATAACTCTGGCTTACATCTACAGAGTCATAGCAATATTCTCACCCACAACAACTGAAATTCACAGATGGATGCATGATTGCTGTAATGTTGGGCCATGCTCCTCTCTGGTGAATTGGAAAGTCGCCTTACTCATTTGGAAAGCAGAGAGCCATTCACTGTTCTTCCATGTCTGCACCATTAGCTCAGATCATCTCATTGGCATCTCTGTTTTGGTGCACTGTGTGCAATCTCTTGTTTTTCAATGTAAGTTCATGTCACCACTTGATTGAACAAAGAATAACAATAGAACAAATACATCACATTCTTTCAACTCCTTACACTCAAGCCAAGTTTGTTTATGCCTATAAATGGCCATTTGCTATCTAGAAGTAAAATTTTAGGTGGCATAAAAATGTAAATCCTTGATTAGATTCTTTATAATGAAATTACATATAGCCCACTATTGAGGAGAAGAAACGAATGGGAGTGATATTAGAATATATACTACTCCTTAGATGATCACATGCTCTTGAATGCCCTTCACTGTAGCAACCTGGACATATTTGCAAAATGATCTCCTCCTAACAAAGATGACCATATGCACAAATAGAATCTGGTGCAATAGCAGTTCTCTTAAAGAGTTCATATTATTCTGAGATGATGCATTAGCAAAGTCTTTGGAACAAATGAGGTAAGTAGATTTTACTTGCTTCTTTTCTTCTCAGAGTTTTCAAGTATAGAAAAGAGATTAAGATTTCTTTTGAAGTATATCAAATCACTTCCTCCTCTTTCTTCTTCTTCTTCTTTCTTCTTCTTTCTTCTGCTTTTCTCTTCTCTCCCCCCATTTTTATTTCCTTCCTTCCTTCCTTCCTTCCTTCCTTCCTTCCTTCCTTCCTTCCCATGCTTTCACTGGTATCCAGAATTCCTACTGTGTATACTTCCTCTATCTTTCTACCAACATAGATCATCAACTCCCCCACAAGTTACAGTCTTGAAGAGTTAATGGTATATGTGGCGGGGAGTACTGAGGTTAAAGGATCTGCCAGTGGTCACACTGTTACTGTGTGTCATAAACAGAATATTCATTCATGTATGATTGAACCCATTGACTTTAACAAACTTTCTGATAATGCTTAAAGGGACATCCAGAAATGCCAACCGTGACTAAAATATCCCTACTTCAAACTCAGATTATTTAAATTTTGGAAATCACTATGATCTTCTGATAAAAAGAGATTTACCACTGAACTCTCTATGGAATCTAAAATGTATGCTTTGTGGAAGAAACAGTAAGAGCCATAAAGTTAACCCTGGAGAGGCTTCCTAACAAAGGACTGAGCAACTCAAGTAGTTAGTGATGTCTTCCACATTATGTAAAACATACTGAAAGCAATAATGAAAGAACTATATAACCTTCTCTAAAAAGATTCTGGCTTTCTCATTTTCCCTTCAGCAATGATCAGAGTTTATATATAGAACATGCAGGAGATGCCTTACTCTTATGCCATGGGGCCATTTATTTTATTCTTGTAATTTCTTTTACCTGTTTTCTATAGCAGTCTGTTTCTTTGTGGAAGAAGAACACCAGAAGAAGCTTTGTATGTGAAGGAAATATTGTTCAAAAAAAAATCACAAAAAATGAGCATGGATCCTTACAAAGGGATTTGTAGTAGGATAGAGCAAAGAGCTTAGCATAATCATTTTGTTCCTATGTTTTGCTGTCTAAACCTGATAGCAAAATTTAAAGACTATTTCCAGTATTTGAAAGACTGTTTTCAGATTTAAAGTATGTTGTCCCATGATTTATTTTCTTTAAGTGTTTTTTATTCATTAAAGATGGCTCATGTTTATCTGGCAAGACACAATTCATGTCTGGATTTGCTTTGGAAAAACCAGGTCTATTTTATCTTCCCCTCAAGGTTTAGGATACAATGAGAGATTGGGGATGTTTCTTCTCTAATGCTATCAGCTCCAGTCCCCACTGGCAGAATTCTTCCCACGGGTTGTGTCCCTCCCTCCTCCCACTATCTTCCTTAGTCATTCTGAGTGCTAGCACTTCAGTTTCATTTAGCCACTTAACACCAATTAGCTTTTTACTAAGAAATATTTACTTTGAAGATAGAGTAATAACAATAGCACATTTTCCCCAATGCCTCAGGGGGGCACTTTCCCTTATATTACTTAGGTCTCTAGAGAGTGGGTTCAGCCCTAGTATAGTTTTACCATTAGTCAATTGGCTATCTGGATTACCCACTGCGACTAGCTACCCTTCATCCTCTGAGTTCTGGCTTTTACTCTGGGAGGGAACCTCATTGCTGCACCCTGTGAGATCAGCAATATTTTCAGCAACTATATCAGCATCATATGCCAGACAGAAGGCCCAGCAATGCCCTCATAAACTACCTTGGGTGGTGACAACTTGGTGCTGATCCTGAGCAATCCTCAAATGCCTCTAGAGGGCACAGCATCTGGCACATCTGATGAGCTAAGATGAATCACTGAGCTCCTGGAGAAGGATGGACTCACCTCTCAGGATATCATGGGGGTAGTTGATCACCTTTGATCATGGCAGCCCCTTCAACCAGGATTTCTTGGATGACTCAAAGCTGGCCAATCCCTATTACCCAGAAAACTATTATAGGGTAGGGGGTCCTTCTCTCAGGCAGCTCAGTTGTGTCCATTTCAGGGACTGAAACCCCTCAAAAGCCCACTCAGACTCTGGTGGGAGTGACATGGATTTAAATTCCATAGACAACAAATTCTTTTCTTTTTTTCCAGTGACAACCTCTCTGACTATAGGAAAGGGGACCTGAAATATGGAAAAGAAAGCAAGGACAGCCCCCAAAACTGGGCAAGATGGCCTGAGAACATCTAGAGGGCAAGAAGAACACATGTACTTCAAGAGGTACTAACCTATGAGATTTTACATAGGACATCTTCATCCATTCAGAGCTCAACAAGGGCCTCATGAAATGGGAGAAGCAGCATGAGGATATCCACAAGCTACTTTGATCTGATGCTGTAGGGTATCACCTATGAGAAACTCTGCAAGGTCATGAGGTACTACTTCAAATAAAAGATCTTAGGGCAGGTCAATGACCAGAGACTAGTCTATAAATTTGGCAAGAACTCAAGCAGTTGGAAGGAGGGGGAGGTCATTTTAAGCTGGAACTGAGCAAGAGATCCATCTAGGAATTAGGATGAGCAATGATCTTGTCCCTGCACCAGAGATTTATTCAGATATTCCTGGACTCCAACCTTCCAATCCCCTTCAGGGGGCATTGTTCATGATGAGAGCCAGTGGGTGTACCCAAATGGAGTGAAACTAAACTTTGGTCTGCCATAGGTTTGCTGTTAATAGTTGCCATGGTATATGGAGACCTTGGGCCCCTCTTTCCTCTTTTTCCTCTTAGAATTATAAACTCTCTGAATGGACTGAAGCTATGATGCTGACTAAAAATAAGATGTCTCTTTGAGTTGAGTTCCTGGGTTTTAAATGGAAGGAAAAGACCCTCTTTTTTTTTTTAAGCAATCGGGGTTAAGTAACTTGCTCAAGGTTACACGGCCAGTTATTTCTGGGTGTGGTGCTGAGTGTCTGAGCCCGGGATTCGATCTCCAGGTCGTCCCAACACTAGAGCCGGTACTCTTACTCACTGAGCCACCTGGCCGTCCCTAAGCAATTGGGGTTAAGTAACTTGCTCAAGGTTACACTGCCAGGTGTTTCTGGGTGGGTGCTAAGTGTCTGAGCCCGGGATTTGATCTCCAGGTCTTCTCAACATTGGAGCCGGTGCTCTTACTTGCTGTGCTACCTGGCCGCCCCAAAGACCCTCTTTTCTAAGAGTTCTAGATTGGCACTATTTAGGGGTAATAAATAACCTCTGAAGAAGGCCATGGAGAGATTTACCAGCACCTTACTTCCAGGCCTGCTTTTTTCCTATACTTGGACTTTGGGTTGTAGGTCATGGCACTAACTTATATGTTATAAATATGTAATATGCACATAGAAAGAAATATTTTTTTTTCAGTGATACTCTTTCCCACATGAGGATGTAGATCAAAGACAATTATTTTGAGTCCATTGACTACAGAGACTTCAGCTATTGTTATTCATGGCCCTCCCTTGAACCCAGGTGGATTCAGTTCTTCCTTTACCCGTAAGGACTAGAGTGGTGAAACTAGTCCCAGTATTCTGGGTCACTCCTTTTGTCCCAGAGTGGATCAAAAAGAGTTGTAATAAAGCATCTTCTGGGTTTTTGTTTAAAAGATGAAATATATTAATTCTACCAAGTTCATGTCCAAATGTGACATCACTGCCAAGAAATCTCCATTTCAGTTGCCACTGGACTGGATACTGAAAATTGCTCCTTACTAGTTAGGGCATTGATGCTTGGCTGATTGCAAAACTCAGCTTGGATTTCATTCCAGATGCTGGGGCTCCCAGTGCTCGTTCTGATCTGACTTTCTGAAATTCACAAAGTCAGAGACTGCAGACTAAGCACTTAAAATAGGAAAAAAAAAAACCCCACAAAACACTGAGGCAGGCAAAGAAATGAGTTTCATATTCACTGGACCATATGTTGGCCTCTGAGGGAGAGGACCCATGGTCTCTCTTCTTCCATCATTATCCCATATAGGATTCCATCAGAAAAAGACAATGTTTCACCAAGAGAGGGGTAGAGGCTGACTAATGCTTTTTTAAAATATCTCTTCAGCCAATAAAAGAAACTTATTTACCACATGGTCAGCTAAATGGAACCAGTGACAGAATGTCTATGTCTATTCCATATTCTCTACAAGACAATTCCATTATTTTCATCATGACTCTCCTGAAAACAAGATCTGCAACCTCCTCCATGTGGAGATTTGCATTAAATGATATTCTGTGCATTTTGTCAGTCTATCATCACACATATTTATAGCAAAATTAGAAAAATCTTCACTTTTTTCATCCCAGTTGTTACAGAACAATTACAAATAATTGTTTGATGAAAGGCTTCTCTGTGTGTATGTGTGTGAATTATAGGAACAATTCAATAACCATATACTTTTAAAGCATCAATTAGTCTACCAACAAGCTAATGAGTGTGTGGCTATAAAATTTTGGAACTAATATCACAAGGTAGACATAAAAATCAAATCAGCCTTGTTACTTTCCATCTCTCATTGACTTGTTATGCCTCATACAATAGAATATGGTCTACCAGTTTAGTGTAAGAACAGAGGACCATAAAAAATAAAGACACATCTGTTAGATAGTTATACAAGTCATATGTCTATCTGATTCCTCTTTTTTGCTTATTGTGGAGGAAACTACTGAAGCTTTTGTATATGAATCTTTAAACCTTTAATGGGAATACAATATGTCTAAAATAATAACTTGATATCTAATAAGTAACTTAATATTTAATAAGCATCTTAGAGAAGTTAAAAGCCCTTGGTTTATTTACCATGATTCTAACTATGAATCATTGTGGTGACACAGTGAATAGAGCACCAGCCCTGGAGTCAGGAGGACTTGAGTTCAAATTTGGCCTCAGACACTTAACACTTACTAGCCGTGTGACTTTGCTCAAGTTACTTAACCGCAATTGCCCTGCCCTCCCCCCTCTGAAAAGCAAAAAAAAAAAAAAAAATTGAGTCATTGGTACAAATTTGATCCAATCCAAAAGAGACATTCTGATAGACTACAAACTTCTATTTTATATTCAAAATCTACTTTTATTTAAATTGTATTTAACTATACAATAAATTTGGAAAATAAAACATTAAGAAGAGAGAATACTGGCATCAATATGACTTGGAGTAAGCTATTAAAGAGACCTATGTCAGTATCCAAAATAAAAAACAATCAAAGTAACAACTGGAAGGATGCTGAATGTGCCCCATTTTAAGGAAGTCCCAGCTTTTAACTACAGTTACAATTTCTGAAAATCAGGTCTAAAATGCCATCTGCATTAGATAAACTACTATAACTTATTTTTCCTAACAGGTGGTTGGGAAAAAAAAAAAGTCTAAGAGTATCTGGAGTTTGAGAATCAATAATAGACTGTAAACTTAAGAATAGGTATTGTTTCAGCTTTTTTATTTACATGCTTACTGCCTATGAGAATACTAAGACAATAATAAATGCTTGATTGATTGATTAAAAATTGTTTTGAATAATGGAAGCATCTTTGAAATAGGTCATAGCCTCCCAAGATGATTACTTTAAAATACATCCTTTTTTTTTTATGTCTGACATGTATCTACTTTGTATGTATTTGATTTTTATGTGTAAATATATCTCCTCCCAGTAGAATGTAAGCTCCTTGAGGGTAGAAACTATCTAACTTTTGTCCTAATGCCTTCTCACCTGTAAAATAAGGATAATAACACCTACCTCCAATTGTTGTTTTGAGGACAAAACACAATAATATATAAATGCAAGCTGTTATCATTATTTAAGACTCAATAGACTAGCATAAATGGAAGGATTAGAGGACAACACATTAAGAGGTCTAATGCAGCAATAAGTACAATAAAAGTTGAAGGGAGGGAGAGATCATTGAGGGGTCCAGGAATATTTTCATGGTTGTATTTGAACCATGGTATTCCAATTAAATATTGAATTAATATCGATGTATTTCTCTTATTTTCTAGTTCTGTTACCACATACATTTATTGAGAGTTAGAGGTCATGCAGTGGCAAGAACATCAGAATTAAAGGCTGAGGACTAGGATTCCAATTCTATCTTCTTAAATGATCTTACAAATGTCATTTCATTTCTCTAATGTTAGTTTCCTAATTTGTGAAAAGATGGGTTGACTAGACAACATCTAAGTTGTATTCTAGTTCTAAATCCATCTTAATCACCATACATTAACTTAGTCCTATTAAATAAAGACTATTAGGGGCCAGACTTGTTCCATGCTAACTCTGACAAGTTATATATAGCAACCCTACTGGACAGAAACACAAACTAAGCTAGTTAGAATGGAGCTCTCCATGGTTTTGAGAGTATATGATCTCATTTCCAAACTTTGCTGCTTTCCATAGGGCAGCACTGATTGACTACCTAGGGTATACAGATTATGAAATAGCTCTGAGTTCCCACTCCTGACAAATTTCATTTCACCTCTGACCTTGATATATTTCACAGAGTCCAAGTCACAAGTCCTTGGCACAATGGAGTCATTCCCTACATAATTAGACAAAAATGCTTTGATGTTAGTATATGCTTTTAGTATAAGAACAATGAAAGGAAAAAAATTAAGCATAATATGACATCTGTTGAATGGTTAAAGGTCCATCACATTCCTAGACACTGAAAGTCTCAGGGAAGTTCATAAACCACTATAAATCCAGAATGTTTATGTTTAACAAAATAAATAGCAATTCAACACAACATAGATAATGTTAATATGTGGCCTTCTAAATCAATATGGGGTCCTCAGATCCTCTTCCATTTGAGTTTGATATCACTGAGTCTATGATACTATATTTCTTCTGATGAGGATCAAGATCATTATTAATGATGATGGTGATGAATAGAATAACCCTAAAATCACAAGCATATTTGATTGTAGCATGGGCCCCCTCTGGATGACTTTTAACATTGTAATTTTCTTTTGTTACTTGATTTCCATGTTGCTACTGTCACAAGTGTGGGCTCCTTAAAACTGTGCAGTCCAAGTATTACTGGATAATTTGTAAATAAGACAGTGAATGTGATGTTACTAGGCAAACTGGTTATTGCACAAGGAATAATAAATAGGCTTCTGAGTTGTTCTAGTACTTAGGCAAAATATGTCCAGGGAAAAGAGCTACTTTCACTAATGCTAATCTACTCATTGTCAGTAAATGACTTAGAACTGAGTGAATCACAGCCAGAAGACACATTATCTGTGCACAGGCTACAGATGGCAAAAACGTTTGGTTAATAGTAGTAGATTGAACTCTTTCAAGAATACTAAGGAAAGTGAATATGACTATGGAAATAGAGGACTTTTCTTGATTAATAGACACTTGGAATTTACAGTGGCATTGAATCTCCAGTGAATTCCTGCAGTGAAGAAAATAAAACTTGGTGGAAAAAAAAAAAAAGGTCTCATCTAAGAGCCTACTAGTACAAACATTCCACTAGGATGTTTAGCATGAGGAACAGCCACATGCGAAATTTGCATTTCTTTATTTGAATTTGAATCTCTCCTTATCTCATTCTCTTAGAATCCTAGTCTTCCTTCATGGCTTAATTTAAATGGATCTCCTTCAGGGGAACTTTCTTGATTCACCCAGCAGCTATCACATCAATCTTGAAATTACCTTGTATTTATTTTGCATGCATTTTGTATTTCCTGATGTAAGAGTGTGGGGGAAAAGCCCCTTTAAGATTTTGATTAGCATAAGTGCATATGAATGGTCCAGGATAGTAACCAAATAGGTATCTGGGAGAGTTGTCCAACCTGCAGAATTTGGCATTTTACTCTCCATGTTTTGAGCTACAAACTCATCTACATAAAAATGGAAGAGATTTGGAGGTTTAAAAACTGGAGAACACCAAAGTCCCAAGAGTTGCTTGGCAATTATCAATAACAATTTCCTGATATATAGCCTAGCCTTCAAAGAATACAAATGTGAAATATATGGAATAATGATCATAAGCTAAGTTAAGGTCTCTGCCCCAAGGGGCTCAAATCCTTGGCTAGAAGAGGTTCAAAGAAAAGACCAAGCCTGAGGATATGGACTAGCTTGAAAGAGCCTGCTCTTTGTTTTAAAGAGCTTGGTACCTGAGACTTGAGAACCTCCTGCTAGGGAGATGAAAGCATTAGTAGTAGCTAAGACTGAGGGAACAAGACAAAGGAAGCTTTCTTCTTGTCCTAGAGAAAGACTTCCCCCCCCCCCCCTTTACTAAAATAGCTGGGAAAGGCTTATGTTTAGGCTTTAAGCTAAGAAACCATGACAGTACCAGCTTTCCCCTGAGGAAGAGATATCTAAGGATTTTAGCTGTGCCAGCAGTTGGGGGTAGTGGAAACTCTTACTGAGCATTGCATTTTAGAGCAGCATCTTGTTGGATACCAACAAGCCTGTTCAGTACAGACCATGAAACCAGTGGTCCCAGTGAAAGCCGTATAATGGTATCAGTGACTCACAATAGGAGCAGTGCAATATTAGGAGTGGTCCCAGAGGGAGCAGTGCAAAGTTACCAATGGTTCCAGTGGGAGAAGTACTGTGGTATCAATGGCCCCAGCAGGAGCAGTACAATGGTACAAAACTAGATGACAAATACTGGAAGCCCAGCAACTTTGAGGGTGTGAGTTATACCTTTATGCCTGTGCCTTGGCCACCTATTTTTCCTATTTCAACATCCTTTCGTGGGGGCAACTTACCCATACATGCTCCCCATATGTGTTCAGAGCATGCATATACTCTTGTACATGGTATATTTTTATGTGTATGCCTCTTCATGTGTGTTCCTATATGTGTTCATCCTTCTTAGTGATGACGTATATATTTGTGACAGAGTGAATGCTTAAATTTTATGAGGGAAATGTTTTGTTGCCATTTTCCTTAACTGTGTAATTTATTAAATGCCTTTACACTGAACTGTGTTCATTGCTCTACTATGAAATGTAAATACATCTGTGAAGGCTCATAAGCTACAGTTTTTGAACTTAGTGCTAGTTGGCTCAACCCGCAAGTTAGTGAATGCTTCAAGGCAGGACCATGAAATGCCTGCATGTTGTTTTCTCCAGTAGAATGTAAGCTGATTGAGGTCAGGAACTGTTTGTTCGCATCTCCACTGCCTGGCACATAGCAGTGGATCAAAATGCTTTTGGGTGATTGATTGGCTTCATATGCTAGAAGCCAGCAACACTGCTTTTTTAAATATGAAGAGAGTGAAAAGAGAAGGCTTTCTCTTTTGTGTTGTGAAGAGGAAGAGGCTCTTGTTTATATGCTTTGAAAAATATGGAATCAAGGCTAACTTTAGGGATTGATATAACAGATGATGGCCGCTGACAAAGTCCCAAATTCATCCCCACCCCAATTCGCTAGTTGATGCCTGAAATTCCACTGCTAGAATTTAAATCCTTAATTCCTAATGTTAAGATTTCTATCATTTGTTAAACTATGTTGGATAGACCTTCCAGGGGAAGATTTATGGGAAAACATGACTAGAATTACGCAGGATAAGAAAGCTTAGGGGTTGCCATCTGTATCTATGGAAGGCTACACATGTGGGTAAAATAATGGATCTCTCAAATTGTCAGGTTATCCTTGTTAAAATGCAAATAGCACTGAAATAGGCCTGTTGGTTAATCCAGTCTCAGGTGTTTTCCACTTTTTTTGTAACTGTAAGTTCTAAGAGCAATTTTGATACCAAGATAGAAAAAAGGAATTAGAGGTATGGAAGAAAAAAAAATTTGCTTGTTTGAAAATGTGTTTGGTTTTCAATATGCACTTATAGATGATAGCCTACTAGGGTTACAATGCACCTTAGCAATAATTTTGTCCAGTAGCCTCAATTTATTAATGATGAAATAGAAGCCCATAGAGGTTAAATGGCTTGAATCCAAGTCTTTTGACTCCAAATCCAAAGTTCTCTCCCCTACATCACACTAGAAATTTTCTAAGTCATAGGTATGTGCTCTTTTAAAATTTTATTTTATATCATTATGGACAACCCATATCAATAAAGAGAAATTTTGATGTCAAAAGAACAGAAAAAAAGAGCTGTACATGAAATTGTGAATCTTTAGTATATACACTTTATTTTTGTTTAATGTGTATGTTAACTTTAGTGGAACATTGCCAATTCCATTCTAATTGACTTTCCATTCTCTTTTATTTGTTTTTTTTTTAAATTTTCATTTTCCCCATTTTATTCATTTCCAATCTTACTCACCTATTCACCCCTCCATATACCGCCTTCTCCCTTAATAAAAGCCCTACCTTATAACATATAAGTACAGTTCAGCAAAACAAATTCCCATGTTGACCACATAATGAAAAAATCTCTCTCTCTCTCTTTTTCTCTCTTCTCTCTCTCTCTCTCTCTCTCTCTCTCTCTCTCTCTCTCTCTATATATATATATATATATATATATATATATATATATATATATATATCTGTCTATCTATCTATCTATATCTCATCCTGTAGTTCTAGTTCATCAGCTTCCTGTGAACATGTGGGGAAAATGTTTTACTATTAGTCTTCTGAGATCATGATTGATCATTACATTGATTGGAGATTTGAAATCTTTCAAAATTGTTTTCCTTTATAACATTGTGCTTGAATAAACAAGTCTCTTCATTCTGCTCACCTCACTCTACATTGGTTCATGAGAGTCTTGCCAGGTTTCTCTGAATTCCTCCCTAATATCTTTTTAAAGGGAATCATATTCCATTGCATTGATGTACCATAATTTATTTCCCAACTCCAGAATGTATGGGTACATACTTTGTTTTCAGAGTTCAGTGACTTTTTGGGTGTAGTTTTAATTTAGAATGGTAGCTTTCCTGGAAGATTTCATTGATGCACAGTACTATCAATAGCACATTAGTGTGGCTGTCCTTCCATAGAACCTACACTCCCTTTCTTCCAACTGGATTCCCCTGTACTCAGATCCTCTGTAGAAAGGGATACATGGTCAGATGTAGAGATTTCCCAGTGTTATAGCCATGCCCTAGGATTGCATCAGTCAGAAAAAAGCAAACCCCAGAAAAATTAATTCTATCAAGTACTGAATTTTTAAAAAAGTCTCTCCCAGAGAGTAGTACTTCAAAAACTCTGATGACTCAGCCCCTCTAGGGATTGTTTGCTTGGCACTTTATTTTTCTCTTTGGTGCCTAAACATCTGGAAAGTGGAAGGGAAAAACAGCTATAGATTAAACAAAAAGCCATTTTAGACAGAGGCTGCATATGATTTAAAAGATCCTAAGTCAAATGCTGGAAAATATTTTAAAGATCCTTCAATCTAGAGGTGTCATTACCCTGCAAAACTCCAGAATAGAAAGTGACCCAAACTAGATTAAACTACAATTGGAAAATGTTCAATAAAAAGAATAAGAATACAATGCAACATAGATAATGTTAATTTGTGATTTTCTAAGTCAACATGAGGCCCACAGTAATCCTTTTCTATTTGAGTTTGACACCAGTGATTTAGTCCAAACCTTTGATGTGTATGAATGTTCAAGGAGGGCCAATACCTCTGGTGTCAGTGCTATTGAGCCCTTTTCAGGCCTATTTTCTACCTTTGGTATCCAACTGGTCACCCAACTCTAACCTGTGGTTCCAAGAAGCTGTAGCATTCACAGTAGCCACACCCTTATGAACTGTTTTGGTAGACTAGTTAAACCAGGTTGAGAGTAACCAATGGGCCTCAAATTCATCAGTGAGTTAGGAGGCATCAACACTAGGCATGTGAAGACTTCCCTTGGTAGAATGGGCATATGAGAATGATTTGTTCCAATGAACATGAAGTTGTCTGAAGTAGGTGTTATGGAATACTTATACCATGGTCAGACATTGAAAATGTTGGCCAAGGTCATCTATTGCATCCTGGGTCATTGTCAGTCATCTTATCATTGGACTTTGTGCTAGAAGAAAGCATGAGACCAATAATTTTGGGCAACTGCCTCACCTAAATTCAATTTATGTGTGAGTCAAAAGATACCTTCCATACCATTTTATCATTTTTATCTACCTCAAAGTTCTGTGGTAAATGGTAAGTAGTAGATGTGGATCCACTGGAAGCTGTAGTTAAAACACTGCACACAGGTGGTCATAGGTTCATCTTCTCACTGGCCTGAAGCAGCAGTGAGATTGGGCAGTCCCTGGGTGTCTGAGCAATCTTTTTTAAGGACCATACTGCTGACCTCATGGCATGAGAAAGGGGCTATATAGAGTGCCCTAAAAATTGCTTCATCAACTCTAATTCTGGTCTGCTTGCATCAGCAAGAGGGGATTCCAACTAGTGGCTGACGCACACAAAAAAAGTATACAAAACCTTCTGTGAGGATCATTCCACTCACTATTGGTAAATGGAATGTGTGTGTGTTTATGGGCAACATGAAGTCTAGTAGACTTGAAGGATGAATAGCTCTTGTGAGAGAACTCAGCAAGTATCTATTATAGGAATGGAATGAAAATTTAAGTAACGGAAATTTAAGATCTTCCCTGCCCCTAGGCCATCTGATAGACTTAAGTGCACCTGGAGCCTATGGTGGAAGACTTGTTTTGCAGGAGATACTTTGTGATTGGCCAGTGGGTCAAGAGGGTTATTACATTCTCTGAGCCAGGAGAAGGCTATATAAACCTGATGGGAGGCTTTGCTTTGGAGCTCACTTTGAGAAGTGTTGTGTGATTTGACCAGATGAGACTCTGGGCAGCTGTTGAGAGCCCCCCGGCATTGAATACCCATATGTTGATGCTTCCCTCTCTGGTAACTGTGATTTGGTATGGATGTAATGGTTGGACAGTTGGAGGCCTGTCTGCTTCAAATGTTTCTCTGTCTTGTAACTTCTGCTTGTAACCTGTCTGTATACTGTGAAGTTCAGGGTGCTGCCTTTTCCCCCTGAACTAGGTAAACGATATGTTTGATTGATTAAAGCAAGATTGTTAACCCATTTTGAGTTGCTTTCCTTTAGAAAAGTAAATCTAAGAACCTGTGTTGGCAGCCACCCTGGGGACACTGGGGTGCTTGCTGCTACAGTATCACAACCAAATAGCAGTCCCAAGAGAAACAAGGCTGGCAAATGAAGGCAAGCTTACTAGAGTTGGAATTGGACACACATTTTTCTGGAGTGACCACAGTGATGGGGAGCACTGTGAAGCTGACATAGGCTTCACAATCCAAACTAATCTAGTCAACAAGCCTGTATGCCTCTCAAAAGAAGTAAATGACAGGCTCATGACAATGCAATTGCCACTTGCAGGAAGTGTCACACCACCATCATCAATAGGTATGCTCACACTATGATGATCCTTGATGAGATCAAAGAAAAATTTTATGAAAACCTGGAGACTCTCATCATCAATGTGCCCAAAGAGGACAAGCTTACAATTCTGAGTAGGCAGAGCAGGCACAAACTCTCAGAAATGGTAGGGAGTCCTTGGGAAGAATAGAGTTTGAAATGGCAACAGCAATGGTCACTTACTACTGGAGACTTGTGCATTTCATGATCTCCTCATCACCAATACTATCTTCCATTTATCTAAATGCAATAAAACTTCATGGATGAACCCTCCTAGCAAACACCGGCACTTAAAAGACTTTCATTTTAAGGAGAAGAGACAGACAGGATGTAAGAATGACAAAGATGATGTGTGGCTCTGGTGCTGGACTGAGACTTATCTCTACAAACTAAGCATTGGTGCATTAAACAAAGGCAGTGGCCCCAAGGCTAGACAATTACAAGAAGACTTAGTGTAAATAGTTTTTTTTTTTCTAACTTGGATGGAAAGTTGAGCCAAGACATGATTGGCAATAGTGGAGCAGAAAAGGAGTGGGCAACTTTCAGAGATGTGGTGTGCAGCACTGCATTTACTCATCTGGGTCAGAAAACTTGCAAATATCAAGATTGGTTTGACAAAAATGGTGGGGAAATTTGGAAGCTGCTAAACAAAAAACAAGAACTCCACAGAGTTTATGAGCAGGGTATTTTCTCTGTCTCTAAGAAGGCAGCATTTAACTCCATCAAAAGTAAAGTAGAAGCCAAGCTTTAAGAGATACAGTATTCTTGACTCAGTAAGAAGGCAGATGAAATTAAGTTTTATGTTGATAGTAACAATTTAAAGTGCTTTTATGATGCCCTGAAGGCTATTTATGGGCCCAAAACTTATGGTGTATCTCAACATCTTAGCAGTGATGGAACTACATTGGCTAGTGATAAGGACATGATCCTGGAGGCATGGGCTGAATGAACATTTTTATAGTGTTCTCAACAGATTATCATCAACTAATGCTAAAGCAATTGACTGTATACCTCAGGTTGAAGTCAATTCCTCTCTAGCTGAACTTCCAACTGAAGATATTTTGAATGCCATTAGGTTGCTTTTATGTGGCAAAGTGCCTGGTACTGATTCTATTCCAGCTGATATTTACAAGACAGGGGGTCCACTGCTCATGCAAAAATGACTGAAATCTTCTGGATTATATGGCAAAAGGAGGTTGTCTCTCAGGAGTTCAAGGATGCCTCCATTGTTCATTTCTATAAAGGAAATAGGAAATAGGTTGGCTTGTGAGAATCACAGCTGGAGTCTCTCTCTTAGTCATTGCTGGCAAGATTCTTGTGATAGTCCTCCTTATTGGGCTGATTCTTTACCTGGAAGATAGTTATCTACCCTAGAGCCAGTGTGGATTCACAAAGGGGTGAGGAATGTTAGACATGGTATTTGCTCTTCAATAACTCCAGGAGAAATGCCGGAGCAGAAAAGAGGTCTGTATACAATGTTATTTGATCTGACCAAGGCCTTTGATACCGTCAGTCATGAAGGTTTATAGAAAATCATTTTATTGCCTGGAGAAGTTCATCAGTATTATATGTCAGTTCTGTAAGAGCATTCTTTTTTTTTTTAGAGGGCAATTGGGGTTAAGTGACTTGCCCAAGGTTACACGGCTATGTGACAGCATTCTTGCATGGATTTTGGGTAATGGATGATGTTGTAGTGCTTTCCTAGTCAAAATGGAGTGAAGGAGGGCTGTGTGCTTCCTCCCATGTTTTTTGGCATGGTGTTTTTTAGCAATGTTGTCAGATGCCTTCAATCAGGGAATGGCATCAAGGTCAGCTACTGTGCTGGCAAATTATTTAACTTGAAAAGCCTACAAGCCAAGACTAAAGTTAAGGGAGAGCTGGTACACGACTTTTTGTTTGCAGATGATTGTACACTCAATGCAGCCTCTAAGACGGAAATGCAATTGAATATGAATTGATTCTCTGCTGCTTGTATTAATTTTGGTCTGACAATTAACACCAACAAAATAGAAGTGCTCCACCAGCCAGAACCATACTGTTTATATGGAATCATTGGTTAGAGCAAATGGAGAAATTTTGAATGTTGTAAATAGGTTCACTCACCTTGGCAGTATATTTTCTAGGGACATACACATAGATGATGAGGTTAACACATACATTGTCACAACTTGCTCAGTGTTTGGGAGGTTCTAAAGCAAAGGGGTTATTAGAATGCCTACCAGACTGAAGGTCTACAGAACTACAGTACTGACCTCATTGTTGTATGTCTGTGAAACCTGGACAGTATACTAGTGACATTCCAGGAAACTGAATAGTTTCCATTTGAATTATCTTAGGAAGATTCTGATGCCCATAAGTCAAGATAATGTACTGGATACTGAGGTCCTTTCTTGATCTGGATTGACAAACATTCAAACTCTACTACAGAGATTGCAACCCCTGATGGGTGGTCATGTTGTTTCAACATGTTTGCCTAAAAGATTATTTCACAGAGACCTAATACAAGGCAAACACTCATATTGTGGTAGAAAGCGGTAATCCAAGGACACTCTCAAAGTTTCTCTGAAGAATGTTGGAATCAATTGTGAGACATGGGAGACACTGTCATAGGACTGTCAGCATGGCACATCCACATCGAAGAAGGTGGTATGCTCTTTGAATAAAGCAGAAATGCAGTTGCAAGAAAGAAATGTGAAATGTGCAAAGTTAGAGACATTTCCATTCCAAATGTTTATATGAACTATTTGTGCCTGACCCATGGTAGGGCCTTTTAAGCTCATATTGGTCTGATCAGCCACATTTGGATACATTTCACCTTGACCTTGACATAGTGATGCCATTTTGGTCCTCTTTAAGCACATGAGACAACAAGCAAGTCCAGACCCTTATTTTATAGATGATAAAACTGAGACCCAGGGAAGTTAAGCTATTTGGCAAGGTCACGCAGGTAGAGTCAGAGATGAAATCTGAACATATCTATAAGTATATGAACATAATAATAGTGATCGTTCATGTTTATTTAGTCCTTTAACATTTGTAAAGTGCTTTTTCCTACAATATAATTGTGTGGTTTATGGCATGGGTATGGATATTCTCTTTTAAAATATGAAAATACTAAGGTCTTGAGAGTGGTTTGTTTTTCCATTGTCACTTAGTATGTCAATGTCAGAGCTTAGCATTCAATACTCAGTCTCCTGATTTGAAGTCCTGAAGTCTTTCTGACCATTTGTCTTCATGGTGATCTTTAGTAAAAAGTGAAAAATTGATGTAGTCTAAAGAGAAAACAGAACATAGCTACACTACATTACATAGTGTAGTACCATAATTTGTGTGGGACTGGGGTCTTATCAATGTAACTACTCCCTCCAACTATGAAGATTGAAAATATGCCTTCTTTCTCATCCTGTGTGTTTTTGGTCCATGTTTTTCACCAAACTTTCTACTAGAGGTCCATACAGGGATCCTTTAGAATAGATGCTCGAGTATGTGTCTATGTTTATGTCTATGTCTATATCTATCAGCTAGGTGGTGTAGTGGATAGAGTGCTGGGCTTGGAGTCAGGAAGACTCATTTTCTTGAGTTCCAATTAGGCCTCAGACACTTATTATCTCTGTGACCCTGGGCAAGTAACTTAACACTGTTTGCCTTAGTTTCCTCATCTATAAAATGAGTTGGAGAAGAAATCACTCTACTATCTTTGTCAAGAAAAACTAAATGGGGTCAGGAAGAGTCAGACATGACCAAAATGATTGAATAACAACAGCATACACACAAATATATCTATCTGCATATATATATATATATATATATATAGATAAATTTATAGGCACACAAATAGGAATCTGAAGGAAATCAAGCGTATTGAATATATTCATATACATTTATAGTAATGTATATATGTTCAATATAATTGATTTCCTTTGGAATCCTATTTATTTTATATGTTTGAAAACATTATTCTGAGAAGGTACTTATAATCTTCACCAGATTGTCAAAGAGGACTGTAACACAAAAGAAATTAACAACTCCTTCTTTCAATCTCTGGACATAGCATGGATACTCATGAAGTATCTGTGCCATGCTCACTCATTTTTCTCTCTCTCTTTTTCATAGACATCGGACATGGCCAGTGCAGCAATCTGTTTCTTGACTACACATGCCAAATTGGTCTTGCTTTTGCTTTTCTTTCTTTTGGCCTCTCATCTCTTTGATGATACCTGTCATGTTAGTTTTCTTGTACAATTCTTTTTTTTTTTTTTTTTTTTTTTGCTTTTTGGAGGGCAATTGGGTTTAAGTGACTTGCCCAAGCTCATATGGCTAGTTTTTTTGTGTGTTAAGTGTATGAGGCTTGATTTGAACTCAGGTCCTCCTGACTCCAGGGCTGGTGCTCTATTCACTGTGCCACCTAGCCGCCCCTTGCACAATTCTTCATTGGTAATATGCTATAGCTACTTTTGCCTTCCCTGTCACCAATATTTCTCTGCAGAGCCCTTTGTGTGCCACTCAACTCTTACTCTTTGCAGCCCATTATATTCCATGACTCATAGTCATTCTGTATCACTGGAATTCAGCTGTTAAAATGACAGACCTTTCTTTCAGTGAGAAGTTTGGCATCATTGATGGTGTTGAACACCCTCCTGAAGGTAATCTAACCTGCTTGCATCTTCCCCTTCAATTCTGCACCCAATTCACTGTCATTCTGTACTGTTCATCCAAGATTTATATACTAACTAACCAGCTTATTGTCCAATAGTGTATCATTGGCTGGACAATAGTCATTCTTCATTCATAAGGTCTTTCCTCTGGTAGTTAGATAAAACTCTTTTGAGTGATTATAGATCTCATTCAGAAGGTTCTACAATGTTCTGGGTTTTGATACAAACTGAAGAATACCTTATAGATTGTGACATCCTCCCTATAATACTGCTTGCAGATGATTCCACTTCCCAAAATAAGCAAATGAGAGAGATGATTATATTCAATGGCAATGTTTCTTTTCTTTAAAAACAAAACAAAAAAACCCATCTATTTTAAGTTCCAAATCATCTCCCTCCATCCAGGCATTCCCTCACTCAAGGGCAATATTTCTGAAACAGAGAGGGTTTATACATAACATATAGTAGATTCTTTAAAAAATACTTGTTAATTCATCAGTTGATTGGCTTTTGAATCAGGAAGACCTGACTCTAATGCCTGCCTCTGATGAATACAGGTTAAATAGTTATAGACAGGTCACTTAAACTCTCAGTAGCCCAACAAGCTCTTTCAATTACAGATAAGTTTTTTTTTTCTTTTTCCTTTTTTTTTCCCTTTTGGAGAGGGGAACTATGGTAGGGCAATTGGGGTTAAGTGACTTGCCCAAGTTCGCACAGCTAATTTTTTGTGTTAAGTGTCTGAGGCTGGATTTGAACTCAGGTCCTCCTGACTCCAGGACCTGTGCTCTATTCACTGTGCCCCAAGATAAGTTGTTAATATGCATTGTTGGAAGGAATTTCCTACACCAAGGAAATCACAAGTTTGGAATCCTGCCTGATTCACTAAAGTTTCTGAAGTTTATATTACTTTAGTATTTCCCATGATTTTTTTATTTAGACATAGAGATGATTAGAGTAAAACATAGTGTATATTTCCTTTTATCAATTCACCCCCCAGAAGTTGTGTTTTTATTTAATTCTACAATAATTCTTACTTTAATTAGTAGAATAAAAATTTAGATGAGATCATTTATTGTATTACTTTGGTCCTTGATCATAATTTCGCCACTTAATATTTTTGTAAGTTTGATAAATTATGTGAGGCTTAAAAATACTTTGTTTTGTCTTTAAAATAAAGTATCAATAGAACTTTCTTAGAAAGATGGCATCATTAAGTATTTTAGCCGAGCCCAGATCCCTGAGGGTCATTTTAGGAACAATAAAGAAGAGTGCTAGATGAAACAAAGATTTAATAAAACCAATGAGAAATGTCAGTGAGTGCTTCCATTCTGTCTAGGACTTCATTAAGAGATGAGGGCCAAAAGCATCACATTTATTATTCTAGAGCCATACCAAGAGGCAATATAGAAGCTGGAAACCTCCTGGCTGTGACCATTTCAAGGGACAAGGAAAATCTAGTTGATTTCAGTTTGATAACATTTCGCACATCCTTTTTTCTAATCTTTCCTCACATGGCCACCAACCTACTATGTAAGACCTTACTGCCACACACTTGTACTGGTATCATAGATTCCTAATTGGTCTCCCTGGCTCCAGTCTCACCCCTCTTCAGTCCATCAATCATACAGCTGCCAAATTGATCTTTCTAAAGCAGAGGTCTGACCCTGTCACATCCCTTTTCAAAAAGCTCTAGTAGCTCCAAATTGCCTGTAGGATAAAATGCAAGCTCTTCTGTCTGACATTTAAAGACCTTTCCAATGACTAAACATATTTCCCATTACTTCCCCTCAATCACTATATGTTTCAGACAAACTGTTCTATTTCCGGTAGCCTATACATGGCATTTTGTCTCCTCCCTCCATGCTGTAACCAAGGCTGACTCCATGCCTGGAATGCTCTCCTTACTTCTTGAAATTTCTAGCTCTGCTAATGACTCACCTCCAGTGCCATCTTCTACATGAGGCCTTTCTTAACACTTCTTTCTCCAAATGAAATTAATCTGTCTATCAATCTATGTCAATATCTGTATGTACATCCACACACACATATGTATTGTGTGTGTATATGTGATATTTACTTACGTGTATAAATGTTGCATCTTAAATTAAATGCAAACCAGAGAAGATAGTTGATCAGAGGGTGGTATGATAAGACATGTGCATGAGAGAGAATATTTTGGCATCTGTTTGGAGAATAAATTATACAGGGAAAGACAAGATATAGTGATGTCTATTAGGAGGTTGCTACATTAGTTCAGGAAAGAGGTGACAAAATCTTGAATTAAGAATGGTAATAGTAGGGGAGGCTAGGTGGCACAACAAATAGAGAACTGACTCTGGAGTCAGGAGGACCTGGGTTTGGATCTGGGCTCAGACACTTAACACAAAAAATAACTGTGTGACCTTGGGCAAGTCACTTAACCCCAATTGCCCTCCAAAAAAGCAAAAAAAAAAATGGTAACAGTATAAGTGAGGCAGGTAGGGGGATAAAGCACTGTACCTAGATTCCGGAAGAACTGAGTTCAAATCTGATCTTAGATACTCACTAGTTGTGTGACCCTGGGAAAGTCATTTAATCACGTTTGCCTCAGTTTCCTCATCTGTAAAAGAAGTTGGAGAAGGAAATGGTAAGCCACTTCAGTATTTTTGCTAAGAAAATCCCATACAGAGTCATGGAGAGTGAAACATGATTGAATGACTGAACAACAACCAAACAGTATTGAAGTGGAAAGAAAGCAATGGATTTGAGAGGTATGGAGGTGTTTTGTGTAAAGTTCCTGAATTTCTAAAAGCTGAAGTTGGATTGGTAGACCAGTTGTGGTGGGAATTGATATATCAACCTCCCTGTACCTATGCAAATTAAATTAGTTTTTCCTTAAAAGGCATTGAAACCATCCTTCAGATTTAATTGGCTCAGGGAACTAGACACTTGGAGACATCCCTCTCTTGTTTCCCAAGTACAAATAGCCATGAGGACTTTCAACTTCTCTATGATGCTTGCGCATATCAGAAGCAGGAGAGTTTTACTCATTTGAATCAACCTTCTGTGTCCTAGATGCATACATAATAAATACTCAGTTTTTATAATTAGCTCATTTTAAACCTGGGGATAATAAAATGACCCTTAAAATCAACTTGATTAGGAGCTCTCTTAGAGTCTTTCAGGGGATCTGAAAGGTAAAAAATACTTTCATAATAATATTTGCCCATTAAAATATTATTACATTTTCCAACTACATATGTTTGCAAAGCCAGATTTTCTTCATGTACTCAACCAAAACAATAAACTGTGGCAGATTGAATGCAGAAGCAGATATGAGTCTCTGTCTCTTCCATTAATTCATACATTAAAATTTGCCAAAAAAAAAAGTACATTGACATTCTTCTTACTATTTTTTTATTTTGAAATATTTTTTATCATTTTTGAAAAAAATGAAAATATAGTATTTGTATTAACATGTTACAGGTATATTATTGCAACATAATGGATAGAGGTTTGGATGCAGGAGTCAGGAAGATTCATCTCCCTGAGTTCAAATCTGGCCTCAAGTGCTTATTAGTTGTATAACCCTGGGGTAAGCCACTTAATCCTGTTTACCTCAATTTCCTTATCTGTAAATTGAGCTGGAGAAGAAAACAGCAAACTATTCCAGTAGCTTTGCCAAGAAAATGGGGTCACAAACAGTTGGATATGATACAAAATGACTGAACAACAACATAACTTTTAAAGTAGTTAAATAAAAAACTAAAAAAAAATTAGTTTTGATTTCTAATATAGTATTAATAGATACAACCAACATAAATGAAAACTCTTTGCTATCCTCAATAATTTTTAAGTGCATAAAGGGGTGCTGAGACCAAAAAGTTTGGGAATAACTGGTAATGGAAATGGTATTGGACAGAAGTCAGAAGATCAAGATCTGGATCGAAACTTTGCTCTTTACTTGCTTGTGTGATTTTGGGAACTTAGTAACTTCATACTCTCTTGAAACTTAGCCTTTTAATCCATAAAAAAATGGCATAATGTTATCTGTTGTATACACCACATAAGTTTGTTGTAAAGATTAAATGATAGAATTTACAGCAAAGAAAACAACCTAAAAGTTTCAACTCAAGCCAGCTCACTGAAAAAAAAAACTTCAGGTTTGATAAAAAGAAGCATTAAATGAAACAAAGATACAACAAACCCTAGAAAAAATATTCATAGTCTCCTTTATCTTATCAAGGTCTGCACCAGGAGATAAGTTTTGATGTCATCAGATTTCCTGGTCTGAGGAATATGCCTGGAAACACTTCCTGAGGCCATCATGACTTATCAGTTGGGGACAGTATCAAGAGATGGTGATGCCATTCCTGACTTTCCAATTTAGGCTCATACATTGGAAGGTGATACAGACTGGCTTTAGGCAGCTTCCAGCAAGGAATTATAGTGGGGAAGGAAAATCTAATTCTTGGTTACCCCATTCATAGTTTCAGTAGGTCATTAGCACCTGAACTACAGAAGGGGAAAGGTTTAGCCCCAGTACATTAATGTTCCATTCTGGGATTGCAGTTAGAGGAAGGATGTGGACTTATTTACCTCACCCAAGATTGTTGGAGGGACCTGGCTCTAGGACAAAGTCCATTCTAGGAACTGAGGGTAAAAGTATGAACAAATGGAAGATTATCAATTATTTATAGTTAATAGTTAACTATTAGTTACTAGAGCTCCAAGATAAAATTTCAGAAAAAAAATTACCCGAAAATGATCATAAATGGAATTCCATTTGTGGAATTTGTTTTCCACAAATGATAGGTTAGCTAGGATTCTAAAATTGGATGGAAGAAAGGAAAGAAAATCTGAAACAAGGGATAAAGAATGAAATGTGAGTACTTGGAAAAAGAAAGAATTGCTTAGGTGAAGAAGTTAGAAAAAACTTACTGAGGTAGTGAACAACCAGAAAAATAGAATGGAGTAGAAATAGCTCAATAGTTTAATGAAAGAAAAAAAATTAGTAGTGCAAAATAAAAATCCACCCTCCCTCCCCAGTCCCCGCCAATTAAAATAACATGACCTGGAACTGACTTGGAAAACAGAATTAGGTGAGATAGTATTAGAATCACTGTGTTGTCTAAATACAAATACAAATACAAAAAAAAAATCTGTATACCACATTTCATTAAATGAAAACAACATTTTCAGAAATATTAATACCAGAGGGCAAAGTGATACTAGAAAGAAATTGTGCATCACTACATGAAGGGAAAGTCTATATTAAAAACTTTCAGAGGGAATGGCCAGGTAGCACAGCAAGTAAGAGCACCGGCTCCAGTGTCAGGATGACCTGGAGATCGAATCCTGGGCTCAGACACTCAGCACCACACCCAGAAATAACTGGCCATGTAACCTTGAGCAAGTTACTTAACCCTGATTGCTTAAAAAAAAAACTTTCAGAAACAGAAAGATCAAAATCTAGAGTCAAAGAAAAAAAATACTACTAGTACAGAGTAAGAAGGAGATCAAATATTAAGGAATCATAATCAGTATTTCACAGGATTATATAGTATTTACTTTAAAGAAAAGGAAAGCTTGGATAATATCTAGCCAAGAAGGAAAACAGAAAGACTTAAAATCAAGAATAATTTATCCTGTAAAGAATAGTATAATCCTACAGGGGAAAAAAATGAACCTTTACTGGAATATATAACTTTTAAGCTTTTCTATTCTATTTGATTAGAATCCCTCAAAAACAAACAGAGAAGACAAGAGAAAATTAGAATAATAATTAATTTTTACTAAACTGAAATAGCTAAGTGATGACCAGGTACAGGCATCCTAATGAAGGGAGAAGAGACCATTTTCCCTTAGGAGTTCTACTGTTGTTAAGGATCAAAGAAGAAACAAGGAAATATTAATTCAGGGATATACTATAGGATGTGACTTTTCCTTCTTTGCTTTTTTTTTTTTTTTTGCTTTTTGGAGGACAATTGGGGTTAAGTGACTTGCCCAAGGTCACACGGCTAGTTTCTGTGTTAAGTGACTGAGGCTGGATTTGAACTTAGGTCCTCCTGACGCCAGGGCTGGTGCTCTATTCACTGTACCACCTAGAAGCCCCTTAATTTTTTTCTCTTCTTCATTTTATTTTAGAGAAGATAGAGGAAAAAAGGAATATACTAAGAAAGAAAGGAGGAACAGGAGGAAGAAATTTTACTCTTTTTTTTTCACAATTGGGTACACCATATGAAAATTTTATAAATATGGAGTTGGAGAGAAGACATCTCATATGATTTTTTCCATTATTTGAAGTACATTAGAGTATCAAGGAAATAAGAGGAACCAGGCATAGGAGAGATTGAAGTTTAAGAGATGGGAGTAGAAAATTTCTGGGTTATATGATGAACAAGTTAGAGGAATAGACACTGTCTTTGCTTTTAATAGCTTCTTAAACCTCCCCAAAATTGGAATTATGTGCCAGAGATAAAGCAATTTCATCTGTCTCTATAATCAGGAAAGCTAAGAAACCAAACAAGGTAGAATTGTGATGAGCTAACAAAAAAGAAGAATCACTAATATCCTAAAATGCCCACTTAGCCTCCCTCCCTCATTGCCTATCAGTGCTGCACAAGTTGATGAACAAAATTCAATTCTATACACCGACCTCATCTCTCTTTTCCTACTGCCAGGTAGCTAAACTGCAGAAACTCTATAAGGCTGTGGCAACAGCATAGTAGTACTCTGTGCTGCAATAAATCTTAGTCAGAGAATGTGTGTGTGTGTGTGTGTGTGTGTGTGTGTGTGTGTGTGTGTGTTTGTGTGGCATTCCACCGAGACTGAAATAAAGATCTTAGCATCCAGCTCTGTCCCCACAAAAGTCACTTGGAACAGAGACTTGCGAACCATGTATTAATTAATGTGGGAAGAGACCGAAGATATTTTGTGATCCAGGTTCCAGGGGAGCCTCCATCAATGGGGAAGGAGTCAGAAAGTGAGCAAAAGCAGAATACAAAGGGGAAAGGATGGAAATTATTAAAGATCTCAGGAGGAAGAACATTCAAGTCAAGATCTTTACTATAAATAGATAAACCAATAGAGAAGATATCAATGGCAGAAGAGAATATTGACTCTAGATTAGTAAAAAAAAAAAAATCTGGGTATCCAAGAATAGATATTTTAAAGCAAAAAAAAAAATGAATTAACACCTAATGATGTAGAAGAACTAGTAGATTCACAAGAAAGCATACAATGAAAGCAGGATGTTTCTAAATAGTTTTTAAAAAAATTAAGAATTGGAAAATAGGGTTTATGGCCTGCACAGCAAATATAATTGTCAAGAGAATTCTACTTTTTAAAGAGAATGAAAATTTTTAAAGATTAACACCAATATTATACAAATTATTCTCAAATATTGAGAAAGAAAGAACCACAACAGATTCCTTTTATGAGATAGATATAATTCTAATTCCTAAACTAGAGAAGGATGAAGCTTACCAATTAAAAAAATTCTATATAAAATCCTGTCCAAAAGACTATAGTGATTTTTCAAAGAAATCATTCATTATCACCAGATTGGACTTTTACCAGGGATGCAAGCATGATTCAATATCAGGAAAGAAATCAACATAATTAATCATATAAAAGCCATAAAATATACAAAACTACATGAATATCTCAATAGATGTGGAAAAAATCTTTGCAAAAACTTTGACAAAAGGGGTGGCTAGGTGGCACATTGAATAGAACACTGGCACTGGAGTCAGGAGGACCTGAGTTCAAATCCAGCCTCAGACACTTAACACACACACATACAAAAAATCAGCCATGTAACCTTGGGCAAGTCACTTAACTTCAATTGCCCTATCTTTCCCCCTCCAAAAAGCAAAAAACAAAGAAATAAAAACTTGGACAAAAGCATAGAAAATTCTTTTTTAATATCATAAAAACTAAAGGCTTAGTATGTTGCCTATTTAGTAAGCACTACAAATAATATTTATATCAATATTATTATCTAAAACAAAAAAGCATCATACACAATGGGAATACACTAGAATCTTTCCCAATAAATTTGTGAATAAAACAAGGATACCAATTTCCCTCATTATTTAATATAGTCCTGGAAATATACCAATGCCAAGAGCAAGAAACTAAATCATAAAGATAAATAAAGATAAGATAAAACTCCATTTTTATTGATGATATGATGATTAATTTGGAAAATTCTAGGGAGTTAGCAAAGATTCAACACAATAACCTCAACAAAGTTGTGGGTTACAAAATAAACCCTAAAAAAAATAGCATTTTTATATAATAATGACTAAATCCAAGAGGCAATAATAGAAATGGAAACGCCATTCAAAATGACTACAAAATGTACAAAATGTTTGATTCTCAATCTACCAAAACACATAAAAGCCTTGGATAGATTCAATTACAAACTGCTCAGTAAAGATAAAGAACGACTTACATAGCTGGAGGCATATTCAGTACTGTTGGTTGGACAATACCAAATATAAAAAATTATAATACTGTTGAAGTTAATTTATAGCTTTAATGTTATACCAGTTAAATTATCAAAGGTATACTTTATAAAGTTAGATTTAATAATAACAAAATTCATTTGGAAAACAAAAGCTATAAAATATCAAGGGGAATGATAAAAAGAGATATGAGTGAAGAGGAAATAGCACTTTTAGACCTTAGCAGTCATCAAAATCATCCAATGTTGAATAAAAATAGACAAGTAGATTAATGGAATAGACAAGGCAAAGGAAAATCACAAACAGTGGAACTCAACATCAGTTTGATAAACTGGAAAATATTAATGAGGAAAGAATTCTCTATTTGATAACAAAAAAAAAACTTCTTAGAAAACTGAAATGTAATTTGCCAGAAATTAGATTTGGATCAACACCTTAAATTATACTCCTCAAAAGTCTATGTAAATATAGGACTTATAATAGTAAAGATCATACTGTAAAAGTAAAAGGTATCTCAATGTGCAACAAACAAAAAATAATCACAAATCAAATGAATAATGAAACTAAGGTGTTTCTGGGAGCATTTGCTTATGTTGTATCACACAGCTTCACTACAGCCTTGGTTCTGAGCACAAAGCATGTGCACTTTGCACTGTGCATGCCATAATGCCATGCAATGCCAATGAATACTGCTGAAATGTGAAAAGGGGTCACAAGTGGAAAACGTTTAAGAAGCTCTGAAATAGATAACTTTGATTAGAAGAAACTGAAATTTTTCTGTACAGTCAAAATTAATGCACCTAGATTTAGAAGCCAAGTGTGGATTGGGGGAGAAATTTATTACAAAATTTCTCTAAGTATTTGACATCCAAAGTATATAAAAATCAATGTGTGTATATATATATACACACATGTGTGTAAAGCCAAGCATGAGCAACTTTCCAGAGGACTGCTGCTATGAACAGCTTCAAGGTTCTGATTATATAATATAGTAAACTCTCTGTTTATTCAGCAGCAAATTAAGGCAAAACATTCACAGAAATCAAAGTGCATCATTCACAATCTTATGACATAACAACTTATCACTAAAATGGACACATAGTTTTCACCAAAGTGGCCACATAGTTTGAAACAAAGTACATTCATTTAGTAATTCAATCATTTAGTAAGCCCTTAATTCATTCATCCTTAAGGAGGCTTGTCTTAATGGACACAAAGTACAAATTATACCCCTATGTCATAGTAAATCATAATCTCCTTAGTCAGCATCAGGTACCCAAGAAGAGATCTTTTCATCTTGACTTGAGGCTAGCTCTTAGCTTCCATTGTTCCTCTTCCATGGTCCCAGCTCCTTCCCCAATCTACACAACTGTCACCTGGGTTCAAAGTCAGGCAGCTCCCAGTTCCTTGACTAGCTCCTTGTCCAGTTCTTCATCCAGTTCGTTTTCCAGTTCCCATTCCATATTGAAGCTTACAATGTCCAGTCTACCTCAAGTGCTTCACAGTTCTTGTTTCTGGAAAGACAAAGCTCAGCAGAGCTAAAACAACATTCAGACATATTGCCAGCACCATCATCAATTCACTATCTGCCTGTGAAATCAACAGGGACCCACAAACAAGGTCGAAGAAGTCAACACAAATCATCAACATAGAAATCAACACAGACCCACAAAAAAGATCTGAGAACACAACACAAATCATCAGTACAGTCCCAGGACCTCTGAATCCCTCCTCCAGGACTTCTGTAAACAGACAACCAGAAAATCCTCTTTAAGGGCTTCTGAATCAGCAGTAAGTTTCCAGGGCTTCTGTGACAACAGCAACGTCCTTTATTTTTTATTTTTTTTGCTTTTTGGAAGGCAATTGGGGTTAAGTGACTTGCCCAAGGTCACATGGCTAGTTTTTGTGTTAATTGTCTGAGGTCAGATTTGAACTCAGTTCCTCCTGATTCCAGGGCTGATGCTCTATTCACTTGAACTAGCTGCCCCTGCAACATTCTTTATCAACAGACAAATCTGACAAAGTGGCATCAAAACAGACAGACAAAGTACTGGCACCAAAGCCATGCTTCCTCCCAGTTCTGCTCCCTTCTCATCTCTCAGTTCTCAGTTCCTCTCTCTTCTCTGTTCTGCCACCACAAGTTCTGTTTTTAATTCTTTCTCTCCAGCCTGGGCCTCTCCTTATATATGATCATTAGCTCCCACAGGTTCTAGGGTTCACAAGTTATGGAGTTCACAAGTTCTGCTTCTGATATAATCAAAAGCTCAACTTCAAACAAGGTACTAAACAATTAAATAGCTGAAACAAGGTGTTAATTATTTCTTTGCTTGCCATTACAATGTGTATACATATAATCATGTGTACATAATTATGTATGTAAATATATGTAACTGTGTGTGTTTATATGTATACCTCAAAAGCAATTCCTCAACAGAAAAATGGTCAAAATATATGAACAAATGGTTATCAAAAGAATAATTGCAAAATGAAATATAAGAATGAAAACTGATATGAAAGAATACCCCAAATCATTAATACTAAAAGGTGAACAAATCAAAGTAGCCCTGCAGTTTCATTTCACATCATGAAAATTGGCAGATAAAAAAAGATGGGAATAATCAATATTGGTAGAGTAATTGGAAAATAGGCATATTGTTTTATTATTGGTAGAACTGTGAATTGACATAATTATTTTCCAAACAGTTTGGAAATATGCAAATAAATTGATTAAAATGTTCATACTCTTTGAGCCAGAGATTCCATTACAGTTTATACCCCAAGGAGGCCATCTATATATATCTATATATCTATATCTATAGATATATATTTATAAATATTTATACCAGTTCTTTTTGTGATAGCAAATAATTGGAAACAAAATATATGCTAATTTATTACAGAATGTCTAACAAATTGTAGCATATGAAAATAATATAATATTAATGTATTGTAAAGAAAGATGAATATGATGAATACAGAGAAACATGAAAAGATCTACATGAACTGATGAAGGGAAAATTAATCAGAGCCAAGAAAATTATAAACAATGACCATAACAATGAAAAATGAAAGACATACTACCCCCTTCTCCCCCCCGCCTTACAAATCAAAAGTTCATGTTGCAAAAATATAAGGAACAAGCACGATTTGAGAGAAAAGGATATGAGAAAACACTCTTACTCCAACCCTTTGCAAAGATGGGAAGTCCACAAGTGTTGCACATTGCATGTGTTTCAGAACTTTTGTGGTGTATTGAGCAGTTATGTTGATTTTTTTTCCTCTTCCTTGTCTTCTTTAGTCCTTAAAAATACTATTTGATAGATGGGATGACTCTTTGAGAGGGGAAGGAGAGATACTAGGAGAAACATTTTGTTGTTGTTTAATCATTTTTTCAGTCTTGCCCAACTCCTTGTGGTCTCATTTGAGATTTTCTTGGCAAAGATATTGGAATTGTTTTCCATTTCCTTCTCCAGTTCATTTTACAGATAAGGAAACTGAGGCAAACAGGGTTAAGTGACTTGCCCAGGGTCATGTGGCTGGTAAGTATTTGAGGTTGGATTTGAATTCAGGGAGAGGAGCCTTCCTGACTTTAGGCCCAGTACTCTCTATCCACTACACTATCTAGCTACCCCATTAGGGAATCAATAAAAACTTATTTTAAAAAGCATATAAAAAAGAGAGAGCATAATTAAAGAGGGATTAGTCCCAAGCAAAACCTACTTCTACTATAGAGGGCTAGCTTTAAGCAGAATATTAAAAGGATAGAAAGGGCAAAATAGATTTCTGTAACTAAGTGTGTATATTATTCACTCTTTGAGTCAATTTCAATGAGAGTAAAGTTTAAAGGTTGTCTGCCCCACCATTTCCCCCTCCACTGTAGTAGTTCTTTGTATCTCTTCTATGTTATATAATTTACCCCCATTCTATTTCTCCCTTTCCCCTTTTACCAATGTATCCCTGTTTCTCACCCCTTAATTTTTTTTTTTTTTTGGTATATCTCCTGTCTTTGTGAAGTCACACCTGTAGCCTCTCTATATATACTTCTTCTAATTGTCCTAATACTGACAAATACTTAAGAATTGCAAGTAACATTTTCCCATGTAGGAGTGTAAGCAGTCTAACCTTATTGAATTCCTTATATTTCTCTTCCCTGTTTACCTTTTCTATAGTTCTCTTGAGTCTCCTATTTAAAAATCAAATTTTCTGTTCAGTTCTGGTCTTTCCATCAAAAACACTTAAAAGTCCTCTATTTCACTAAATAGTTATTTCCCCTCTGAAGGATTATACTCATTTTCAATGGGTAGGTGATTCTTGGTTGCAATCCTAGCCCTTTCAACTTCAGGAATTCCAAATTCCAACCCCCTTGATTCTTTAATGTAGAAGTTGCTCAATCCTGTGTAATTCTGATTGTGACTCCATAATATTATAATTGTTCCTCTCTGACTGCTTTCGGCATTCCCTCCTGGTCCTGGGAGCTCTGGAATTTGACTATAATATTACTAGGAATTTTCATTTTGGGATCTCTTTCAGGAGCTGATCTGTGGATTATTTCAATTTCTATTTTTTCCTCTGGTTCTTGGATATCAGGGCAGTTCACTTTTATAATTTCTTGAAAGATGATGTCTAGGTTTTTTTTTTCTTTTTTGATCATAGGTTTCAGTAAACCAATAATTCTTAAATGATCGTGCCTTGATCCATTTTCTAGGTCATTTATTTTTCCAGTGAGATATTTTGGTGTTCTCTTTTTTCATTCTTTGGATTTTTTTCTTGATGTCTCATGGAGGCATTAGCTTCCACCTGCTCAATTATAATTTTAAAGGAATTATTTTCATCAGTGAGTTTTTGTTCTTCCTTTTCCATTTGGCCAGTTCTATTTTTTAAATTAAAATTTATTTTAAACAAATACAAAAATAAGAAAATAAAATAAAACACCGGTATATATACGGAAAAACTTGAAAGGATTTATTATAAAGCAATAAATTTTTATTTCAAGAAAACCTACATAATAAGTACTACACATTATTTTCAAAGCTGTCCATCTCTTCGTTTTTTTTGCTTCCTTATAGGTTTTCTTTTGTCCTCTGCTGTGCACTTTTTACTTTATTTTCCCCCTTCTTCCCCCCAACCCTGAGAAGGTTACAATTGAGAATATACATATACATGTATATGTGTGTATGTGTATATATGATATACATATGTATATACACATACATGTACATAAGTATATATACATATAGATATCCATTAACATACACATATTTACACATCTACACTTGACTGCATATATGTAATAGTGTATTATGCTTATTTCCACTTGTCATCTTTTTCTCTGAAGGTGGATAGCATCTTCCTTCATAACTCTAAGTCTTTCCATATTTTTCTAAACCCACCAGCTAATCATTTCCTACATCACAGTAATATTCCAATCCAACCACATTTTATCTGAGAGATTGTCTAGACAGTTCCCTCACCCCAAACTTCTGCATTCCCTCTATTCTTATCTACATAGGTTTTATTTATATGACAATATTTTAATTTAAAAATTATCAAAATTATCCATTTTACACTTCAATACTGCTATCACCTTATAATATGGTTTAAGGTTGGACACTACTGAATCTAGTTCCTTCACATCTTTCCCCTTAGTTTCCTTGAAGTGCTTAGACCTCTACTTTTCCAAATAAACCCTGCTATTATTTTTTCTGACTCATAAGATATTTTTTTTTAGTAATTTAATAGGGATGGTATTACATAAATAGGTTAGTTAGGTAAAATTGTCATTTTAAAAATTATATTGGCTTTATGTATCCACGCACAATGCATATTACTTCAACTGTTTAGATCTAACTTTGTATAAAAGGTGTTTTGTGTTTGTATTTGTATAATTCCGATGCCTGTTTTGGCAGGTATACTCTCATATTTTTTGTACTGTCTAGTTATTTTATATGGACTGAAACTATTCATTAATATGGTTGGCACATAGTGTAGTTTCCCTTTTTTTCTTTTTTGAGTAAATCTATTTTTGCTTTAACTTTGTGATCGTGATTACTACCTGATTTTTTATACAACACATTCTATGCCTGACTTTTATTTTATATTTTGTGTATCTCTCATTTTTATAGCATTTTCTGAAAGCAACATACTGTTGAATTAAAAATTTTAATCTACTATCAGTTTCCATTTTATGGGTAAATTCATCCCATTCACATTCTAAGTTATAATTACTTGTTGTATATGTCCTTCTTCCTATTTTCCTCACTATCTTTCTCACTTATTCCTCCTCACTCTTCTGCTTTACTTCTACCTGCTACCTTGTCCTCTTATTCCTAACTCCTTCCCCTCCAAGGATCCCTCCCTGTTATAGGAATGTGAATTTTTAAGATCTTCCCTGCCCCTAGGTTAAGTGCACCTAGAGCCTATGGTGGGAGGCTTGTTTTACAGGAATGCCCATTCCTTGGTGCTTTATAATTGGGTAGTGGGTGAAGAGGGTTGTTATATTCTCTGAGCCTGGAGAAGGCTATATAATACATGATGTGAGACTTTGTTTTGGGAGCTCACTTTGAGAAGTATTGTGTGATTTGACCAGATGAGACTCTGGGCAGCCATTGAAAGCCCATCGGCTTTGAAAAACCCAGATGTTGATGCTTCCCTCTCTGGTAACTGTGATTTGGTATGGATGTAATGGTTGGACAGTTGGAGGTCTGTCTGCTTGAAATGTTTCTGTCTGTATACTCTGAAGTTCGGGGTGCTGACCTTTTTCACCTGAACTAGGTAAATGATATGTTTAATTGATTAAAGCAAGATTGTTAACCCATTTTGAGTTGCTTTCCTTTAGAAAAGCACGTCTAAGAAGCTGTGTTGGCAGCCATCCTGGGGATGCTACAGTACTTGCTACTACACTCCCTTATCCTCTCCCTCCACCCTATTCCTTTACTCTCTTGATTCTTTTTGAATTTGGAGGATTTTTATACCCTTCTAATTATATTTGTTCCCTCTTTGTCCCATTTCTGTTAATTTTCAAATCCTTCTATAATCCTCCCCTTCTTCTATTCCCTATTCTTCTCTTATCCTCTTCCACTACCCTATCCCCTTACCCTCTTCTTTCTGAATTTAGAAGACTTTTATCCCCTTCCAAATATATATGTATTGTTCCTTCTTTAATCCATTCTTGATGAGAGTTCGGATTCCAGAACTACCAGCCCTCTTTCTCCAACCAATTTCTCTGTATCAGTTCTACTTCTCATACTTTGTTTGGATGATAATTATTCTTTTAACCTTTTCCTATACCTTTTGCTTTTTAGAATCACATCATACTCATCTCTATTCCATTCTTTCTTTTGAACTATCTAATTCCTAATGACAATCTTAGATACATGGTTTACATTTCCATGTATAAAAAGTGAACAATTTGTCCTTATTGAGTCCCTTTGATGTTTACCTTATATATGTATGTGTATATATGATATACATATGTATATACACACACATATAGATATCCATTAACATACACATCTACACTCAAATGCATATATTATATTTCTTTTAGAACTTGTATGTCAAATTATGTATGTCTATTAAGTTCTGGTCTTTTTGCCACAAAATCCTGAAGGTATGTCAGTTAATTCAATGTCCACTTCTTTTCATTCAAGATTATCCTTAACTTTTCTGTGTATGATATTTTCAACCACAACTTCAGTTCTTTTGTTTTTCAATATGTAGCTTTCCAAGACCTGGGATCTTTTAGGGTAGCTGCTGCTAGGTCTTGTGTAATTCTAATTGTGGCTCCACAGTATTTGAATTTTTTTTCTTGCTGTCCTTAATATTTTCTCCTTAACCTGGACATTTCAGAATTTGACTATGATATTCCTATAGGCTTTCCTCATAAGATTTCTTTCAGGTCATGATCGGTAGATTTTTTTCTATTTCTACTTTCCCTTCTTGTTCTAAATCTTCAGGACAATTTTCTTTTCTTTTCTTTTTAAAGCAATTGGGGTTAAGGAACTTGTCCAAGGTTACACAGCCAGTTTTTTTGTGTGGGTGTTAAGTGTCTGAGGCCAGAACCGATCCTGTGTCCTTCCTACTCTGATGCCGGCACTCTTACTCACTGCGCCACTTAGCTGCCCCTGACAATTTTCTTTAATTAATTAATTCTTGTATTATTGTAGCAAGATTCTTCTTTTTTTTATCATAACTTAAGGGTATTCCAAATATTCTTATGTTTTCTCTTCTTGATCTGTTTTCCAAATCAGTTGTCTTTCTTATAAGACGTTTCACATTCTCTTCTATTTTTTCATACTTTATGTTTTGTTTAATTATTTCTTGATCTCTTATAACTTTGCTGGCTTTCCCTTGCCCAATTCTGATTTTCAAGGAGTTGTTTTTTTCCTTAAAATTCTGGATAACCTTTTCCAGTTGGTTGACTTTCTTTCCATAATCTTGCTTTTTCTTGGATTGTTCTTCAAAATTTTTTCCTTCAATCTCTCATTTGCTTTTTGAAGTCTTTTTTGAGTTCTTCTATGCATTCTTTTTGGGCAGGTGAGCATTTGACATTACTCTTCAGGTAGGAGAGGTTTTTTTGCTTCAGTATGTTCTGAATATGAACCCTGGTCTTCTCTATTCTCATAACAACTGTCTATGTTGAGTTTTTCCCCTTTGCCTGATCATGTAAAAAAAAATTGCAGCTTGTTATTATAATTACCTCTAATCCTGGGGTGTGAGGGATAGTACCTTTGGCCTCAGGTTCTTCTTTTATATTTTGAGCTTTGTCCTGGGCCCAACCTCTGCAATCTTTTCCCCTTGCAAGCCATAGCTAGGGCCCCCTGGCAGACTATTATAAGTGCTCTTGTTCCCCGAGAACCTTCCAATGGTGACAACCTTCAGTTCTCCCCTATGGTCTGGAACCAAGACCAAGAACTCAGTTCTCCTGTGAGTGTCCACAGTCAATAGCCTCACTGCCCCACTGCTTTTGCACTCACCAAGCATGTGCTGATTCCCTCTCACCCAGGACCGTGTGTTGGCAGTACTGCTGAATCCGGTGTCCCTCGAAAGCAGAGGCTCCTTCAATCTTCTCTAGCTCAGAAGTTCAACTCCCCACTCTGTCTGGGAGGTGAAAATTTCTGTGGTTGAGACCGAGGTTACATCCCAACCCTGATACCCCCAGGGCTCACTGCTTGCTGTTCCAGTGGAGCTAGTGCAGAGATGCTTACTCTTCACTTAGACTGAACTTCCATCTTTCTTAAAGATCTTTTCATAAGATCTTTCTTCAGATCTTTTCCAGTTGTCCCAGGAGGACCACTGTTCTGTCCCAACTCTTGCTTATTTTTGCCTATGTTCCCTCTGAAGTTCTATTTTGTCTTGTCCATGGAGGAAATCTGGAGTGCTTGGAATTTTCTGACCTACTATATCATCTTCCCAGAATCTTCTCCTTTAATTCTATTCTTAAAGGAGTTTTCAGTGAATTTTTGTACCTTGTTTCTCAATTTTTTGTGCTTCCTTTACCAAGTTACTGACTCTTTTTTTCATGATTCTCTTGCATCCTTCTCATTTCTTTTCCTAAGTTTTCTTCTATTTCTATTATTTAATTTTTTTAAAAATTCTTTTTGTGCTCTTCCAGGAGTTCTTTTTTGGGTCTGTCATCAACCCATATTTTTCTTTGAGGCTTCATATATAGCCATTTTCACATTGCTGTCCTCTTCTGAATTTTTGCTTTGATCTTCCTTGTTATCATATTAACTTTCTATGGTCAGGCTATTTGATTTATTTATTTATTATTTTTGTTTTGCTAATTTTTCAGCCTATTTCTTCCCTTTTAATTTTATGTTAAAGTTGACCTTTGCTCATGGGTTAGAGGGGGCACTCTCTCAAGTTTCATGTTTATCATACTGCTGTTTTCAGATCTAAGTCTGAGGACCTATAAATTTTCAGTTCTCCTAAGATGTTGTGTTCTAAGAATAGGTGTGGTCTCTTCTTTTCTGGCCTCTTCTCTGGTTTGTGAGTGAGCACAACCACTCTTTTCCACCCAAGACAACTTAGAATGTCAATAGGATGTAGAAAAGTATGACATATGTACAGGAAACATTGATTAGTCTGATTCAATTAGAACAAAGTGTACATAAAAGGTCGTAGTATGAAATAATGTAGAAAGATTGAATGATACCAAATTTTAGGGGACAGTGAATGTCCAGTTTGAACTTTACTGAGAAGGCAATAGGGAGTCATTGACATATTGGGATCAGTGGAATATGATGAAATCTTTCAAATTTTTATCCACAGCTACAATTTCATCAGTGCGGGGAATTCCCACTGCAGAAATTTTCTCCACCAAAGCAGATCAGAAATCCTTCCATATTTTATGATTGCAGAGAGTTACTCAGGAAACCAAGAAGCCAAATGATGGTCTCATGATCACACAATTTGCATGTGTCTGGGCCAAACCTTGAGCCCTGGTCTTCTTTACTCCATCGTTAGCCTTTTTGTTTACTACCTAATTCCATCTTCTGACTTATTCACATATAAAATTAGTTTGGTATCATTGAATGATTGATTGGAGATTAGAGGAAAGAAGTATTGTCATATATTATTTCACTTGCCCAAAAGGTTGTTAATTATGACCTATACTTGAGTAGTGGAAGTGGAAAAAAAACAGAAGCAGCTTTAGTTATATTAAAGAAAGATAAGTTCTAGAAAATTAGAATTTAAAATGTTAATAGGAAACATATAGATATGTTAAATAGATAACTATATATCTAGAGCTCAGATGAAAGCTCAGGCAAGGCTAGACTCATATGATTGGAAGGTCTCTGAGTTCCAGATTTTTTTCCCTTCTTCCCTCCTCATCCACCCCCTCTGGGAAGATAAGCAATTCAACATAGGTTGTATATGTGTAGTTATACAAAACATTTCCATAGTAGGCATATTGTGAAAGACTGACTATATTTCCCTCCATCCTATCCTGCCCCTCACTTATTCTATTTTCTCCTTTGACCCTGTCCCTTTTCAAAATTGTTTGCTTTTCACATGCTTTTGAAATGGACAGGGTCAGGTAGAAAATAGAATAAGTAGGGGGTGGGATAGGATGGAGAGAAATATAGTCATTCTTTAACAATATATCAACTACGGAAATGTTTTGCATAATTACACATGGATAACCTATATTGAATCGCTTTTCCTCCCAGTAGGGGTGGGTGATGAGGGAAGAAGGGTAAGAATCTGGAAATCAAAGTTTTAAAATCAACATACAACTGGGAAATAAGATTTACAGTACCTGGGATACAGAAATCCATCTTGCCCTACTAGAAAGTCAGAGGGAGCATGGGGGAAGATGTAAGAGACAACAAATTGGGGAAAGGGGTTTTCAGTAGGATTGCTATTTTGGGGTGGAGGTAGGCGAAAGATGGGGAGAAAATTTATAATTCAAAATCTTGTGGAAATGAATGTTGAAAACGAAAAATAAACAAATTAAACAAAAAAATAAATTTAAAAAAGTGTTTGCTTCTAACTACCCTCTCCCCCAATCTGCCCTCTCTTCTATTATCCCCCGTCTTATCCGCTTGCCCCCATTTCCTGTAGTGTAAGATACCCAATTGAGTGTGTATGTTATTCCCTCCTTAAGCCAAATTCAATGAGAGTAAGGTTGTCCCATTCCCTTTTGCCTTCCTGCTCTTCCTCTCCATTGTAACAGTTTCCCTTGCCCCTTTTATATGAGATAATTTACCTTAATCCTTTTCTCCCTTTCTCCTTCTCCCAATATATTCCTCTCTCACCTCTTAATTTTATTTTTTAGATATCATCCCTTCATATTAAAATCATTCTGTGCCCTCTGTCTATGTATGCATGTACATACATATGCACACCCTCACATATATATTTATACACACCTACACCCTCCTATACATACATATGTGTATGTATACACACACATATATAATATGTATATATATACACACATACATATACATATATATTCCCTGATTAGAAGCTATCTGTGTAGAGGAAATAGTTAATGTTATAAAAATGAATGTGGTCTTTAAAAGGAAGACTATAAAGAAACAAAAGGAACTTTGAGTAGCCACCTACCTTTGAGGGTCATAAAGAAGATGAAGAAACATCAAATGACATGGAAAAGAGCAGCTTGAAAGGGATGTTGTTTTTGTTGTTCAATTTTGTCCAACTCTTTTTTTTTTTTCAGTACCAAGTCACTTTATTGGGATGTAAATGGTGGTAGTTTTTTGGTACAGATTATGAAAAGGTCAGATAACCAAAATATGCTTGCACTGAAAGACAGTAGGAGTGGCGCCCACAGTTCCCAGGTGTGGGGGGAAGCCAGGTGTGGCTTAGCTCTCGCTGTCACTGTCTCCAAGGGTGTGCTTGTCAAAAAGATATTCCGCCATGCCAGAATCGGGGGGCCCCCATCTTGCGCAGGTTGGTTACGTGATCACCCAGCTGTTTGATGGACTTGACCTGTTCGTCCAGGTAGTGGGTTTCGATGAGATCACATAAGTGGGGGTCATTCTTGTCAGTTGCCAGCTTGTGCAGTTCCAGTAACGACTGATTGACATTTTTTTCCAAGTGCAGAGCACACTCCATGGCGTTCAGCCCGCTCTCCCGGTCGTCGCGGTCGGGGTTCTTGATGTCCGGCAGGAAGACGCGGCCGCCGCGCTGGTTCTGCAGCTTCATCAGCTTCTCGGCGTGCTCGCGCTCCTCGTGCGACTGGTGCAGGAAGTACTTGGCGAAGTTCTTGAGCGCCACGTCGTCGCGGTCCAAGTAGTATGACATGGACAGGTAGACATAGGAGGCGTAGAGCCCCAGGTTGATCTGCCGGTTGGTGGCGGCCTCCGAGTCCTGGTGGTAGTTCTGCCGCACCTGAGAGGGGGACGAGGTGGTCGTGGCGGCTGCGGCGGAGGCTGGGGCGGCGGCGGCGACGGCCGGGGGCAGCCGAGCGGGCGGCTGCTGCTCAACGGTAGGACAGAAGAAGTGTTGGTTAGTGGAGGTGAAGGTGGAGAGGTGGCTAAGGGCGGCTCCGTGGCCGGGAATCGAGCAGCGGGTTCCGTTCAAGCACTGTTGAAGCAGGAAAGCGCAGCGACTCCCCTTCCCTGCGCTTCTGGCCTTTGTCCAACTCTTTGTGACTCTTTTTTGAGTTTTCTTGGCAAAGATACTAGAGTGTGGTTTGTCATTTCTTTCTCCAACTTATTTTATAGATGAGGAAACTAAGGCAAAAAGGGCTAAATGACTTTCCCAGGGTCACACACCTAGTAATTGTCTGAGGACAGAGTTGAACTCAGGAAGATTAGTCTTCTTGACTCTAGGCCTGGCGCTCTATCCACCATATCACCTGGCTACCCAAACTCTATAAATGTCTATAATCTCATATTATAATCCCTTATGATATGCAAAGAGGATAGTCTGTCATAACCTGTCTTGAAGTGATTCTGGCTTTTTGTGATCATTGCTTCCTTTTCAAGATGATCATTAGTTATCCCTTTAGTAAGTGAGGCTGAATTTTAACTCATGTCTTCTAGCATTATATCTACCGCACCATCTCGAAGCTATGTAGAGTGCTTTATACCTCTGTAAAGATGACTCTACACATATATCATGCCTTATCTTTTCCTCTTTTTTCAGTGGGCATGTAATCAATTAATTTGGGATTTTCTTTTACTCATTACCTCTTGAATAGTTGATTCCTCAGCTCTTGCTTTTCATCTATGCCACATAGCAGTTTGCAAAGACAAGACAAAACCAGACACTTGTGCTGATTAGAATTTATTTTCTGTTTTGGAAAACCAAAAATCTGTTTTCTCTTTTAGTAATACACAAACTCTGTTTTCTCAGCCATGAATGAGCTCCTAAGTGCACCCTGTGGCTACAGGCAAATGAAGAGAAATGTGACAAAGGTCTAGGTCATTCCATATAAAAGCCCAGCATTTTAGGGAAAAGTAGTTCTAGCTTTTCTGGTCCCATTGATCATATTGCCTGCGAAAAATGGCTCATTTTGCCTATGAAAGTAACAGCTTAGTGTATTTTGTAACATAATGAGTGTAGTAGTACTCTGTTCCTCATGCCTAAATAAATTTGAGCATGATCAATAATGCTTCCTGAAAAGCATTGTGAAGTAATAGTATAAGACTGCAACTTGGGAGATTTGGTTTGAAGTACTGGATCAATCAATCATACATTTATTAAGTAACTGCCATGTGACATTTATCATATTGGTGGGGATAGAAATACAAATACAAAACAGTCCCTATTCTTAAGAGGAGATAAATCATGCATATGTTGATACTTGTAAAAAATATATATAATGAATCAGTGTCTGCCCATGGGTGATCACTTTTGTTGTTTGAGTCTCAGTTTCCTTATTCTTAAAATAAGAAGGTGCATTAAATATCTTTGAAAAGGGGCAATATTTGAGATATTTAGCTACCACAAATACATAAATCCAAGAATAGGATACAAATAATTCTTGAAAGAAAAATTGCAAACTATTAGCAACCATATGAAAGACTACTCCAAATCTCTAATAATCAGTGAAATGAAAATCAAAATACTGGCAAGGTTTTACCCTCAGTATTGAGGGACTTGGCAAATATCACAAAACATAGGAATCAATGTTGGAGAGGTTGAAAAAAAAGACAAAAATATATTATTGGTGGAACTTAGTAAATTGGTCCAAGTATTCTGGAAAACAATTGGGAATTATGCTAAGAAACTGACCAAAAATGTTTATTACTTTTGATCCAAAATCGCACTGATAAATATATGCCCCAATATTCCCATATGCACAAAAATATTAATCAGGTTATCAAAGAACTGGAAATAAAATAAATACCCGATTGTGTTATGATTAAAAGAAACCTGTGACATGAAAATATGACATAGCCTAAAAAATGCTGATTAAGAATTCAGGAAATCATTGTATACCTTATATGGACATATTTAAAGAGAAGTAAGTAGAACCAAGAAAACAATATACACAATATTACAACAATGTAAATGGAAAGAATGACAAAAAGTAAGAAATGAAACACTGTGTTAACTGTAAATATCAACTTCATCCCAGGGAAGATATGAATAAATGCATCTCCCTCCCTTCTTTGCAGAGGTAAAAGACAAAGGGTTTGGGACACTGCATGTACCATTAGACCCAGTTGATAGGGTTCAGTTTCCTGAATTTCTATTTTTCTTTTTCTATTTTATTATTTATTACAAATGATACCTTGGGAGTTAGGGAAAAGGGTAAGATGATAATGGTGGTATAAAATCAAAAGAATCAGAAATTAAGGTAAAGTAAAAACAATAGACACCAATAAAATTTTAAAAAATAAACTGGAGGCTGAACTATGTTCTCCGAGTTCCTTCCAATTCTAAAATTCTATGAATTTATTTATAACATTCCTTTTTTTTATTATAATCAATAAGGCTGTCAGCCCAGGTAGTTTATTGGTTCAGTGCTTCTGACTTAACCTTTCATCTTTCATTCTTGCTTACTTACTAGGCAGATAAAGAATTAGATTGGGAGACTGGAAATAGAGAGACTAGTATGGAAAGCAAATAGAAAGCTACATAATTCTCTGTTAAAGTGTCTCATTGAGGGAAGTATTTTCTTTTCTTTTTTTTTTTTTTAAGCAATCAGGGTTAAGTAACTTGCTCAAGGTTACACGGCCAGTTATTTCTGGGTGTGGTGCTGAGTATCTGAGCTCGGATTTGATCCAGGTCATCCCAACACTGGAGCTGGTGCTCTTACTTGCTGAGCCACCTGGCCACCCCTAACCAATTGGGGTTAAGTAAAAAAACTTGTTCAAGGTTACACGGCCAGGTGTTTCTGGGTGGGTGCTAAGTGTCTGAGCCCGGGATTCTATCTCCAGGTAATCCCAACACCGGAGCCGGTACTCTTACTCTCTATGCTACCTGGCAGCCCCAAGTATTTTCAATAGTGAGTAATTAGTGGCATAATTATGTTATATGACTTTGGAGTCAGAAGCCCTGCACTCAGCCTTCCCTGGGCCTCAGTTTCCATATCTATAAAATGAGGGAGCTGGATTAGAATGCCTTCAATATTCCTTCAAACTCTAGGCTTATGGTTCTATGATAAAGAGGAGATTCCAATTCAATTTATTGAATTTTTAATAATTGTCCACTATGTTTAAGCTAAACTTCAGGCAAACATTCATGACTCAGACTGCATCTACAAAGTTTCAAAGATCAGGAAGGAAAAACAGATAATTATTCAGCTGTGGTCAGAATGTCCAGATATTTGATTTTATTTACACTTAACATTTTAGCTCATTGACTAGATTTCATGGAATAATAGATTCAATCAATTAGCAACTAATTACTTAACATCTACTATGTACCAAGCACTGTGCTAGGCACTAAAGATTCTTTATAGGCAAATAAGTAAATCCTTGTCTTAAAGAACCTTACATATGGGGTGGCCAGGTAGCAAGCACAGTGAGTAAGAGCACTGGCCCCAGAGTCGGGATGACCTGGGATTGAATCTGGGATCAGACACTTAGCACCCATCCAGAAACACCTGGCCGTGTAACCTTGAGCAAGTTACTTAACCCAATTGCTTAGGGGTGGCCAGGTGGCTCAGTGAGTAAGAGCACCAGCCCCAGAGTCAGGATGACCTGGGATCGAATCCAGGCTCTGATACTTAGCACCACATCCAGAAATAACTGGCCATGTAACCTTGAGCAAGTTACTTAACCCCAATTGCTTAACAAAAAAAAGCTTACATTCCAACTTGGTAAGACAAGACATAAAGAAGAACTAGAAGGGGACCTACACTCAGACAGTGTGGTATGGACATTGTAGGGAAGTGTCCAGCAACTCTGCAGTATAAGGTAAAAATCCATCTATCAAAGTCAAGGGACCTGGTCAAGGGTCAAGAGGTCCTAAGTATAGAGTCCAAAATAGAGTGTGAGGTGGAGAAAAGAATGATGGGAAAAATGCAAGCAACATGGTAAAGAGATGCCTGGGAATGGTGACAGAAACAGGGAAGCTTAGAAAATGGATGGGATTAAGAGTAAATAGGAGTACATGTTCTGAATATGTTGAAATTGAGGTCTCTGAGACATCCATTTTGAAAAGTCCAATAAGAAGTTGGTAATATAAGACTAAAGTTCAGGAGATTGGATATACACATACACACATATAGGTATAGCACACATGTACATATATGCAATGTAAATAATATTTATATACACACATGGACACATTCGTAAGTCATACGCTTAGTATAGTACCTGGCATATAGTAGGCACTTAATAAATTATATTGATTGACATCATAGAAATAGTAATTAAAGCCACTAGAACTGATAAGGTCACCAAGAAGGGGAGTGTAGAGAAAAAAGTGTACAGGATGGAATTGTGGGGAATACCTAGTTAGGGAACATCATATGGGTTATCAATCAGCAAAAGGAACTGAAAGAGTGGTAAAAGAAGAAAAGTTAAAATCAGAAGAGATTGTTATGAAAACCCAGAGAAGAGAGTTTCCAGGAGAAGATTAAAGACACCAGTATCACACACTGCAGAGGGAACAAGAAGGATTAAGATTTAGAAAGGAACAAGAGATTTGGCAATTGGGAAATCATTAGTATTTTTGGCTAGAGCAGGTACAGATGAATGATGGTGTCAGAAGACAAAGTGAAGAGGGTTTTGAAGAGTGAGAGAAGAGGAGGTGGAGGCACTGAGGGTAGAAAACTTTTTCAAGAAGTTTGGTTGAAAAAGAGAGGAGAGATCTAGGACCTGAGCTGATGATAGCATCTAATGAAGATTTTACTTTTAAAGATTGGGTAAACTTAGATGGGATTACTTAGACATGCTTGAAAGTATTAGAGAAAGAACTAGTAGACAGAGAGAGGTTGAAGATTTGAGAAACAGAAGGTGAAAGAAAGGGAAATGTACTGGTGAAGATAAGAGGGTATGGGATACAGTGCCAATGTAGAAGGACTGACTCTGGTGCAAAGAAAGATCATGTTATTATCAGAGACTGTGGAAAAGTTGGACTGGATGGGGAGTATTGCAGTCAGGTCCCCACAATGTCTAACACATGGTACATGTTTAGAGGCCACAAAATTTAGGTCTGGGGACAGGGAACATTAAGGACGTAGGTTAACTGATTCGTTGTATAGATTAGGCCTGCACAATCTGTGGCCTGCAGGCTACTTATAGCTGTCAGGTCTCTTGTGGCCTGCCAAAGGAATAACAGACTTCCTGAAATACTTTGGTGAGACACAAGTGGCCTGCAACCCAGTAGCAGATTGTATAGGTCTGGTATACATGAAGAAACAGGCCTATTGTGATGGGAATGTAAATTTTTAAGATCTTCCCTGTCCCTAGGCTTAAGTGCACCTGGAGCCTGTGGTGGGAGGCTTGTTTTTCAAGAGATACTTTGTGATTGGGCAGTGGGTCAAGAGGGTTGTTACATTCTCTGAGCCTGGAGAAGGCTATGCAATCCCTGGTGTGAGGCTTTGTTTTGGGGTCCACTTTGAGAAGTATTGTGTGATTTGACCAGATGAGACTCTGGGCAGCTGTTGAGAGCCCCGTGGCTTTGAAAAACCCAGATGTTGATGCTTCCCTGTCTGTTAACTGTGATTTGATATGGATGTAATGGTTGGACAGTTGGAGGTCTGTCTGCTTGAAATGTTTCTGTCTGTATACTCTGAAGTTTGGGGTGCTGACTTTCCCCCCTGAACTAGGTAAATGATATATCTTTGATTCAAGTAAGATTGTTAACCCATTTTGAGTTGCTTTCCTTTGAAATAGCAGATCTAAGAACCTGTGTTGGCAGCCACCCTGGGGAGGCTGGGGTGCTTGCTGCAACAAATGGCATCAGGAACAGGATCTGTAGATTAATAGGAAAGTATGGGGGCTGGGATAATTGTTTGTTTCCCAGTTGGGGTAGCTGTGACTCTGTGGAGGCATGGAACAGGAGAAAAGAATGGCTGTATGCTGACTTCGCTGAGCTGAGAGCAGGAATGGTGAGCTGCCTGCATCGGGACTGGAGCAGAAGCCAGGAGTGGCTGCTGCCCATGGGAGGAAATGGAACTCAGAAGTTTGGAAATTGGACACCAGACAATATAAGGACTGTGCAGCAAAGCAAGGGCACTGAATGTGTCTTCTTGCTGTATCCCACAGTTTGAGACCCAGGGGGAGGATGGACTTGTGACTATGGTGTGTGGAGTGAAGTGCCATGGAGCCCCAAGGACCCCTCCCTGTTGGTTTTGTTGCCCAGCTGCCTCTCAGGATTTGGAAGCAGGGCTGGAGCAGTGTGAGGGGAAGGAAACCCCCTTCGCCCCAAGAAAACTTTATTTGGACACTTGTTTTGAATTGAGGTGATAATGCAATGTACTTTGTATTTGTTTAAGGCCTTGTGGCCACTTTAGTAACTTTAGCTATGTATCTTGCAAATGTGACCAAATGTAAATTGCCTATACTATGGTCATGAAAGATTTTGGGGAGGAATATAATGGGAATGTAAATTTTTAAGGTCTTCCCTGCCCCTAGGCTTAAGTATAGCTGGAGCCTGTGGTGGGAGGCTTGTTTTTCAAGAGATACTTTGTGATTGGGCAGTGGGTCAAGAGGGTTGTTACATTCTCTGAGCCTGGAGAAGGCTATATAATCCCTGATGTGAGACTTTGTTTTGGGGCTCATTTTGAGAAGTGTGTGACTTGACCAGATGAGACTCTGGGCAGCTGTTGAGAAGTGTGGCTTTGAAAAATCCAGATGTTGATGCTTCCCTCTCTGGTAACTGTGATTTGGTATGGATGTAACGATTGGACAGTTGGAGGCCTGTCTGCTTGAAATGTTTCTGTCTGTATACTCTGAAGTTCCGGGTGCTGACCTTTTACTCTTGACCTAGGTAAATGATATGTTTGATTGATTAAAGCAAGATTGTTAACCCATTTTGAGTTGCTTTCCTTTAGAAAAGCAGATCTAAGAACCTGGGTTTGCAGCTACCCTGGGGATGCTGGGGTGCTTGCTGCAACACCTATAGATATTCGAAGACTACTAGAAGGCCATACAGCAAATGGGTATCAAAAGTAGAATTAGAAGCTGGATCCTTTGACAAATATCTACTTTTCTTTCATTATGATATCTCTTATAAATTGCTTAATTTTTTTGACTTAATAGCACAAACTTATTTTTCATGCATTTTCTTTATAAAATTCCTTTTGAATATATTATAAAAGTTTGGTGACTAGGAATGTCTTTTCGGGGACCTATGTGATATATTAGTTTTGTCATATACAATGGGAAATTTTATATCAGGACATAAGGGAACATAACTCAACTTTCCGCTGTGATATGGTAAAGTTTGAAGTTCTGTTATTCCTATCTCTACAAATTTACAGGATGCCATTGTATAACAATTGTCAATCTTCACTCAGTGGGAATATGATGGAGACAAGAGAGATCAAGTGTACTTGCTATCCCATGCAGATTTCTGTTGTTTACCCCCCCCCCACACCCCATCCTTGCTGTATCTCAGAAGCACAGATATATGTGCAAACTAACTAGACAAGACTTTTTCCCAAACACCTAAAACTTTGACTCAGACACAAAGGAGAAAGGGGGATTTCCTCCTTCCCTTTTGGTCACTTTCAAAAATTCTATATAAACTGAAAAGAATATTTCGACTACAAATGTTAATTGTAGGGTTTCCATCTAAAAATAAGCAACTCACAGATTTTAGACTTTGAATTACTGTTGGATATTTTAAAGGATCAGAAAGTAGTTTTCTGAGCTTCTGGGTGCATGTGCAAAGAACAGATACATTGAAATATTTTTTATCTGAAACTTGAATTTGTACTCTTAATTTGCTAATCCTCCTACACCATGCAAATGTCTAACTAAATATATGGATACTGTATTATGCCTTTAGAGCCAGAAACTATAAGCTTTGCAAACAGAAGGAGATATGGGAATCCCAGAGTATAGAGACTTTGTCCTCTTTTCTTCTCTTTCCCTGTGATCTCATGGCAAAAGTTCATCTGGGAAGGAACATTAATGTTACATTCATGTTAGTTGATTCCAGTTTTTATGATCACGTCCTCTTCTCCCCATTACTTCTCACACATGCACACATGTTCATATTTAGTGTCTCTAAAGTACTCAAAACCCAGATGGGAAATTGCTCCAACTATAGACTTTGATTTTGATAAAAATAACAGGTAACTGAAAAGTAGAGTATAATTAAAGGAGATGAAGCTGTTGTATTGTTCATTACCTGAAGAGACCAGGTGTTTTTCAGGGAAGAAGCAGATTTTAATATGACATACACATTTTACTACTTTCATCCCTTCCCAATGACGATTCAGGGAATGTTTCTTGACAATTTTGCCTTCACTACCTAACTTTTCAATAATTCCCACACATATACTTACTCTGTTTTACCTTTTATTTATTTTTTGACTTGACCTAAAATTTCATCAGTGTCAGGAATGTTTTGCTAATGTAGATCAGTGTTCTTTCTACAACTTTAATTTTATAGAATTGACTAAGTCCCTGAGAGGTTAAGTGATTTGCCCGTTTGCCGAAAGCTTCAAAATTAGCAGGTAGCAGGGGGTGGGACTTGAATACAAGTCTTCTTTTCCCTAACGCTAGTTCTCCAACCACAGCACCATGCTGCCTTCCTCTGGGATCAAGAGAAAAATCTAAATTAATGTGAAAAACTCTAAATCATGAAAAATTACAATAAAATTTACATTCTCTAAGTCTTAGGACTATCTTATAATAGCTCTATCAGAGACCTCAAAGAAGTGATCCTTATAGGTATATCAAATTGTAGATAAATTTAGAAGACCCAACCACTTTACCATTAATCCCTGTCATATTTTTTAAAAAATTAAAAAATAATATTGTGCATGCATTTCCCTTCCCCCTCCCTCCATACTCTGAAAAGAAAAAGAATAAAAGAAAACTTATATCATGTAAACAATTAAGCAAAACAAATGCCCACATTGCTCACGTCCAAAAATATATTTCTCATTTGGCATATTAGTCCATCATCTCTCTGTCATGAGATGGGCAGTGTTTTTTAAATGTTCTCTGCAATTATGATGAATAATTTAGTTGATTAGAGTTTTCAAGACTTAAATTCCTATGTCTTTCAAAACTGTTTTCATAATAGAATAAATTGTTCTGGTTTTGATCATTTCACTCTAAAACAGTTCATACAATTCTTTCAGTATGTTTTTGTAGTCATCTTTTTTTCTCACTTCTTGCACAATAATATTCCATTATATTCATATATTATGATTTATTCAGTCATTTCCCCAACTGATGGGCACTCCCTCAGTTTTTAGTTTTTCAACATCACACACACACACACACACACACACACAAGACTACTAAAATATTTCTGTTCTTATAGGACCTTTTCCTATTTCTTTGATCTCTTTTGGGTAGGCCCATCAATGGTATACCTGGGTCAAAGTTTAGTGTTTAGCAACTTTTTACACATAATTCTAAATTGGCTTCTAAGTATAAGCCATTGCCCAATTAATATTGTTTTATTGGCTGCTTACAGTATTTTTTCTATAATACCCCAGGGTCATATAACGAATATGTGTCTGGGGTCAAATTTGAATTCAGTTCTTCCTGACATCAGGTTAAGCACTCTTTCTATTGAACCATCAGTCTGCCTTTAGGGAGTTCCTCCAGTTTCTGCTTTGCTGCCAGAAAGGAAAAGAGTGACAGAGAGATAGGTCAATCCCTTTTGTACATTTACTTGCACATTCATTCTTTTGGTTTAACAGCCTACTCAGGGACTCTTCATTATTCTACAGTGTAAACCCCCTCATACATAAATTGTACATGGCCCTATGTCTCCCATGCAGTTGACAAGAATCAGTTAGGGGAGCATGTGGGATCTCCTTGTGATACATTCAACCTAAAAATATCATCTAATTTTCTAGTTACCAAATTCTGTTGCTGTTCAAAGGTACCTCTATACTTTAAAGTAGTTATTTCCATTTTGGGGTTTATGAATGCTTTGTGGGTTTGTTATGATGGTTCAAGGAGTTTGCACTAATAAAATCTTTTGTGGTATCTTAAGCAATAAATAATTGCCCAGTTATGTTACAAATATATTTTTTCCTTCATGACAACAAGGATGTGCAGGTTTGAAATATTATATATTTGTTTCTGCAGTCATTTGAATTTCTCATGATTATGCACACAACAATTTGAGTATTAGTACAGCAATTATATCATACTCTAACAGCTTCCCACTAAGTGCAATGTGCTTCTGCAATTTCTCAACCTGTTATCATGCTGTTTCCAAATCATCACAAGGATTTGACATTTTAGCACAAACCACTGTATGGTTAGACACAAGTACATATCATCATTTGCATTCTATATGGTATACCAGAGTAGTTCCCTCATTGCCCTCTCTTACCCTATAATTGTTCCTCATCAACTGGGTAATCATGTGACCAAGATATTATGAATGTTTGCATTCTTGCAGAATAAATGTCAGGATGTTTGAAAACCATGATTACTGGGCATGTGTCATCTTGAAACATCACAGATGTCCTGCAGTAACAAAACTTATATTGCCCTCTCAGTGTGGTAATAGGGCTGCTTTTCAATTTAAACTTATTCTCCTCTTATATTGCTATTGTTTAACCTGGCAGATTTTCAAATGAACTGGTTGGCAACACTGGTCAGTCATTCAGTAAAGTTTCTGTGAGAATGCAGCCAGTATACTAGTGGTAGAGGAGAAGAAAGTCACATCTGAAGACATTCTTTAATTATAGAGATTGGTTCATATAAAAACTGTTTAAAATGCAGTGATATATAAAATTGAGTCTTAAATACATTTATCACTTAACAGGGTATTAATTAGTATCCAGTAAAGAAAAAAATATTTTATGATAAGCTATTCATTATTATATAATAAGCCATTTATTATGATTAAATGGTTCGGTAGCTTAAAATTATGTTTGTGTGTATATATTTCCATCTCTCAGCAAGAAAGCTTGTGAAATCCTCCAATCATTTACTATCACATATTTGTATGAGCAAGCATATTCATTTTCTTCTTGCATAAAATCAAAATACATAAAATCAATGTGGAACTAGATTTAAATTTACATTTGGTATTGAGCCAAATATTGCAAACCTTTGCTAAAATAAAATGTTCAATATTGAATTTAAGTTTTTTATGATTGTTGTATTTTTATGTTAAACATCTTCTAAGATATAACTTATTTCATTAAGGTGTTATGCATATTCAACAAAAATTGCAAAATAAAGAAATTTAACATGATGTCTTACTGATAATAGCTATTATTAAGTGTTATACTATTAAATATTATAACAATATATAAATACTAGGAAAAGAAATAAATATTAAGTCTTAAAGATAATAATTACTACCAAGTGTCATTATTCTATTAAACATACTACATAAATGCACATGAATACAAGTAAAGAAATAGAACATCTTGAAGATAATAATTACCATTAGTATTTATCAATAGTAATTAGCGGGGGCGGGGGGATGGTGGTAGAGTCAAGATGGTGGAGTAGAAACAAGACTTCTGCACGGCTCCAGCTTCCACCTTCCCTGATTCATGTAAAAGGGGACTGTGAACAAACTTTGGAGCTACAGAACCCACAAAATGACACAGAAAAGCTAACCTCCCGCTGAGGACAGCCTGGCAGGCCAGCAGGAATTGGACAGCACAGCACTCTGGGAGCCAAGCCCAGGCCTGTGTGAGCCGGAGGTTTTAGCCCTAGGGAGGCCTGACCAACCACCAGCTGGAGGGACTCCAGATCACTAGCAGCTGTGGCCGTTTCCAGAATTATCAACACATAGATGTGAAGTACAAAGTGAGAGGTCAGTGCAGTGTAGACTTTGGGACCAGTAGTTGGGAGAGCGTTGGATTTTGCTCCCAGGGCAAGAAGCCACTGAGACACCTCTCGCAGCCCTGTTGCAGCTTCAGCTCCTGGCCTGCAGACTGTAGGGGGACCAAGTGACCAGTCTGAGGGGTAATCTCTCTTGCTTTAACCTGCTTGGATCTGGATTGCGGACTAGGGTGGAGGTCCTGGGGTGTGTGACCAGCTTGCCAGAGTGTGTGGAGGCCTCAGAGAGGGCACCCAACTAATACCTCTGGCACCTGAGAAAACCCCAGCATTTGGAAGCTCCCCTTTCTGGTGGCAGAGTCCTACTGTGGCAAAAAGCACAAAAGTCAAGTAATTGAGTAGCAACATGACCAGGAAAAGGAAGCAAAACAAACAGAAGAACCAACATTAGACTCCTATTTTGGGGACAAAAAGGATCAAAGCATGGAACAGGAGGAAGACAGTGAAGTCAAAACTCCTGCACCAAAAGCTTCAAAGGAAAATACGAGCTGGTTACAGGCCATAGAGGACCTTAAGAAGCAGATAAGAGAAGTGGAGGAAAAATTGGGAAGAGAAATGAGCATGATGCAAGAAAATTATGAAATGAGAGTCAACAGCCTGACTGAGGAAAATACCACCTTAAAAAAGAGACTAACTCAATTGGCAAAAGAGGTTCAAAAAGGCAATGAGGAGAAGAATGCCTTAAAAAGCCAAATTTGCTGGATGGAAAAAGAATCTCAAAAGCTCACTGTGGAGAATCATTCTCTCACATTTAGAATGCAGCAAAGGGAAACTAGTGACTTGATGAGAAATCAAGATGCTGTTAAACAGATCCAAAGAAATGAAAGAATAGAAGGCAATGTGAAATATCTCATGAGAAAAACCACTGACCTGGAAAATAGATCCAAGAGAGATAATTCAAAAATTATTGGACTATGTGAAAGCCATGATCAAAGAAAGAATTTAGAAATCATCCTCCAAGAAATTCTCAAGGAAAAACTGGCCTGATGTTTTAGAACCAGAAGGCAAAATAGAGGTTGAAAGAATCCACTGATCACCTCCTGATAAAGATCCCAAAAAGAAAACTCCTAGGAATATTATAGCCAGGTTCCAGAATTCCCAGATCAAGGAGAGAATATTACAAGCAGCCAGGAAGAAACAATTTGAATATTGTGGAAACACAATCAGAATAAAACAGGATCTGGCAGCTTCTACACTGAGGGATCAAAGGGCCTGGAATATGATATTCCAGGGGCCAAAGGAGCTGGGATTAAAACCAAGAATCACCTACCCAGCAAAACCAAGTATCATGTTTCAGGGGAAAATGTGGTCATTCAGTGGAATAGAGGGCTTTCAAGTATTCTTGAAGAAAAAACCAGAGTTGAATAGAAAATTTGACATTCAGATACAAGAAGCAGGAGAAGCATGAGAAGGTAAACAGGGAAAAGAAATCATAAGGAAATTATCAAAGTTGAACTATTTACATTCCTACATGGAAAAATGATAATTTTAACTGATGAAACTTTTCTCAGTATGAAAATAGTTGAAGGGAATATATATATAGTCTTTATCAGAGTGTATATAGGCGTATGATTACATATGTGAATGTGTATATATATTTACAGGTATACATAGATATAGGGCACAGGACCATTTGAGTAGGAAGGGATGATACTTAAAAGGTAAAATTAAGAGGTGAGAGAGGAATATAATGAGAGGAGATGGGGAGAGACAGAATGGGGCAAACTATCTCATATAGAAGAGGCAAGGGAAAATGGGTACAATGGAGAGGAAGAACAGGAAGGCAGAAGGGAATGGGTCAACCTTATATTCATTGAATTTGGCTCAGGGAAGGAATGACATACACACTAAATAGGGTATCTCACCCTACAGGAGAGTAGGGGGGAAGGGGAGGGCAGGCTGGCGGGGAGGGCAGTTGGAAGCACACGCTTTTGAAAAGGGACAGGACCAAAATAGGGAACAGATCAAGTGGGAGATGGGATAGGAGGGAGGGAAATATAATCAGTCTTCTACAATATATCTACTATGGTAATGTATTGCATTAGCTACACATGTACAACCTATATTGAATTGCTTATCTTCCCATTAAGGGTGGGTGACAAGGGAGGAAGGGAATGAATCTGGAATTCAAAGTTTTAAAATGAAATGTTTAAAATATATATATATATATACATATATATATATATACTATTATTAATACTATTTTACATGTAATTGGGAAATAAGAGGAGGGGATATCCTAGGGGACCCTATTTTGGGGAGGTTGGTAGGGGAAAAACAGGGAGAAAATTTGTAACCCAAAATCTGGCGGAAATGAATTAAGTAAACCAGAAGTTAATAAAGTATTTGGAAAAAAAATAATAATTAGCGAATAGTAGTAGTTACTATTATCTGTGAGACATCACATATTTCTTTATTTTGCAATTGCTAGATTGCTTCTTTTAATTCTCACACAATGTGCCATATAATATATTTGTAATTATTTTATGATTAGATTTTTATATGAAGTCTAGAGAAGTTATAATGTATCTAAAGTTCTACAGCAAGTTAGTGGTATTTTGAATAACATTCCAATGCTCCTGCCAATCTTGTCTGAGTGTTTGCTTATTGACACAGTCCTCGAGACTTCAATCATCACAAACAAATTTATTGAGTACTATTCTCTGTGTGACACTCTAGTATGCGTTTCAAGAATGCATATGAAATGAAAATTAGACATTTCCTACTAGAAGTTTCCACCTATAATGAAATAATTCTTCCCTAACAGTTGATGGAAATTATACTCTATCATTTCTATGTGTGGAATGTATGTGCAGTTGTAAGTTGTATTCTGTTTTTAAGCAGTGAGTATTGATAGCTCACCCTACTTTCCCATTAATTTGCATTTTTTCTTACATTTATGTAATATGTATATACATGTGTGGGCATCTAGGTGGCACAGTGGATTAAGTGCCCCACCTAAAGTTAGGAAGACTCATTTTTTTGAGTTTAAATCTGGCCTCAGATTCCTGAGCCACACACTAGTAGCTATGTGACCCTGGGCAAGTTACTGAATCCTGTTTGCCTCAGTTTTCTCATAGGTAAGATGAACTGAAGAAGAAAATAATAAACCACTTCCCCAATCTCTTCCAAGAAAACCCCAAGTGGGGTAATAAAAAGTCAGATATGACTGCAAAATGACCAAATAACAACAATATATACATGTATATGTATATGCGTGCAGATGTACATGTGCATATATATTCACACATAAATCTATCATCTATTCATCTGTCTGTAATAATATAGGCACACTTTATCTCCCCTGCTATAATATAACCTCCTTGACGTCAGAGAGTTTTTTGTTGTTTTTCTTTACATGTCCAGCACCTACCATGGAGTAGATAAAAAATGTTTGTTGATTTGATTGATTAATATTGCAAAATTATGAGGAGCTTCTGATACATGTTTTTCTGGTCATATTAATGGGACAAAGGATTTATCAATTTGTAAATAATTAAGTGGATAGAGCTGGCAGATGAATTAGGTAGGATAGATGAGGAAATTTTAATTGAATCTAGCTGAAATCAAACCTGCTAATTTTGTAAATGAGTTGTAGAAACCCCCATTGGTGGGAAATGCTGGAAGATGCACCAACTTTGAAGCAAAGGCTCATAAAGATAAAGAACTAGAAGAGGCCTTAGAGATATTCCAGTCCAATCCTCTCTATTGTACAGAGGAAAAAACAGGTTCAGATAGGGGAAGAGTTCAGCCTAAGGTCATACAGATAGTACATAGGAAGGAATGGGAATTTGTAAGATTTTAAGGTGAAAAGTCTTTTTTTTTTAGGAAAAAAAAATCACCAAACTTTATTTCGGTTGTAACTGTTACACAAGACCATTTTCTAAACACTATGTAACAACTCCCCCTCCCCTCCTCAAACCCTTTTCAGCCTCATTTCAGGGAGGAGACCAAGTACTCCTTCTCCTCTGGACTCACTTCTTGTGCTCCCCTTTCTTTTCCTTTTTGCCATCCTTAGCAGCTTGTGAGGCCAGTGACCCCACGGCATTTCATATGGCCTCATTGTTGGGGTCCACACCTGGCAGATTCTCCAGGACACTCTGTAGGAACTCAGGGTCTTGCATCACATTGTAATCATCCTCCTCCTTGGCAGGTTCAGAGGTATCCATGGCTGAGCTGGCATCAATGTCACCTGACTCTGCCTGACCAAACTCAGCTCCCTGCAAGGACATCTGCATGGCATATGCAATCTTCTCTTCTTCAGTCATGCTGCTTAAGTTAGGGAGCCCACTATGACCAAACTCTTGCTGACTGATGGTCATCTTCAGCAGGGCATCATCTGAATCTTCGGTTCCAGTTGTGGCAATCCCAGCCTAAGCAGCAGAGGCTGCTGCTGCCCATCTTGCCTCTTCCTCTTGACTCTATCTCTGTTCTTCCATGGATACATGAAGGGCCAGGGCCATTTCAGGATCAGCACTGGGATCCACCCCAAACTCGAAGTCACTGGCCCCTAGTCCCAGCATGGCGCCACTTTCTCTGGCCAGGATAGGGGAGCTGATGAGGGCACCAGCCAGGCTGGGCCCAGGGGGTACTGTCACCAAATGTGAGCCGGTCCCATCCTTGCCATTTAGTGTGTTCACAAAAGCCGTCAATTTTCTTCCTCCTCCCCAAAGTTGATAATGTCAACATTTACTTTCTCTTTCTTTGGTGGCTTTTTTAGCTTCACCAGATCCTTCTCGTTGTCTTCTACTGAGCTGCCCACAAAAGCAATGATCCACATCTTGTGATTTTTTTCCTTGTCTGTGTTTCAGGGCCAAATGGGCAATGTGGATACCAATACAGAAGGTAATCTTGCCCTTGGGTTGAACTGTGTGGAGCTTGGACAAAATTCGGCCAGTGTCAGGGGTTAGCGTAGTAAGTACCTCACAGTCATTGGCCAGTGTGATGAGTCCCACATTGTTCTCAGGGTTGCTTCATATCTTGGAGTGACATACTATGTTGACTGCATCTTGCTGGGCCTGTAGCCATGTGGGCAAGAAATCCCCATTCTGCACATACTCGCTGTTATCAACACACACCATAGTGCTTTCTAGCACCTTTTGCCTCCTTCCTCTCTCCCTGACTGGCTTGTCTGGACTACCTCAAGGTGAAAAGTCTTACTGAAGGAACCTTGTTGTCCTTGTTGGATTCAGAACCATAGGTATGACATTGATATATTAAAAAGTAGGAATGATAATTTTCAGAAGTAGATTTCTTTCCTTATCTGCATAAGATCCCAAATTCAGACAATTTTGGTTTTCTGATTGTAATGAAACCTGTGACCAGCTAGAAGGCCTGATGGAATGATTTTCTAGAACAGTTTTCTAGACCAGCTAGAATTTTCTAGTGGTGACAATAGTCATTAAATCAACAACAAAATAAAGCTTTATTCTTTGAATTTGGCCCTGCAGGACAAAAGGAACAAATGCATGAGACTCTCTGTAGGGTAATTCAGACTTATCAATTAGGAATTCAATCCTGTTATAGAAACCTTATTTATAGAATGAGAAAGAAAGGAAACAAGCATCTGTGAAATGCATTCTATGCACCAGGCTAAGCACTTTAAAAATATCATCTCTCTTGATCCTTACAACAATACTAGAAGGTACTGCTATTGTTATTTCCATTGAACATTTAGAAGTGACTTTTCCAGGGTCACACAGTAAACATCTGATTTCAGAATTGAATTCAGGTCTTCTTGACTCCAGGTTCAGCACTTTAACCACTGTGCCACCTAGTGAATGAGGATTAGAACCTTTCAGAATCTTTTCCAGGTTACAGCTCAATTCTTTAAGGTGAAGTGAATTTATTTTTTCACTTTCTAAAGTGACTCAAATAGTAAAAAATATTTTCATTATTAAACCACCTTTAATAATATATGATATTGCATACTTTCAGAATATTATATTACCAGATCATTGTTCTTTCCATGGCTTTAATTACCACTTTGTGAATTTTATGTTAAAATCTATCTTCTGAAACTCATTATATTTATGCTTTATAGGCACATTATGACCATTTGTATTTTGAGGATATCAATAGAATAACAAACCTTAAAGCTCTACATAGCAATTTGGGCAGTTGAAGTTAATGCTGCAGCCAATTAGATAGCAAATAAACCTTTTCAAGGTACAAACATTTTTAATTAAACAACTATTCTTAATTTAATGGAAGAAAACATAAAACAAAGTATGGAGGACCACAAGCATCTTATTAATTATTTACTTACAAAAATCAGTGATAAAGACTTTCTTTTAGGTTTAATTTCATTGTCCGTTTCCGCACTTTAAACAATTCCAGTTCTGAATACCAGTCAACCTAATGTATGATTTTCCTCAGCTCCTTTCATTTTTCAGCTGCCAAAACTCCCTTCCATTTTCCAGTCAAAATTGAAATCTAGTTCAGACCTATGCTCCCCACTGACCTTCTTTCTGTACATATACACAAAGCCTAGGTCACTAGTAAACTACAATTTCTTTTCTTTTTTTTTTTTTAAGCAGTTGGGGTTAAGTAACTTGCTCAAGGTTACACGGCCAGTTATTTCTGGGTGTGGTGCTAAGTATCTGAGCCTGGATTCGATCCCCAGGTCATCCCAACATTGGGGCTGGTGCTCTTACTCGCTGTGCTACCTGGCTGCCCCAAACTACAATTTCATCATTACTCAGTACCCAGGGAGAAGTCTTTTAATCTTGACTTGGGGCCAGTTTTCAGATTCGCTGGTTCCCCCTTCCATGGTCCCAGTTTCTTTCTGGATTCACCAGACTGTCACCTGGGTTCAATGGCAGACAGCTCCTAGTTCCTAGTCTCACTCTCTGTGTAGGCACTGCTCCACACTGAAGTTCACAGGGTCCAGTCCATCTCAAATCCTTCACAATTTCTGCTTCCAGGAATTCAAGGCTCAACCAAGCCACAAACAGACAAAAGTTTCAGCATCCCTTGGGGCGGCCAGGTAGCACAGCAAGTAAGACCACCGGCCCCAGAGTTGGGATGACCTGGGATCGAATATGGGCTCAGACACTTAGCATGCACCCAGAAATACCTGGCTGTGTAACCTTGAGCAAGTTACTTAACCCCAATTGCTTAAAAAAAAAGTCTTAGCATCCCAGTCATGCTTCTCCTGGGCTCCTGTTCAGAAGAAGCTCCACCACCCCTGATCTTACTAGAAATGTTTCTAGCTTCTCCCCATTACATATAATACTTGCTAATGGTTTTAGATAGATGCTACTTATTATTTTAAGGAAGACTCCATTTATTCCTATACTTTCTAGTGCTTTTAATAGGAATGAGTGTTCTATTTTGTCAAAACCTTTTCTGCATCTATTAAGATAGTCGTATAGTTTGAGATAATTGATAATTGAGATAATCATATAGTTTCTACTAGTTTTGTTGTTAATATGATCAATTATACTGATAGTTTTCCTAATATTGAACAATCCTTGCATTTCTGGAATAAATCCTACCTGATCAAAGTGTATGATTCTCATAAGTTGCCATAGTCTTTTTGCTAATATTTTATTTAAAATTTTAGCACCTATATTCATGAGGGAAATTGGTCTATAATTTTCTTTATCCATTTTGTCTTTTCTCAATTTAGGTATCAGTACCATATTTGTGTCATAAAAATAATTTGGTAGGACTCCTCCAATTTTCCCAAATAGCTTGTAAAGTATTAGAATCAATTGTTCTTTAAATGTTTGATAGAATTCACTAGTAAATCCACCTGGCCCTGGAGATTTTTTCCTAGAGAGCTGATTGATGGCTTGTTCAATTTCTTTTTCTGAGATGGGGTTATTTAAGAAATTTACTTCCTCTTCAGTTAATCTGGGCAACTTATATTTTTATAAATATTCATCCATTTCTCTAACATTTTCTAATTTATGTGCATACAATTGGGCAAAGTAATTCCTAATTATTGTTTTAATTTCCTCTTCACTGGAGGTAGATTTAACCTTTTCATTTTTGATACTCATAATTTGGTTTTCTACTTTCTTTTTTTATCATATTCACTAAAGTCTATCAATTTCATTGTTTTTTTCGTAGTCCCAGCTCTCAATTTTATTTATTAACTCAATAGCTTACTTAATTTAAATTTATTAATTTCTCCTTTGGTTTTCATTATTATAATTGAGTATTTAATTGGAGATTTTCAATTTGTCCTTTTTCTAGCTTTTTCAGTTGCATGCCCAATTTTTATTGACCTCCATTTTCTCCACTTTATTTATGTATTCATTCAGGGATATAAAACTTCCCCTAAGAACTGCTTTTGCTGCATCCCACAAGTTTTGATATGTTGTCTCATTATTGTCATTCTCTTGAATGAAGTTATTGATTGTTTCTATAATTTTTTCTTTGAATCACTCATTCTTTAGTATTAAGTTATTTTGTTTCCAATTAGTTTTTAATCTATCCTTCCATGACCCTTTATTACATATAATTTTTATTGCATCATGATCTGAGAAGGATGCATTTAATATTTCTGCCTTTTTGCACTGAATTTTGAGGTTTTATGCCCTAGTACTTGGTCAATTTTTGTGTATGTGCCGTGTACCACTGAGAAGAAGGTGTATTCCTTTTTATCCCTATTCAATTTTCTCCAGATGTCTACCATATCTATCTTCTCTAAGATTCTATTTACCTCCTTAACTTCTTTCCTTTAACTCGTTTATTTTGAGGTTATTTTTATCAAGTTCAGAGAGGGGGAGATTGAAGTCCCCCACTAGTATAGTTTTGTTATCTATTTCTTCCTCTAACTCCCTTAACTTCTCCTTTAGGAATCTGGATGCTGTACTGCTTGGTGCATAAATGTTTAGTAATGATATTGCTTCATTCTCGATGATGCCTTTTAGCAGGATACAGTTTCCTTCCTTATCTCTTTTAATTAAATCTACTTTTGCTTTTGCTTTGTCTGAGATAAGGAATGCTAGCCCTGCTTTTCTTACTTTACCTGAGGTAGAATATATTTTACTCTAGCCTTTTACTTTTATCCTGTGTGTATCACCCTGTTTCAAATGTGTTTCTTATAAACAGAATATTGTATGAATATGGTTTTGTTTTGTTTTGTTTTTCTTTTTGGAGCAGGAAAGGCAGGACAATTGGGTTTAAGTGACTTGCCCAAGGTCACACGGCTAGTATGTGTTAAGTATCTGAGGCCAGATTTGAACTCAGGTCCTCCTGACACCAAGGCCAGTGCTCTATTCACTGAACCATCTACCTGCCACAGGATTATGGTTTTTAATCCATTCTGCTCTTTGCCCCTGTTATATGGGAGAGTTCATCCCATTTACATTCACAGTTATGGTTACTATCTGTATCTTTCCCTCCATCCTATTCCCTCTCCTGTTTTTGCTTTTATTTTCCCCCTACTCCCTTGCCCTCCTTAAGAGTTTTCCTTTTGACCACCACCTCCCTCAGTATTCCTTCCTTATTAGCCCCACTCCCTTTTCCTACCCTTCTACCTTACTACTTCCTTCCTCCCTCCTAACCATCATAGCACTTCCCCCTCCTGTTTCCTGTAGGGTATGATAGATTTTTATATTTAATATAGTATGTTTTTTCTTACTTGAACCAAGATTAATGAGAATAGATCTTATGCAATGCTCCTCTCCCACCCCTCTTTCCCTCTATTATGATAGGTTTTCTGTGTCTTCGCGATAGAGTCCTATACTTAACTGATTTTGTTATTCCCTCCTTACACCAGAACCAATGAGGGCGAAGCTCATATAATGTTCATCTCCCCCCTTCTTTCCCTCTACTATAATGTTTTTATGCCTCTTTGTGTTGCATAATTTACCCTTTTTTGTTTTTCATTTTTTCCTCTTCTTCCATTGCAGTCCCTTTACACCCTTTAATAAGGTTTTTTTTTTATCATAATTTTGTTTAATTTATACCCCACCCTCTATTTATCTATATCCCCTTTAAATGTCATGATAAGTATAGAATTCTCAATATTAACAGGTATCAGCTTCCCATATAGGGATGTAGACAGTTTACTCTTATTAAATAACAAGTTGTGTGTTTGTGTGTGTGTGTGTGTGTGTGTGTTTTCGCTATTTACCTTCCTATGTCTCTCTTGATTCTCGTAATTGGAGATTGAATTTTCCATTGAGCTCTGGCTTTTTCATCAGGAAGGTCTGGAAGTCCCTTATATCATTGAATGACCATCTCCTTGCCTGAAAGATTATGCTCAATTTCACTGGATAGCTGATTCTTGGTTGTAACCTGAGTTCTTTTGCCTTGCAAAATATATTCCAGTCCTTCCAATCTTTCAATGTAGAAGCTGCCAGATCCTGTGCTATCCTCACTGTAGTTCTATGGTATTTGAATTGTTTCTTTCTGCCTGCTTGTAGTATTTTCTCCTTTACCTGATATTTCTGGAATTTGGCTACAACATTCACAGAGCTTTCAATTTGGGATCTCTTTCAGGAGGTGTCTGGTGGATTCTTTCAATATCTATTTTACCCTCTGGTTCTAGCATATCAGGGCAGTTCTTGATGAGTTCTTGAAAGATGTTGTCCATACTCATTTTTTCATCATGATTTTCCAGTAGACCAAGAATTCTCAGATTATCTCTCCTGGATCTGTTTTCCGGGTCACTTATTTTTCTGCTGAGATATTTTACCTTTTTTTTCCTAATTTTTCATTCTTGATATTTTGTTTGACTGATTCCTGATGCCTCATGTAGTCATTAGCTTCAATTTGGTTGATTCTAATTTTTAATGAATTATTTTCCTCAGTTTTTGAAGCTCCTTTTGCAAATGTTCAGATTTCATTTTTAATTCACACAATTTTCTTTTTAAGGAGCTGCTTTCTTCATTGAAATGTTTTTATTTTTTTGCAGATTTGATTTTAAAATAATTAGTCATTCATAATTTGGTTTTCAAAGTCCTTGAGCTCTTCTAAGAATGCTTTCTGGACTTGAGACCAGTTCATGTTCCCTGTTGAGGCTTCAGCTGTAGATGTGGGGTCAATGCTGTCTCCTTCTGAATTTGGTTCCTCCAGCTCACAATAATAGGATTCTAGAGTCTTTGTCTTTTCAATCTGTTTTTACCCATTTCGAGGCAGGGCCTTAGCCATGTCCTTCCTCTAGGACTCCCAAGCCTTTACTACTTAAAATTTTGCTCTGGGGCAATGATTTCTGTGCTTTCAGGGTCAGAAGTGGTTATTGGAGCATCCAGGGTTCACTCTGCCATGCTGGTCCCTGGAAGTTCTGATAAATGCTTCTTAAATTTCCAGCCTGTGGGTTGATAATCCCAGGAGTAGTTGCTGCCACTGTTGCGGGCCCTGCATTTGTCTCTTACCCAGGTCCAACAGATCCCAACCCTGTGTTGATAGGCCTGGGAGTGGCCCTTGTGGTTGGTGGATTAACTTGCCACCACATCATCAGGACTTTGTCTGGGCCTCCACACCCTGCATTGTCCAGGCCTCCTCACCATGTTCTTAACTTATTAACCTTGATGAATGAAGCCAAAGTGAATTTCCCATTTCTCTCCTCAATATTTTTCATTCCTTTTTTATAATCCTAAAATTACGTGTTACAAATTATTTCAGCAGTGGTCAAGTCTCAAGTCAAATTCCTCAATTTTGCTGTTCTAAACCTTTTATTCTCATCTAACACCCTACTCTACTTTCAAAGGGCAAAGCAATGATGCTCCTCCTCCTCACTATTATTTGACATACTTTAGAAATTCTTGAGGCAGGTTGGTGGTGCAATGAATAGAGCCCCAGCCCTGGAGTCAGGAGGACTTGAGTTCAAACCTGGCTTCAGACACTTAACATTTACTAGTCATGTTACCTTGGGCAAGTCACTTAACCCCAATAGCCCTGCGATCCCCCCCTCCAAAAAAGCAAAATAAACAAACAAACAAATAAATAAAAAGAAAAGAAATCCTGGTGATAGCAATTTAATTAGAGAAAGAAGTTAAAAACACCAATTTTGGTATAGAGGACACAGAATTATTTCTATCTGCAGACATGATGACTTATTTAGAAAACCCCAGAGATTTTACACAGATTGCAACAACTGAGATAATGAATAACTTTGGTGGGATGGAGCCAAGATGGTGGAGTAGAAACAGGAAAACTCTGTGAGCTACCCCCCATAACCACCTCAAATACCTATAAAATATGACTCTAAACAAATTTTTGAGCTACAGCACCCACAAAGTGAAAGAGAGAAACAAATCTCCTGCCAAAGGCAGCCCAGCAAGAAGGGTCCATTGCAGTGTGCTGGGAGCCAAGCCCAGCCTTGCATGAGCCCACCATTTTAGGGGGGGGGGGGCAAGGGAGGACAGCACAGTCCGGCCTTTGCCACCAGAGCAAGAAGTGGCAAAGGTTTGGTGGCCCTTGAGCCACACTGTGTGGCTGCCTCTGAGCTCCTGGCATGCAGATCATGGGGGGGACCAAGTGACCATTTTTAGGGGGTAATCACTCTTGCTTTAACCTGCTTGGATCTGGATCACTGTCTTGGGTGGAGATCCTTTGGTGTGTGACCAGGTGCCAGAGTCTGTGGAGGCTTCTGAGAAGGCACCCAACTAATAGCTCCAGCAGCTGTGAAATCCCCAGTGATTTGGGACAAAGCTCTTCTCTCTGAAAGCAGAGTTCTACTGTGGAAAAAAGCTCAAAAGCCAAGTAATTAAGTGGCAATTTGAGCAAGCAAAAGAAGCAAAGCAAGCACAACAGTCAAACCTTAGATTCCACTTTTGGGGACAAAAAGTATCAAAGCATAGAACAGAAGGAAGACAACAAAGTCAGAACTCCTGCACTAAAAGCTTCCAAGAAGAATATGAACTCCATAGCAGAGTTCAAAAAGGATTTTGAAAACCAAGTAAGACAAGTGGAGGAAAAATTGGGAAGAGAAATGAGAATGATAAGAGAAAATTATGAAAAGTGAGTCAACAACCTGACTGAAGAAAACAACACCTTAAAAAACAGACTAACTCAAATGGCAAAAGAAGCCCAAAAAGCCAATGAGGAGAAGAATGCCTTAAAAAGCCAAATTTGCCAGATGGAAAAAGAATGTCAAAAGCTCACTGAAGAGAATAATTCCTTCAGAATTATATTGGAAAAATGGAAGCTAATGACTTTATGAGAATAAAGATACTATAAAATAGATCCAAACAAATGAAAAAATAGAAGGCAATGTGAAATACCTCATTGGAAGAACCACTGACCTGGAAAATAGATCCAGGAGAGATAATTTAAAAATAATTTAAAAATCAAAAAAAGAACCTAGAAATCATCATTCAAGAAATTCTCAAGGAAAATTGCCCTGATATTTTAGAACCAGAGGCAAAATAGAAATGGAAAGAATTCACCAATCACATCTTGAAAAAGATCCCCAAAAGAAAACTCCTAGGAATATTATATCCAGGTTCTGGAGTTCCCAGATCAAGGAGAAAATATTACAAGCAACCAAGAAGAAACAATTCAAATATTGTGGAAACACCATCAGGATAACACAGGATCTAGCAGCTTCTACATGAAGGGATCGAAGGGCTTGGAATGTGATATTCTGGAAGTCAAAGGAGCTAGTTATTAAAACTAAGAATCACCTACCTGGCAAAACTGAGTATTATACTTCGGGGGAAAATATGATCATTCAATGAAATAGAAGACTTTCAAGCATTATCAATGAAAAAACCAGAATTGAATAGAAAATTTGACATTCAAATGCAAAAAGAAAGAGAAGCATGAGAAGGTAAACAGGAAAAAGAAATCATAAGGTACTTATCAAAGTTGAGCTATTTACATTCCTGCATGGAAAAACAATAATTGTTACTTATGAAACTTTTCTCAGTATGAGGATAGCTGAAGGGAATATAAATGTATATACATGTATACATACTATATATGTCTATATCGGAGGGTATACATGTGTATGAAAACATATGTGGGTATGTGTATATATGGGTACAGGTATACATAGACAGAAGGCACAGCATCAATTGAAAAGGAAGGGATGATATTTAAAAGGTGAAATTGAGAGGTGAGAGAGGAATATATTGAGAGGGATAGGGAGAGACAGAATAGGGTAAATTATCTCATATAAAAGAGGCAAGGGAAACTGTCACAATGGAGGGGTAGAACAGGAAGGCAAAAGGGAATGGATCAACCTTATTCTCATTGAATTTGGCTTAAGGAGGGAACAACATACACACTAAATTTGGCATCTTACCCTACAGGAAAGTAAGGGGGAAGGGGATTAGAGGGGGGTTTATAGAAGGGAGGGCAGATTGGGGGGGGGAGGTAGTTAGAAGCACACTCTTTTGAAAAGGGACACGGTCAAAGTAGAAAACGGAACAAGTGGGGGGAGGGATAGGTTGGACAGAAATATAGTCAGTCTTTCACAATATATCCACTATGGAAATGTTTTGCGTAACTACACATGTACAGCCTATATTGAGTTGCTTATCTTCCCAGTAAGGGTGGGAGATGAGAGAAGAAGGGAAAGAATCTGGAATTCAAAGTTTTAAAATCAAATGTTTAAAAATATTATTATTATTATTATTTACATGCACTGGGAAATAAGACATACAGGCACTGGGATATGGACATCCATCTTGCCCTACTAGAAAGTTAGATGGGGAATGGGGGAGGATATAGGAGAGAGCAGATTGGGGAAAGGGGTATTCAGTGGAATCGCTGTTCTGGTGTGGTGGGTAGGGGAAAGATGGGGAGAAAATTTGTAACTCAAAATCTTGTGGAAATGAATGTTGAAGACTAAAATTAAACATAAATTTTAATTTAAAATAATGTATAACTTTGGTAAAGTGGTTGGATTAATGCACAAAAATCAACAGTATTTCTACAAAGCAATAACAAAAACCAAGAGGCAATAATACAAAGAGAAATCCCATTTAACTATGTAATTGATATCTATCTGTCTGTTTTTCTGTCTCTCTCTCTCTCTCTCTTCCCTTTTCTTTATAAACAGTTTGCTTTGTTGAAAGAGGGCAGGAAAAATGGAAATTTTTATAAGGAAATTCGAATAAAAACAACAATTCCAAAACCTTGAACCTTTTCAGATTTTGAGATAGAATGTGTGAGGGAGGGGCAGCCAGGTAGCACAGTGAGTAAGAGCACTGGTGCCAGTGTTGGGATGACCTGGGTATTGAATCCCAGCTCAGATACTTAGCACCACACCCAGAAATAACTGGCCGTGTAACCTTGAGCAAGTTACTTAACCCCAGTTGCTTAAAAAAAAAATGCTTGATGGATTCAGACTATTGACTAGATAGAAAACTTTCCCTCAGATAAATTTTCTGAGAGGATCTGTTTGAAAGAAGAATAAAGACTGCGATAATCAATGTCTGAAAGGTATTGTGGTCTACCAGTTCATTTGCATTTGATTATTTTTAAAGTTTTAAAGGTTGTAACAGAAATTGTTAATCAACTACACGGAGTCAATGGAAAGATTTTAGAAAGATAGAATTGTTCAGTTTTACATTATAAGTTAGAGATGAGTTTCTGTTTAAGGGGCATTAGAAGTTATAGGATGATAAAGAGAAAGCTATAAGATAAATTTGTCATGTTAAAAAGTAGAAAAGGAGAAAAGAACGAATATGAATGCACAAGTCAGGAACAGAAGATAGAGCAATTTGGGAGGAAAGCTAACCACACCTAACAGATTACACGTTGAAAACAGGTGAACTGATAGGAATGCTTTGTAACTTTCATTGAGAGTTGTGCTCATTGAACAATAGGTATTGCTTTGCTTAGAGCTGACTAGCTATTGGAAGAGAGCAGAATCCTACTTATGTGTGGAGAGCTTTCTAGAATTATTACCCTTTAGCATTCTCTAAAGCCTTAGAGGAATCTCAGAGATACTTAGGTTGCTCTCAATATTGTCTTTTCTGATTTGAGAGAAACAGAGAAGGGAAATTGTCTTTACATCTGCATGTATATGCACTCATGTGTGTATGTTTGTGTGTGTGTGTGTGTGTGTGTGTAGAGACTTGGCTTTCTGAGAGCTGATTAGGCAAAGCAAAATCCCCTACTATTTCAAGATTTTGTCCAGGGATAGGTTTCATGACCTTATAACCACCCACCACTTAAGAGGGAAAAACTTCTCAGAAACTTAGAGTAGATCTGAGGAACTTAGTAGTTTTCTAGTTTGAGGGAACTATTTGTCACTAAAAGAGAGTCGACATTTTCTCAGCATCCTGCTGTGGCTGTGTGCCAGAAGAATTTGTCAAATCTTAGGTGACCTGATGTTATCAGAGTAATGGTTTTATTCATCAGGAGAGCTGTAAGGACCAGAAGGGGAGCAGATAGAATAGAGTTTTGCCCGTGACTCTTATTGCAGACTTTTATTTAAAGAGATCCAGAACATCATAACCTTCCATACAGAGTTATAAATTGACATGGGCCCATGAGTTACTCTTCTCTAGCCTTATATTAGTAAATGTTATAATTATTTCTGCTCTGGACTTTTATTGAGCAAAAGTCATAATTATTCTTGATTTTGTCCTATTAAGTAAGTATTTCATGTTTAAGAGGCAATGGTATCTACTTGTTTATAGGGGTAGTAGTGATGGTAGACATCTATAAATGTGGCACAGCATATATTTTCTATATATATTTATTTATAATACATATATATACATATATTTCATATATAGCATATATACTTTTTCAATGTATTACTGATTTTCACTAAATTTTTCCTTCTTCCTCTTTTTTATTATTATTTTTTTAATCTTTGTGTTAAGGGATAGTTCTCTGAAGGAGGAAAAGGAGGGGCATAGGGAAAATGTAGTGTCATAAAAATAAAAGCTATCAAAAATGTATTTTAAAAATTCAATGGCATTAAAAAGAGAGATAAAAAAAATAAATGTGAGAGTCACTGATTGGGGCTCAGATTCTGCAGTGGCAGGTAGTAAGAGTTATTCTCTTCTCTCTCCAACACACCAGGATTATTAATAGGACCTTGAAAGAGTAGCTGTTCTTCAAATCATAACTTTAGAGAATTACCTGGGAGTCCTTTGAGGTTAAGTGATGTGCCCAGGGTCACACAGCTAGTAAATGTCAGAGGTCAGATTTAAATCCAGGTCATCCTGACTGTGGAGTTTGAGATGTTTTAGCTCTGGCTGTACTGGATGGATTCTTTTGACAAACCCTCATGTTGCCAGTTTGTAAAGAATCATGAAAACATATAATGAAGTTGTTTGTTATTTTTGATTGTCCTTTGTTCTTGAAGAGGACCATGACTTCAGGGAGTTGAGGTCATGGCATGCAAGTGAATTGGATTTAAGTGAGGGAGGGCTGTGCAAAATCACCAAACTCACTTTCTCCTCCAGAGCCATCTGGATCCAGTGGTGATATCAAGGCAATTGGAGATGATCCTGCATGCAGTGGAAGACCCTGATCTTTTTTTAAAAATTTATTTTCTTTTACTCTTTTTGAAATTTTAGACAAATACTAAAACAAATACATAATAAGAAAAGAAAAAGAAACATTTTAAACTTAAATATAAGAAAAGAAAAAACATGTCATGTGAACAGCAGAACATGAGAAGATTCAAAATATATAGCAATAACTTATTTCAGGAATGCTTATATATTAAATACTGTGTGTTAAGTTGAAAGTTGTCCATCTTTGCTTCCTTACAGGTTTTCTTTTGTTCTCTGCTGTACACTTTTTACTTTGTTCTTTTTTCCCTCTTCTTCCCCCCATTCATCATGCCAAGGATATAATTGGGCATGGATATATTTATATATAGGTATTGATATATACATACATGTATATACATATGCACATTCATACATATATACATACATATATAGACATATACTTTCCCTAAGAGATTCTACTCTTAATCTTGTTTTCATGTTTGTGCATATCTTTTTTCCTATATCTCCTACCTCCTCTACTTTACTTCTACCTGCTACCTTACCCTCTTGTTACTTAACCTACCCCTATTCCTGCAATCCCTCCCTTATCCTCCCATTGCCCTAAATCTAAACACCCTTTTGTACACTCCTTTGACCTATTCTGTCCCCCTTCCTTTAAAGCTCCCTCCCTTATCCCCCCATTCCCCTAAACCTAAACATCCTTCTATCACCCCCTTTTTAACCTATTCCCTCACCTTGCCCTCTAAAGATCATTTCTTTATCCTCTCTCTCTTTCCTATTCACTTTAGAGTTTTATTTCTTTTTTTTTAATTTAGAAGAATTTTATACTCTTCTAGTTGAATATGCATTTCTTCCTCCTCCACTAACTCATTCCTGATGAAAGTAGGTTTCCAGAGCTAATAGCCTCCCTCATCCATCTAAATCCTCTGTATTGGTTCTTCCTCTTACACCTCATTTGTGTAGATAATTACTCTTTTAGCTGTTCTTGAACAGTTTTACTTTTTGAAGTTATATCATACTCAGGTCTACCCCAATCTTTCTTCTAAGCTACCTAATTGTTAGTAACAATCTCAGACATAGGTTTTACATTTTCCATACATAAAAGCTAAACATTCTATCCTTATTTAGTCCCTTGTAGCTGGTCATTGGTACATGCATTACCTTTCTCTTGGCTCTTGAATGTCAATTCTTCTATTGAATTCAGGGTTTTTTTTTAAACAGAGTCCTGAAAGTCTGACGGTTTATCAAATGTCAATTTTTTCCCATTTAAAATAATGCTTAGCTTTGCTAGGTATGATATTTTCAGCCGGAAGCCCAGTTCTTTTGCTCTTTGATATATAGTGTTCCAAGACCTGTGATCTTTCAGTGTCACCAATGCTAGTTCTTGTGTGATTCTAAATGTGGTACCACCATATGTAAACTATTTTTTTTTTCTTGTTGTTTGCATTATTTTGTCCTTGATCTGGGGGTTTCAGAATTTAATGTTCCTGTGAGTTTTCTTTGTTGGATCTCTTCAGGTGGTGATCAATGTATTTTTTTCTATTTCTACTTTTCCCTCTTGTTTTAATGCTTCAGGATAATTTTCTTTAATTATTTCTTGTATTATTGTATCAAGATCCTTTTTTTGATCAGAACTTTCAGGTAGTCCAATTATTCTTATGTTTTCTTTTCTTGATCTGTTCTCTAGATCTGTTGTTTTTCTTATGAGATGTTTTACTTTTTCTATTTTTTCATTTTTTCTATTTTGTTTTTTTAATCTTTCTTCTTCTCTTATAACTTTACTGGCTTCCCTTTGCCCAATTCTGGTTTTCAAGGAGTCATTTTCTTCCTTAAGATTCTGGATCTCCTTTTCTAATTGGTTCACTTTCTTATCATAATCTTCTTTTTTTGGTATTATTCTTATTTTTCTTTTTAATTTTTCCTCAACCTGTCTCATTTGATTTTTAAATCCTTCTTAAAGTTCTTTAATGAGTTCTTTTTGGGTACGTGACCATTTGACATTACTTTTTGGGGGTAGAAGAGGCTTTCTTTGCTTCAATATCCTCCTCCGAAGATGAAACCTAGTCTTCTCTATTCCCATAATAGCTCTCTATGGTTGGATTCTTTCTCCTTTGCCCATGCATTTTTTTTGGTTGATAATTTAGTTTTTATAATCATGTCTAGTCCAGGGGTATGAGGTGCCTGACCTTGAACTCAAACCAAGACCTCCACCTTCCTGTAAGTGCCCACTGCTTGTGGCATCCCATCCCACTGCTTCTGCACTCACCCGCCTATGATGGTTCCTTCTAGTCTCTGCCCTCTCTGCTCTCCTTAGCACAGCTGGGTCTGGAGTTCCTCATTAGCAGAAGTTTCCTTAATCTTCCACAGATCAGATGCCTGACTCCTCTCACTGTCCCTGCGGTAAAAGTTCCCGAGACTGGGGCCAAGGAACCTGCCAACCCAGCTAACTCCAGGGCTCCCCACTTTTTGTTTAAGCAATTTGTCCCTGGTTGTTAAAGTAGATAAAGCTGACCCTAACCTGGAGGTGTTTACTCCTCACAGGGAAGAAATCTAGTCCTAGGATTTTTCCTTAATCTTCTGGAGAAAGAGTACCCCTGTTCTGCACCTACTCTTATTTGTTTTCATGGCTCTATGTTCCCTCAGAGGTGCTATTTTATCTCTTTTGTGGAGGAAAATTTTGAGAGTTTGAAATTTTTTGACCTACTCTGCCATCTTTCCAGAATCCTTTCCTGACCTTGGCCTTTTTAAGTTAAGGTCTATTAACAGATCTCAGTTTGACTGAAGCAATGGCCATTCAGTAATAAGAGTAGTTAAGAAATGAGGTAGAGATTGACCTCTTTACCTAGTAAGAAACAGAATTAATCCAAGAGGGGAAGAGCCTCAAAGTTTCTGGCCAAAGCAGAAACAATTGCTATTTATATTTACCCTGAGTCAATCAGGGCCCAAACAATGACCAAGTAGGGCTTGACTAGGACCTATCTTTGGCTAATTAATGAAAGCAAGAATGGTTTGGGTTTAAGACTTGGTCCTTAAGGTAAAAAGTTTTTAGAGATCAAAATTTATATTCCTTTGGGCAGAGTATTGCAGGTAAGGGTTTGATACATTATGTGGAGAGAGGGAAGGGAAAGAAACGAAAGAAAAAAAGGAAGAAAGAAAGAAGGAAAGAAAGGAAGGAAGAAAGAAAGAAAGAAGGAAAGAAAGAAAGAAAGAAAGGAAGAAGGAAAGGAAGGAAATAAAGGAAGGAAGGAAGGAAGGAAGGAAAAAAAGAAAGAAAGAAAGAAGCTGTGTTGACCAACTGCCCAGTGCCAGTTTCAACCCCTGTGGAGCAGCTCCTTTTTCTACTCACTGAGGTTGTTGTTTGTCTTTCATTTTCAAAGAAGACAATGACAGCAGGTAGGTGATACCATGACATGCAGATGAATTGGATTTAAGTGAGAGAGGGCTGTGAAAACTCAACAGTCTCACTTTCTCGTCTAGAGAAATAATGAAGCAATTTCATTATGGAAATTGTTCTTTTGTGTCTCATCTGATCTTTCCAATAGATGAGGACTACCAACTTTCAAATAATGATATAATTTTAAAAACAGAAATATCAAGGAAATATAATAACTAAAAGCACTAAGGATTTGGAATAAAATGATACAAATAAATTATTATTCACTAATTTGTTCTTATTATGTCTGGTAAACTGGCAAATATATATATATGTATATGTATATATGTATGTAGGTATTGTTGATTGTTGCCAATTGGAAATAGAACTTAATCTAGTGATTTTATCTTGATCATTAGTTTTCAATATAAATCCCAAATCTCAAAGGTTAATCTCTGTGGACTATAAATTTTTTTTTTTGTTGGAGATATCTAGTACTGTCATAGTGAAGTCCTTCAACAATATGAAGACTTAAGCTGGTGAGACACTTGAAAGCAGAGGGATATCTGATCTGCTGCTTTTATACATAGAACATAGAATAAAAGGATATGTTTGATATTAATTTGAAAAATGAAGCAGAATATGCCTAGGGATATTGGGTACACCACATTCTAGATCTCACACTGTCTCTGTATATGCAAAATCTAAGTCCATTTGTTGGTAGGAGGTTTTAAGTATTTTGCCATAGAAAGAAAAATCTTATTTTTCCCCCAGTTATCATTCTTGACAGTAAACTATTCAAGGGGCCCAGAGGGATATGAAGAATTTATTATAGTAATATGTTCTATTGTTATAGTGGAAAAATACCAGTAATCTTTGAAGTTTTCCAAGGTAAATCAGGTAAGGGAATATAAAAAAATGTCTCAGAAAAAATATGCTTTCTGAAGCACAATGTTTTTTAAAGGACAGCCTGGAAGATATATTGTAGAATTTCCTTAAATCTTGAACATTTGTACAGACTACAGGAACAAATTCATCCTCCGAATTGAAAATAAACTTTGGATTACAAAATCTACATAACATTTCATATTTATATATAGTTTTCATTCCAGCAGGGCAAGATCTTCTTTAAAAAGAGGATATTTAAATGTACATTGTTGTGAGAAAAATGGTGAGTGAGAATTTCAGAAGTGGGAAGTGAAGCTATCATGCAGTAGCTTCCTCATCTGTAAAATGAGGGGGTTGGACTAGATATTGTATCTCTAAAATATCTTCCAACTCTACATTTTATGATACTATGCATGATACCATTGGGAGATCTGGGATTAGAGCCCAGGGATCTCATTTCAATAGTTCTTCTACTAAAAAGAATTCTTGTTTTTGTGCCCTTTATCAAAATATGTTTTAACTTCTCACGAAAGATTTTAGTGTTTTAAGTATGTTAGTAAAATTTATACATATTTTAGATCAATTTCATAAGTACAATGACTAATTCTGATGATACAAGATTATGTACTGGGAACTATGATTCTTTTATTGTTACAGAAAGCTTAAAATTTGAGGTAAAGTCCTATAATATACAATATATGGGGTCTGAATGCATGCCCAATTCCATAGGCATCATCCCATCATCCCAATCCCATACATATACATATTATGTAACTATACAGACAATTATGCAAAATTTATTTTACTGATAGGAAAATAATGTGAAGAGTCACTTAGTGTAAAAGTTTAGGAAGAGAGTCTAGGGCCCTGAGATATTTAGGAGTCTTTTATTCTCTATACCAATGATCTCCAAAGTGGGGGCCAGAGGACCTCTTAGAGACTTGTGACTTTACTCTAGGGAAGACTGGGACCTGACTTGAAGGGATATGTGATCATCTGATTAGAAGATGGGAAGAGAGTTCACGTGTGACTGACCTATTAATAGCATATCTTAAGACTTATCTCTCCCACTCCTCCACTTTAGTCCCTTCCCTATGATGTGTAAAACTCCCAGGTCTTCTTACTATCCCAACCTAGTGTTGGTTTCTAGAGGACTTTGTTGTTCAGTCATATAAGTTGTGTCTCACTCTTCATGATCCTATATGATTTTCTTGGCAAAGATACTGGACTACTTTGCTCTTTCCTTCTCTAGTTCATTTTACAGATGAGGAAACAGACAAACAGGGTTAATTGACTTGCCCAGGGTCATATAGCTAGTAAGTGTTTGAACCAGATTTGAGCTCAGGAAGATGACTTCTTGATTCCAAGCACAGCACTCTATCCACTGTGACACCTAGCTGCCCTACTTGACACATAGTAAGTATTCAATAAACCCTTATTGACTTAACTAGTTGGTATAAAGTTAGGCAACCCTGGGACAGCTAGGTGGCAAAATGAATATTGCACTGACCCTGGAGTCAGGAGGACCTGAGTTCAAATCTGGTCTCAGACACATGACAATTAACAAGCTGTGTGACCTTAGGCAAGTGACTTAACCCCAATTGCCTTGCCTTCCCCCCTCCAAAAAAAAAGTTGGATAGCCTTTTCTGGACTTGATGTTGAAATTTTTCTAAACTTGATGTTGACAGTTCTATTCACTATGCCATGTAGCTGCTCAGAAGACCTAACCATATTACCTAACCATATTACCTAAACACTACTAACTGGGTGCCTAAAGCAGTGACGCAGGTGACAATGGGAAAATCTTATCCCACACCTTGCCCCCTCCCCTCCAACCCCCTGTGACTTTTGTAGCCACCCCTCAAAAGGTGGGTACTAAATGGTAGCAGTGAATAGTAAGCAAGAATCCTGACTTTCATTTTTTCATTTTGGGTAGGACAGAGTGAGTCACAATAATGACCTGGGATGGATGAACTGTGATCTGTATCATAAATATTATGTTTGTTTCTTCACTCTTCCCCTTTCTTCCCCCTCTTCCAAACTTCCTCATCAAGGTCAAAGCTACCATCATCCTTCTAGTCCTTCCAGTTCTCAGAACCTCAGTTATTAGCATCTTTGACTCCTCACTTTTCCTTACCCTATATCCATATATCTAATTTTGTTTGGGAGGCAAATCTTGTCTGTTCCACATTTATCCCTTATTCTACACTCGCACAGCTACCATCCTTTATCAGACCCTCTTCTTGCTGTCCTCTGTGAGCAAAGCAGAACTGAAATAGCTGAAAAAAAATCACAAGATGCGCAAATTTAGAGAATCCACCCCAAATGTTCACATGGACTATTTGCGTCTGACCTGTGGTAGAGCATTCCGAGCTCCTATTGGTCTGATCAGCGACAGTCAGACGCACTGTAATTTGACTCTAGAATAGTGATGTCATTTTGGTCCTCTTTGAGAATGAAGGACAACAACCAACCAACCAATTTGTCTTCCTGCTTCCTCTTTCCCCACTGTAATCCATCCTCCACACAGGTTTCATAGTGATTTTTTTTTCTCCTGAAGGGCAAATCTGACCATATAGTTCTCCTACTCAATAAACTTCTGTAGCTCCCTCTAGACTGAAAGATCAAATATTTATTTTTTAACCAAATGCCTTTTAAAAACTGTAATCTTATCATGTGTACAATATTATTATGTTCATCATTTAAAAACAAATGAGTTGATGATGTGTATGATGAAAGAGTTTAGAGACCACTGCCCACCATCACATTGTTTCTATTTCTTGTTAATGCTGATTTATCATCCAAAGAGCCTGAATCATTTCACAACTGGTTAACCACACAACAAATCAACCAACCCATACTCAGCAGGAATTAAGTGCTTTCAAACTCACTGCACAAAGTGCAGGATGGAGAAGGAAGGGCCCACTTTGGGCAGGCAGCAGCTGTGGAGCCAGCATCTGGGTTCTGTGATAATCACCTCCTGTGAATCATTCCAGGGCATGCGCAGCACTGACTGAGCCAAGGGAGCCTTGAAGCACGTCCATCTGCTCTTCAGTCAGCTTTCTCCCTTTATCAGCATTACAATTTGTGTCAGCTGCTGTAGCTAGCTGTTTTTTATGGATATGATGTTCAAGAAAGAGGGTGGGAGGATGGAAAGACAATAGAAACTGTGACTGTAGGTGGCTTAAGGTGATTTAATCATTCTGGGATAAAGAACAGGGCTCGGAAGTGGAAATATTTCCTTAAGAATGACATTTTTCATTGCAGATAACAGTTTTACCCTTCCTCCTGTCCCACTACCACACATATTTCAAAAACAAGTTAAACAATATTCATTTTCTGAAATACCATTTTAGAATTAGTTTTTTTTTAATCACAATACAACATTCAGATAGCAATGTAATGTTTATAAAACACTTAATCTGTGATGGATGATGCAGTGTGGACATTATCTCCATTTTATAACTGAGGGAAAGAGCTCATTGATTTGCCAATCTTTACAGTTAACAAGGAAGGAATGGAGTTTGGTTTTAAGAAGCTACGTCTTCTGACTCTGAGTACAATATTCTCTTTATACTGTCTCCCTAGTTTTAAAAGTATATTTAGTGGGTGCTTAGATGGCACAGTGAATAGAGCACCAGCCCTGGAGTCAGGAGGACCTGAGTTCAAGTCTGGCCTCAGACACTTAACACAAAAACTAGCCATGTGACCTTGGGCAAGTCACTTAACCCCAAATGCCTTCCAAAAAGCAAAAAAAAGTTATTTAAAATTTATAGATGTTTTTACCTTACTCCTAGGTTCTTGAAGTCCACCTCATGATTCTGCTATGACCAATATTATAAGTCCTACTTTGAGTAGCCAAAAGAGTTCCAGGGTCCAGATCCAGGATATGTCTATTGATGTATTTTAATGAAACCTTTCTCTTGTGAGCACATTCTATCCAATGTCCTTGCAATGTGCTTGGGAGTTAGTGCCACTCTTTGGGCTACCTACTGGGGACATTTTCCCAGGTTTCTTTGTGAGGCCACTAGTTACTAGAAAAGCAAGAGTCTGAAAAATATAACCCCAGACTTCTGTGCCATAGAAACATTTTCCTGGGGTCTGCAAATTTTAAAAGATACATTTTGATAACTATTTCAAGGTAACTGGCTTCCTTTGTAACCTTACATATTTTGTTTTATGCATTTGAAGGTATTCTGAGAAGGGATCCATAAGCTTTACCAGGCTGCCGAAGGGAATGGAGTGGTCCATGATACAAAAGAAGTTCAGAACCCTCATCCTAGTATCTAAATTACACTAATAGATACCATATCCTGGAGCCAGACTCTGGAATGCTTCTGGCTACTCAAAGTAGAATTTATAGTATTGGTCATAGCAGAATGTAATGGCAAACAAAGAAGTAGTTAACACCTTGTTTCAGCTATTTAATTAATATATAAGTAGTTAACACGTTTCAGTTCATGATTGTATCAAGAATTAAGATCCAGGACTTGACCCTAGAACTTGTGAATTTCTGTTGCTGATGCCAGGAAGGGGAGAAGCTAATGATCATATATAAGGAGAGGCCCAGGCTGGAGAGAGCAGAATTGAGCAGAACTGAGAACTGAGAAGAGAGAAGAACTGAGCAGAACTGAGAAGGTAGCTTTTGTGGTGGAGAAGGAGAAAAGTTATGGTACCCCAGCACTCTATGTTTGTCTGTTCTGTCTGTGTTGATGTTTGTTTGTGACACTTTCAACAGAAGCCCTGGGACCTTACTGGAAGCCCTGAAAGAGGATTTTATGGTTGTCTGTTTATAGAAGTCCTGGAGGAGGGTTTTGGAGGTCCTGGGACTTTACTGATGATTTGTATTGACCTCTTGGACCTTGTTTGTGGGTCTGTGTTGATTTCACAGGCAGATAGTGAATTGATGATGATGCCAGCAATGTGCATGAATATTATTGTGTCTCTGTTAAACTTTTTTCCCCAGAAACAGAAACTGTGAAGGACTTGAGGTGGACTGGACATTGTGAGCTTCAGTATGGAATGGGAACTGGACAAGGAACCGGACTAAGAACTGGGCAAGGAGCTGGACAAGGAACTGGAAGCTGCCTGCCTTTGAACCCAGGTGATAGTTGTGTAGATTGGGGAAGGAGCTGGGACCATGGAAGAGGAACCATGGAAGCTGAGAGCCAGCCTCAAGTCATGATGAAAAGATCTCTGCTTGGGTACCTGATGCTGACTGAGACGATTATGATTTACTATGACCTGGGTGTGGAGAACTTTGACTGTTGTACTTTGTGTCCATTAAGAAGACAAGCCTCCTTAGGGATGATTGAATTAAGGATTTACTAAATGATTGAGTTACTAAATGAATGTACTTTCTTTCAAACTATGTGGCCACTTTGGTGAAAACTATGTGGCCATTTTTAGTGATAAGTTGTTATGTCATAACATTGTGAATGCTGTACTTTGATTACTGTGAATGTTTTGCCTTAATTTACTGCTGAATAGATAGAGAGTTCACTATACTATGTAACCAGAACCTTGAAGCTATTCATAGCAGCAGTCCTCTGGAAAGCTGCTCATGCTTGGCTTTACACAGAATCCTGAGGTGGGCTTCAAGAACCTAGGAGGGGGGTGTAAAGTAAGGCCATGGCAAACTGGAATGGGTTACTTCTAGGCTTTCTACATCTTCAATAAGTTTGTTTCCACTAGTCAATTAACAGATCTCAGAGTACTGTTCAAATAGGGGACAAGTGTTCAAGTTGAGGAGAACAAAACCCCATAACTTTTAAAGTATAAGTGATGTTAAAACATCTTCACTTGACCAAAGCCAAGAACCTAGGTAGGAAGAAATATAGGTCAGGAAAAAGTCAGACCCTCAAGTGCCATCTCCTTCATGAGAACTTTTCTGATATTTCTTGTGCCCCACTCCGTGTGTGTGTGAATAAATACCTTATATGTATTTCAAATCAACATATATATATATATATACATACAAATATATATATATATACATACACACATATGGTATGTATATATATTGACACATATGCATATACACATATTTTTGTTGTTGTTGAATCATTTTAGTGACTGTCCATGACCCATTTGGGGTTTTTGTGGCAAAGATGCTGTAGTAGGAGGAACTAAGGTAAACAGGGTTATTTGACTTGCCCAGGATCACATAGCTAGTAAGTGTCTGAGGCCATATTTGAACTCAAGATGAATCTTCCTGACTGCAGGCCTGGCACTCTATCCACTGTGCCACCTGGATATCTATCTACATACATATGTATATATATACATATGTACACATATATACACACATACACAGATTAATGATAAAACCAACCAACCCATACTCTGCCAAAATTAACTGCTGCATATGTGTGTGTACACATACACAATACACATATATTTATGTTTACAAATATACCCATACATATGTATGTTCTCTCAAGAGCATATAAGCTCTTTGAGAACAGGGGCTGCTTTGTCTTTGTCTATATATCACCAATGCCTAGAACAGTGCTTGGTACCTAGTAAGCAATTGATAACTCTTGGGGATAACACCCATTTTTCAGGGAATGTTCTCTGGAGGATGGCAACCCTGGGTTCAATGTGTTCTGTGCATCCATGCTTCTAAAACTGTACCTCACAGTTCGATAACTGATGACTTTATTTTTAATTAGTCTGCCAGAGGATACAATTATGTTGAAGGAAAATAATTTACTAGAAAAGCACAGTAAGAATTTGTATGTATAGTAGAACATTCCCTCCTTGTCCCCCCTCTCACCAAAAAACTTGGGATATACTTTATGAAAACATATACACCATCAGTAGGAAGAGTGAGCAAATCCAGAAATTGAGCAGGATGGTCCATCAAATAAAGAACATATATGGATAAGCAACTCACATTGATAATGCTACAGGATCCCCAACATTCTCTTGTAATGACCTCTTCTGTGGCTTAAAGATATCTTGGCTAATTGAACTGCCCTATTGGACTAATGGGGACCTGGTCTCTACTAAGACATCTTGCTTTGCTTTAGTTCATGGGTCCTATTCTCTACTGGACACTTCCATCCATTGGTTGGCAATAATCTGCAAACCTCTAGTTCCTGGCTAAGCTGAAATGGGTGGAACATTACGTGGCTCTTTCAGCAAGAAGCACAAACCTTTCTCTAAGATAAGAAGAAAACTTTCCCATGTGCTGCTCTTTCAGCTTTGGCTCTGAGACTTGCCAAGTCTTGAAGGCCAGAATCCTAACTTCAGGTGCCACGCTCTCTCCCTTTGAACTCCTCTCTAAAACAGACAGCAATGTTTTTGAATATTTCCTCTGGGTCATGTGTCAGTGTAGGTCTCTTATAACCATGTGCTTCTGCTGGGAGATACTGAGGGAGGGAGGAAGCAGAGATAAGTTCCCTTCCCTCTCTTGCTGCAGCAGGTTCTAGAAGGGCCATTCTCTCTCTTTCTTGTTTTTCAATTCTGTCTTTCCTGCATAAGTTAAGTGAGTAGCCAGAGAAAAGGAACACCCAGGGACAAGTCTATTTTCTCTGCTAATTTTCAGACATGTTTTATTTTTGTATAAAAATGGGCCATTCAAAATTTGACACCCCTTAATTTTACCAGTGAATTGTGGTAACTCCCCCATGCTCCTCCCAAATCTTTAATTTTATCAATAGATTAGAAATTTTCTTATACTCCCCACAAATGTTTGTAGATTGATTGACTGATATAGACTAATGTGAAATGTCAAGAAGTCATGTTGAAATGGAGATGTCTATTCATTTGTACAATTACCAATGCTTTTCAAAACTAATCAGGTGAATTGCCAGAGAGATGTACATGTCAATCAAACTAGACATCCTGGCATTATTTAAATTGAGTCTAGTTGCCTAAGAAATCTTGTCAGATTTATGGTAGATATAAGTACTGATTGACAATGGTTAACAGTTGCTTTCTTAGATAATTGACTTGGTCATTCTCCAGTTGACACATGGTTTGTTCCTTTTCTGCTGGCCTTGCAGCACAAACTCTGCTGCTGTTTTGCTTCAGCTCACACTTTTCAAAATAATGGAAATCATTTCCCTGAAGCTCTGCCATCTAATCTCTCCCATGGCCTTGTAACCCATGCCAAATACAGCTTTGTGGGTCCCACACATTCATAAAGAGAAATAATTGTACTTCATCAGAGCTTCCCCAGTGCCTACCTCACATTCTCTTGTAAGGCACAGAGACAGCACTTGCTGTGATGTCAGGGTACCCTGGTGCATTGCGAAAACATCACTGATATTTTAGAAAGCTAGGTTTTCCTTGTCTCCTCCCTTTTGTGGACTGCTGTTCAAACTACTTCTGTCCAAATCTTTTTGATTCTTCTACAATTTTCCCTTCACATTTCCTCTACTGCATCCCCCAATATTTTTCCCTTCTTTTCCATCCTTCTATACTCTATCAGATCATACCCATTCTTATACCATCCCAACCGTAATAGTCTTCTAATCTGAGCTGCTCCCTTGTTTTAACACATATGGTAGCACTGTTATTATAGGGCTCTATTGCCATTTCCCTTTTAATCTTGCCTCCCTTTTCATTATCTACTAAGGCAGCAATACTGCAAATCTAGCCCTATCCATTATTATCTTTTTCTTATAGTGATTTTTCACAAAATTACTCTCTATATGTTTTATGGTAATGTGGAATCTGCTACCTCTTCTTCCCTTCAGATATGCCATAATTAATCTGAAAATTTCCATGTGCAAAAGGGCTTGAAAAGTACCATATTTAATGACTATACTAACTAATTCTTGCAAAAATAGTGCACTAAATGGGATTTCAGGGATCATAGGGTGTCAATAAGCCAATAAGGAACATTCTCAGTCTTATATCTTCTTTACAAATAATTCATAAGAAAAAAATATCTCAACACATAATGGTTCAATTTGAAATTGTACATTTTATGACTAGCCCTGGCAATATACCATCATTGGAGGCATTCCAGTAGAGGCCAAATAATTACTTGTCATGGTTTTGCAGAGAGCATCCTTGTTCAGGTATGGATTTGACTGGATTAGGAGTTCTTAACCTGGGTCCCATGGATGGATTTAAGGAGATCCCTGAACTTGGATGGGAAAAAAAATACATTTTTATTTTCACTAATGTCTAACTGATATTTAGCATTCATTTCAATTATGAATGTTGGCAACAAACCTTATTCTGAGGAGGGGTCTACATGCTTCACCAGACTGCCAAAGGGGTCCATAAGGCAGCTAATTAACTCAATGGCTAGAGCTCTGGGCTTGAAGTCAGGATAACCTGAGTTCAATCTGGCCTCAGACACATACTAACTGTTTGACCCTAGGCAAGTTATTTAACTTCTGTCTCTCTCAGTTTTCTCATCTGTGAAATAAATGCTTGTTTTCTTCCTTCAGTGACACAACGAAATGTTTAGAACATGAAAGTCACTTCCAATTTTGAGATACTGTAATCTTTTGGTATTGAAAGTGAAAACACTGAGGCTGTGCCATGCTATATAGAATACATGAATTCAAAGTTTATGTATGTTACTTTTTGATCTATATTAACTATATTTCCTTGACTAGACTAGAAGCTCCCAGAGGGTGTGGCCCTAGCTTCTTTTTATTTTGTATCCTTCTAGAATATTTAATAGAGGGTACTTAACATAATGAAACACAAATGCCCATGTGAAATGGCACATTTAAAATTATCCAATGAATTGGTAGAGACTAGATATACAATTTGCATAATTTAAGAGCAAAGATTTTAAGGAAAATGTGGGCTCCAACCTAAATTAGATGCCAACTTTGCCAAATTTCTTAGTTAACCATAAAGCTGTCAGTTGTCTACACCACTTGGTACTGAGCAGACAAGTAAGAATTTATAAGATGATGCTCTTTTACACATGGAATACGCTATTTTATTTCACTAATGAAGGGCGAAAGGATAGATATATATCACTACTAATGTAAAAAGTACCTTATAATCTAAATGATTTATGAATAAAGGTGACAACTCAGTTCTCTATTAAAGATGTATCATCCTTGAGTCAAAATATCTTTGCTTCTGGAGGTTAGTTTCTAACCCTTTAATATTAATTTAACTTTTGGAGAAATATGACACAGAATTGAATAGCGTAAAAGTTAATGAGAAACAAATGAATGTGGAAAAGATTTATAATTTATAATTAAGTGCATCTAGTAGAAAGTACATTTAGTACAGTAAAGATAAATGTTAAAACAAGAAATTAGTTATCAAAGAGAGTGCATGTTATTAAAAATAAAGTAAATGGCATGACACTTATTTCCAAAGGAGATAAAAATCTCTAAAAGCAGTTTTAGAGATTTATTTTAAATGAAGACCATGTTATGTTGGTGTAACTCAGTAAAGAGAAATATGGAATTAATTCTACACAACAGGGCTGGGAGATTAGCTCTACTATTGTTGAGGGTAGGTTTAGACATTTTTGAAAGTAAAAGTCTCTGAAGACTTTATTCATATAATTGTAAATTTTAGAATTGGCAGGTACCTTAGGGCTATTGAATTCAATCCCTTTATTTTACAGATGAGGAAACAGAGGCATAGAGAGGCTAAGTGACTTGCCCAGAACACACAGCCAGTAAATGTCTGATTTAAGATTTGAACCCAGCTCTTACTGATACCAAGTCCAGTGCCCTTTCAGCTACACCATAGTATCTTTCAAAGCCTTACAGCACTGAGTATTCCCAGGTAGTCTCTCACCCAAGTATTAACCAGACCCTACTTTATATATCTTCTCAGATCAAGTGAAGCAAGATGTTTTCAGGGTGGTATGACCACAGAGTATACTCTGAAACAAAATGTTTTAGAAATTATTTAATCCCATTTGTACCCTTAAAATTCCCTAAATTTTCAATCATCTGCATCTGCTCCCCAGATTAGAGTAAAAATAACAATAAACATTGGGATCAGGTTTTGTAAAGTAAATTTTCATTGTTTTATCCCTAGCTGCATCTAGTTGATTACTATCATGATGAGGAAGACCAGGAAGAGGATACACATATATTGTAAGATTCTGTTATTTTGCATATTTTATCTCATTTGATTGAGAGACTAGAATAGTGGAAAAAACACTGGATTTAACATTGGTAAAAGTAGGTTCAAATCCCAGTCGTTACTTATTACCTGAGTGAATTTGAAAAAGTCATTTCCTCATCAGTAAAATGAGGGGAATAGATAATCAAGAGGCAGAGTGCATAGTAGATCAAGTTCTAGCCCTGGGATTAGGCAGACCTGGGTTCATTAGCTCTGTGTTCCTGGAATAGTTATTTAAGTTTTAGGACTCTCAGTTTCCTCATCTATAAAATAAGGAGATTAGATTAAAGGTTTTTAAGGTCTCTTTCAGATTAGGGAGGATTTCTGTTCTAGTATGCATAGGATTTGATGATTACAGAAATCTCTTCTATATCTTAAATTCCATGATTTAATGACTCATTATAAAATCAGAGATATGTACTCCAAGCAGTAATAAAATGGCACTTAATAATGCCCCCATATATTAAATAATAGCAAATGATAAGCTTATGATAAAATAATGTAATCAGAATATGTCACAAAATAGAAATGCAGAATAACTAGTTTTATTTTTCACTTTGGCAAGATCATTGAAAAGAAAAATAAACATGACAAGAAAAAAATAGGCTCCATTGAAAAATCACCCTGTTTCCAACAAACTTGATTCTATAGAGGTTTAACATGCTAGACTTCCCATATGCATAGTGATTTGCAGGGTCTCAAAAGGCTTATATCCCCCAAATTTTTCTCTCACTGACCTGATATTCCTATCTGTAGAACCATTCTTTAGAAGTGCACTGTTTTAAATGAACACATTCTCATTTTAGCATGGATTAATGAATTAGATTAAGTACTTGATACCTTGGGCACAAAGGAGATGAAACAAATGACAAGTAAGATTCATTCAGGTAGAGCATAACTTGAAATGATAAGCACTTGTTAATGATAGCTAACATTAGGGCTTTGAACCCTGAGGCCAGTGAAGTCCTAGGTTTAAGGTCCCAGCATAAGGGGAAAGAACTCAAGACAAATGACATCTTTTGGAATGCTGTCTAGGGGCATTCCCCATAATGTACCTATGTCTAGGGCCACTCAGCTTCAGTTAATGAAAGCTTTGTGGAAGCTGTTGAATTGTAGAAAGGAGAGTCATTCTGGAATAGTAGAAAGTATACTAGGTTTGAAGCCCTAGCTCAAGTTCCCCACCTACAATTTACTTACCAGCACATATGTAAGTCAAGTTAAATCTTTGAGCCTCACTAAAATGTGGGGAGAAAGTTACTTGGATTATGAATCTTCCAGAGACGTTGTGAGAAAAGTAAACTACTACATATACATATCACATTGCTTTAGAAATGTACAAAGTGAGGGGCGGCCAGGTGGCTCAGCGAGTAAGAGCACCAGCTCCAGTGTTGGTATGACCAGGATCAAATCCGGGCTCAGATACTCAGCACCACACCCAGAAATAACTGGCCGTGTAACCTTGAGCAAGTTACTTAACCCGGATTGCTTAAAAAAAAAAAAAAAGAAATGTACAAAGTGATCTAGATTGATAGTAGAAAGAAACTCAGGAAGATGACAAACATTAACATTAATGGGAAACTACATTTGCTACAATATGGAATTCTGAGGGATCAGAAAATTTTGTCAAGGATCTTTTGCTACTTATTAAATATTGCCCGCTTTATAAATTGTATTTTGGTGAATTTATGAATTTTGAATAACTAATATGGTCAACCTGGAATGCAGTTTCCTGGTGCTTACCCAGCCATGAAAGTAAATAGCCTGAAGGAGTGATTGCCCCTTTCTAAGCAACTATTAAGTGGGGAGTGACTTGAATATTCTAGATGGAGGCTTGCTAGCTAGGTGTTAGTGCAGGATGTAAAAAGAGGTCTGTTTTGACCAGTGAGTGGCTAAAGGTGAAGTGGTCATGATAAGAGACACTATTTGAACATCAGTGCAATTATGACCTTTGATTTGGGTACTCCTTTACTAGTGAAAGTAAAAACCTATCCCTACTTTTCCTGTGTAATGTTTGTCTGTAGTCATAATAATTAACATTTAAATAATAATTTAAAATTTATGATTAAAAAAAAATCAATTCAATTTATGAGAGGTAGTGTTGAATGGAGACATGAAGATAGAGAGGGGGCCTAAGAGCTAGGAAGATATATGTTCAAGTATTGACTGTAATGGGGCAGTTAGGTGGTGCAGTGAATAGAGTACCAGACCTGGAGTTAGGAAGATTCAATTTTCTGTTTTCAAATCTGGCCTCAGATACTTAGTAGCTGTGTGACCTTGGCCAAGTCACTTACCACTGTTTGCCTTAGTTTCCTTATCATAAAATTAACTGGAGAAAGAAATGGCAAACCGCTCCAGTATCTTTACCAAGAAAACCCCAAGTAAGGTTACAAAGAGTCAGATGTGACTGAAAAATGACTCACTGACTCTAACATATACTGGCTATGTGATCCAGTATAAATCACTTAACCTCTCTATGCTTTAAGCAACTCTCTAAAATAAGTTATAGAGAAAGTGTTGACCTGCCTTGGAGAGGGAATTTTCTCATCTGGGGAATTTTCCACAGCAAGTAAAAAGAAAAACAGGGCCAGTCCCTATCCCTATCCTTTAAAATTTAAACATGGTTGTCATGATGTAAGGAAGCTTTGGCTTCTAGTCTAGCTTGAGATACATATTAACTTTGTGACCACTGAAAAGGCTCCTAAATCCAATGGAATTAGGATGACAGGGAATTCCAATCTAGCCCCCCAAAATTTAGTAGCTATTTGTCATTTAACTTCTGTCTGCCTTAGTTTTTTCATCTGTAAAACTGGGACAATAATAGTACCTATTTCCTAGGATTGGTGTATGGATCAAATGAGACAATATTTGTAAAATGCCTAGTACAGTGCCATGAACATAGTAGGTGCTAAATTAATACTTTTCTTCCTTCCATGATACAAAAAAAATGTTAAGAACCCCTTGACTAGAAGAACACAAAGATCAATTTCAATTTTGAAGTGCTATATATAATCTTGTGATATTGAAAGTGAAGACATTGAGGTCATGTCATGCTATACAGAATGCATGAATTCAATGTTTATGTATGTTACTTTATACATATCTGTAATTCTTTTTGATCTATATTTGCTGTATTTCTTTGACTAGACTGGAAGCTCCTAGAAGGTTATCTTTGGTTTCTTTCTTTATTTTGTAATACTAGTCACTTTTGAGATACCAGTCACTTAATCTTCCATGGTGGTCTAGGATATAAGACAATATGATTGACAAGGGTGTTCTGCTGTACAAAATCTGCTTTAGGAATAATCTACAATATAATTATAAATTAAATTTTAAAAATTAAATTAAAATTTTAAAAACTACCTCCTCCCCCAGGTTCTCTCTGATGCGTTCACCTCACTGTTGACTTGGAAGATTTCATGAGGGTCTTCACAGATTTCGTTTAGTTCTTCATCTTTAGCGAGAGATATTAGCCATAAGTTGGAATTATCTGGTCAGTGGTATATTTGCTTTTGCTTATCATGGACACTGCAAGACAAATGGACCTAATCATGCTCCTTAAAATATTCCTTGTTGCCTTTAGGAAATGATTAAGTTAATAGCCAAACTGACCAACTATGTCTTCCCTGAACTTGGTGTTATATCTCTTGTTTCTGTACCTTTTCATAGGCTGTGTCTCATGTCTGTAATGCATTCCTGCCTCACCTCTGCCTCTTAAATCCCTTAGCTTTTTCCCCTGCTCACTTGAGGAGTTACCTTTTACATGGTCCCTCCTGAGCAGACTCCCCTCCCTTCCCCCCATTGTTAGTAATATCTCCCTCAAATTATCATGCATTTATTTAGCCATCCCTTAATAAAATAGTAAGCTCCTCAAGGACAGAAACGAGTTTTTGTTTTTTGGAGGGCAATTGGGGTTAAGTGACATGCCCAAGGTCACACAGCTAGTTTTTGTGTTAACTGTCTGAGGTTGGAGTATTTTTTTTATCAGTATCACAAGTACCTAGAACATTGTCAGTGACTAATAAATATTTTTAAAACAGAATTTACTTTTTTCAATTTCTTTAAAAAATTTTTTGGACTTGAATTGTGTTTCTAACAGTGCAGATTGGTACCTTCTCCTCAACTTCTGTTGCAGCTAAGGTGGCACAGTGAAAGAGCATTGACTTTGGAGTCAGGAAGACTTGAGTTCAAATCCAGCCTCATATGCCTACTAGTTGTGGGACCCTGGAAAGAGTCATTAAACTTGTTAAGTCTGTTAACAACAGCACCTGCTTCATAGGGTTGTCAATATCAAATAAGATTATATTTGTAAAGCACTTAACATAATGCCTAGCACGTAGTAGTTGTTATATAAATGCTTATTCCCTTCCCCACTTTGTTAGTTATTTGTCTTCTTTAGTTAAAAAAAAATTCATATGCCTTCTGGTGAGAATGTCAATATTTATGTGGTTTAATTCTTCCAGCAGACATCAATCCTTGGACAGAGATTTCATGTTTAGAATACCAACAATTAAATTAATGTTTATAGATGGTTTTAAAGACTGATTCTTAGCACCTTCTCGACTGCACTGAGCTCATCATACTTATCTCTTCTCCCTCATTGTAGACTTACTCTTGAGTCTCTGGGATCTGTTGGATGAACTTTTGATCTTATCTTTTCCAGAACCAGGCCTCATCATCATTTCCTGGCCCTCTGTATACCAGGATACCCTATAACAATACCCTCCTGTTATCTCCTCTTGGGCTCTCCTTTATATATATATTTTCCCCAATTAGAATGCAATATGTTTGTATTTTTATCCTCAGTGCTTGGTGCATACTAATAGATTGATAGACAAGGCAATCATTAATCTATCATCTATCTATCTATCTATCTATCTATCTATCTATCTATCTATCTATCTATCTATCTATCTA
>NW_027187391.1:60759303-60779012 GCF_028583685.1 Petaurus breviceps papuanus
CTATCTATCTATCTATCTATCTATCTATCTATCTATCTATCTATCTACCTATCTATCTATCTACCTATCTACCTCTCTAGTCACTGTGTGTGGGAGAATTGTGCCCCATACCTTGATATTTTTCTCAGTTATGTTAACCCCAGATAGGGAATTATTTTGATTCATGCTCCCCCCATTATAGGTTAAAGGGCACTATTCCAATATTTTTTTTAATAGGCAGTAGCTCAAAGTAGGAAAGAAGTCAGCAAGAACAAAGTCACGGCAGTCAAAACAGCTTCATAGGACACCTCATAAATATGGTAACCAGACTCAAAATCAATCTTTGAAAGACTGTGATGACCCTAGATAGAACAGGACACTAGAAATCACCCACTAGTGGGCATGATCTGACCATGTAGTGCCAATCTAATTAAACATTGATGCAGAAATGCAAGTTTGCTGGTCTTAATAGCTTTCCAGGCACTGAGGTATGGTGGGAAGAGCAGTGGAATAAATACTGGATTAGGAGTTAAGAGACTAGAGAGCTAGTCTCAGCTCTGCCACTAGTGACTAGTATGACAGTGAGATAGTCACTTAGCCTTGGGGAGCCTCCATTTCCTTAGCTGTCAAATGAGACTGTTTTATTAATTGATCTCCTAACTCCCTTCTTGCTCTAAAATTCCATTAGCAAGTATTTCAAAATCTCATCCTCCTCTCCCCTCCAAGTGAAATGGGAATATAATCAAAGTACCAGAAAAAGCTAAATAATAAAGTTCTTAAGTGTTTTGCATCTATAATGTTTATTACTGGTTTCATAAACTTGCAAAAGAGAATTGCTCTCGCCAATGATAACTGTGCTTCCAAATAGATGTGAAGTGTCAAAAAGCGATGGATAATGATGCAAGGTCCAAAGTTGCACATCAGCAGAAATTACTGTAGGAAATGAAGCAGTTTAAAAGTTTGAGACAGCTTCTTGAAATTCCTATTTGAAATGCCCAGAATCATAAAAATGAGAGTTGGTAAGAAAATAATTAAAGTTTGTGGCATATAGAAGATGAGACAGTATATGAACTGAATGACCAGGAAAGATATCTGTTCAAGTTAATATTGGGGTATTCAGTCAAGAGATACCTTGCTCAGTTCTCAAGCAGTTACTGGAATGACGATGAGGGAAAGAGGTCACTTTTCTTTGCCTTTTTCCCCAGTGCTTTTATTTTTCCTGGTTTTGCATTATACAATTAAAAAGAAAGTAAAAAATAATGGGAGGCATATTAAAAACACTACATAGCATAATACTGTTAGGCCAGTACACAGGATATAATATGAGACACATGTTGAGACAGCTGTAATACTCTGTACACATTTTTATTAACTTTAAGGTTTCATATGTAAATGAATTTCTTTTGATAATTCTGAATTTCATATATACACACACGCATATAAAAGTATATGTAAGATACCTTCTAATAACCTTCACAATACCAAGCGTTACACTAATCAGCAATGACTGGTTGTATCTTTTATGGGTTTTTCATTTAGTCAAAGGTTTTTTTTTTCTTTTTCTGAACAATACTCATTCTCCTGTTGATACCTAGTGGAGCACTCATCTTTAGATTTCAGGCAATTGCTAGAGTGAATAAAAGTTAAAGGAAAAATCTATTAACTTTTCAGCTAGCTTTCCATAAAGTTTTTTCTTTTCTCCAAACCATTATTAATTCTCTCCTTTTCAATCCCTAAAATATCCCCTGAGTGTAAGCTTCTTGAGTGTAGGGATCATTTCATTCTTTGTGTTTTTATCACTGTTTAATACAAACTTGATATTTAACAAATCCATATTTGATTGATAGATTTTAGATATAAAGCCAGATACTTTCTAATTGTTTATTCTGCTTGTTTTCTATCTCCCCCCAATATTAAGAATCCATTTCATTTCAAAAAGTTTTTCAATTTTGTTAATTATTGCTCTGGTTCATTGTATGGTATATAATAATATAGAATAATAATTGGTGCCCGACAAGGGCTTGGGCAGAGGGGGACTGAAACACACACACAGAGTCTGTTAGATTGGCACTATATGGTCACATCGTGCACACTAGTGGGTGATTTCTAGTATCCTGTTCTATCTAGGGTCATCACAGTCTTTCAAAGATTGACTTTAGATCTGGTTGAGTCTTAAAACGAGGTCATATGAGATAATGTGTGTGAATGCATTTTGCAAACTCAAAGTACTCTGATAATCTGAGGCATTATTAGTAATGACAGAATAAATATATAGGGAGGGAACTACATAGTGGGCACATGTCATTTCTAACCTTGTCATTGAAAATCTTTCTGAAATGCATTAGCTTACCCCTTTGCTTTGGCAAGTAGATAATACCAAATGCAAATGAATCTTTCTTCGATGACAGGAGATCTTTCAATGTCTCTGACTCATTATTCTGGATATCAATTCTTCCTGTCCAATACTATAGGTAGAAAAGATATATGGGTTTGAATTGAATATGTACCTACCTCAAGATATACTATGGAAACTTTAAAAACTTTCTTTTTAAATGAAGACACTGAAGCAAGGAGAGTAATTCTGAGATTCAGATCACTTCTTGGGGTTTGAGGAATCCTGAACTGAATCAACCTTTTCAAGCAATAATAGCAAAAAGTCCAGAACTATTTACCTGTCCTTTCTTACGAGGGTTCCTCCAGAGGGAGGGCATCTCTAGCTCCCATATGATTGAAGATTAGCTAGGGACCAGAGCAGAGCCCTGCTCCATCCTTGGCTTTTCTCTGCCTATTGGAGCCATGCCAGGAAGCCCCAATGGCCAAAAAATGAAGCTCCAAAATAGCTCCACACTTGGCTCCTGTGTCACCATGATGAAAGTATAACAGGCAGACCATGAAGCTTCCCTTGAGGGAAAATGATTTGTTGTCAAGATGGGAGGCAGGTTGATGAAATGTTTGCAAGCAATAAAATAACTGTCCTTCTCGATTAGGGGTGGCAGGAAAAGATCATCCTGTGGCAGAGCAATCAGTGATAGGGAGGTCCCTTGGAATAGACAAAATGAGCTGTTTGAAAGGAAAAGACAAGATAGAATCAGCAACAGGCTGTCGAAGGTACTGTAGAAGGAAGGATAGCAGCATGGTCACTGTGAAAGGAAGCATCATCAATTTCTTTGCCACTGAAAAGGAATTAATGAAATATGTTCAAAATTCAGTAAAGACTCAATTAGTTGAAACCCAACTAACCAACAGAATCTAGTTAATGATTTCTTTTTTAACTGTAGTCTGCTTTTATCAGGGAGAAATAATTGGAGATTAAATGAGTTTGGATTGGAGGTTTAGCTAAATAAGATGATTAAAAAAAAAGCTCTCAGAGTATGTCTAGGGGTCAGTACAGATTGAGCCTAAACTCCTACATCTTCTCTACCTATAATATTAGGTAGCAAGAATTTAAGTCCATAACATGAACCAGAGACATTGAGAGGTCTTCTATCAAGAAAGAAATTTGCAATTTTTATTATCTGTTCTCTGAAGCAGAAAGATGAACTAATGAGTTTTAGAATTTTTTTTTCCTGTGACAAGATTTGAAACAAAAACATATGCTCACTGTGTAGTTTTTCTCTCTGTACTTGTTCTGTCATGTCCAACTCTTTGTGATCTCATCTGGGGTTTTCTTGGCAAAAATACTGGACTGGTTTGCCATTTACTTCAGCTCATTTTACAGATGAGAAAACTAAGGCAAATAGGGTTAGGTGACTTGCCCAGGATCATACAGCTAGTAAGTGTCTGAGGCCAGATTTGAACTCAAGAAGATGAGTTTTTCCTGCCTCCAGGTCCAGCATCCTATTCACTTTTTCACCTGGCTATGCAATTGCCTTAGATGAGTATATGTCATATATATTGTCTCTCCTTATGGAATGTGTCTTCCTGGAGGGGAGGGACTTTTTCAATTTTTTCCTTTTTTTTCTCTAGTGCCTAGCATATAATAGTGTTTAATAAATGTACACTGATTGAAAATTCATAGCTTAATAGCATCCTATTGTTATTTCCTATGATCCTCATAGGATTTTAGATTCAGAGGTGGAAGATTGAACTTGGCTTAAGGAGGGAATAACATACACACTAAATTGGGTATCTTACCCTACAGGAAAGCAGGGGAGAAGGGGATAAGAGGGGGAATGATAGAAGGGAGGGCAGATGAGGGGGAGGGTAGTTAGAAGCACACACTTTTGAAAATGGACAGGGTCAAAGTAGAGAATAGAACAAGTGGGGGGCGGGATGGGATGGAGGGCAATATAGTCAGTCTTTCACAATATATCCACTATGGAAATGTTTTGCATAACTACACATGTACAACCTATATTGAATTGCTTATCTTCCCAGTAAGGGTGGGTGACATATGATACTTCCTCAGTGTTTCTGTGAGATGAGCAGAACAAGGTTTATGGTCCACATTTTATAGATGAGGTGAAGGGCTCAAAAGAGATGTAGGTAATATATTTAAGCTAGCAATTGTCAGATCCAGGACTTGAAACCAGATCTTCTGACATAAACCTCAGCATTCTTTCTATTAGCCAACATCGCCATTACCCTCTCTTGCTTCAGGCTTTCATTTTTATGTGCTCAATAGCATTACTCCTCATCTGATCTATCAAGATACTGTTTGTGATACATCATAATATCTACTTGTCCCTACCAGCAGATACAGAGGAAAGAAAATTGTATTTGTAGAGTTGACATTTGAAATATAGATCCTTAAGGAATAAGAAAATCAAAGGAATAGAAACATGAGAGAAAAGAAGACTGTACTTGAGAATGTAGAGAAGCTACAAACCTTGGAATAGTTCAAATGTAAAATATGAAGATTTACAATAATTGAGTGAATGAAAGCAGTTCTTATATGATTAATATGAGCAAAGTACTGAACTAAGTGATAGAGATACAGCTACAAAATCAAAGCACCCCCTTCTCTCAAGAAGCTTACAGTCTAATGGAGTAAAGCAACACTGCAGGAGGTTTGAATTGCAAGTCCTGATGATTCTGCCGATCTGCAATGGCACACATAGTAGGCAATTAAATATTTGTTTATTAGAATTGAGAAGCAGTGTTCTTTGTCCTTCATTTTTTTCCTTTTAAATTCATTTTTTTGTTTATAACATTCAGTTGAACAAGTGTTTGAGTTCCAAATTTTCTCTCCCTTCTTCTCCCTCCCCCACTCCCCTTCCTTCCCCCCCCCCCCGCATGGAATCTGATATAGGTTCTACACATACCTTCACATTAAACATATTTTCACAACAGTGAAGTTGTAATGAAGAATTACAACCAATGGAATGAACCATGAGAAAGAAGAAGCAAAACAAAACAAACAAAAAGGGAGGGAGCAATTAGTTTACTTTAATCTGCATTGAGACTGTAATTCTTTCTCTGGATGTGAATAGCCTTTTCCATCATGAGTCTTTTGGAGTTGTCTTAGAACCTTGCTTTGCTGAGAAGAGCCAAGTCTATTAAAATTAGTCATCACAGATACAATGTGTCTATAATTACATACAATGTTCTCCTGGTTCTGCTCCCTTCATTCAACATCAGTTCCTATAAGTCTTTCCAGGTTATTATGAAGTCTGTCTGCTCCTCTTTTCTTATTGCACAATACCACAACTTGTTTAGCCATATCCCAGTTGATGGGAATCCCCTTAATTTCCCATTCTTTGCCACCACAAAAAGAGCTGCTATAAATATTTTTGTATGTATGTCCTTCATTGTTGAAGAAGATTGATGATATCTTGAAGGTGATGTCTTAGCTTGTGAGTGAATTGAGTTTAGGTGAGGCAGAGTTTCATAGTCACCAGCTTCACTCTCTTCTCCAGAGTCAGTGGCAAGACAAGTCAAGATCACTGGCAATGGCCCCAAGAAACAGTGAAGTTCCCACTTAAGTAGATCCATGTGACAATACCCCTTAAAATCCTTTTACATATTATCTCATAAGACCCTTATGAGAACCTGAATGAGGAAGAGAGAGTTTGGACAGATGTTGGATACATAATTCAACAGTATGTTTCCATTGTTTAGAGAGCTATGCAATCAATAAACATTTATTTTTGTTGTTGTTGTTGAGTTGTTTCAGTCACGTCTGATTCTTTGTGACCGTTTTTGGGGTTTTCTTGGCAGAGTTACTGGAGTGCTTTGTCATTTTCTTCTTCAGTTCATTTTACAGATGAGAAACTGAAGCAAACAGGGTTAAGTGACTTGTCCACAGTCACACAGCTAGTAAGAGATTGAGGCCAGATTTGAATTCATGAAGATGAGTTTCCCTGGTTCCAGGTCCAGTGCTCTATCTACAGTGCCACCTAGCTGCACTCAATCTCTGGGGATAGAAAAAGAGCCAAACTATAGTAACTTTTTCTTAAGGCTCTCACAAGCCACAAAACATCTTCCAGCTAGACTTATTCTTCATCTTTTTCTTCCTATTCCTTATCCAATGTTTCTTCTGATGGCATTCCACAAAGCAGAGAATTGTGAGCTCCTTGGCACAGAGTTGCATTTTTTGTCTTTGGATTATCTGCATCTTGCCAGGCACATGGAAGGTGCTTAGTAGATAATTAATTAATTGAATTGGAATGTGATGCATCCAAAGTTGAGAAAGGGTCCAGGAATGTGATGTCTCTTATCTACTCACTCTATCTCTCCCCAGGCATGAAAATAACTTTAATGTTTATGGAGAACAACATCCTAGCTCTCACATTACAATCAATAATCAATCCCTCCAGCTCTGTCTGTTCCACATCTGAAAGGTTGTTGTTGAGTTTTTGGCTTTTTTTAGTGTCAGTTTAATAAATCTCAGTAGTGCACCCTATTTGGCCTTCTGGTCACCCGATTCCTAAGTTTTATGCAGGGATTGAACCTTTTCAGTTCTCTTGAAAGGACTCAAACGTAGAATGATTTCAGAGCCAAATTGTTACATATTTCTGAATTTCACTGGTAAAAGCTGAAAGGAGGCTTTGACTGCTGTGCACATTAATCTCTGCAAAACACAAGTTTGTCTCCCCCCAGAATCCCCACCCCATACACTTCATGCTATATCTGATGATAAGCCCTTTATCAGCATTTAACTTCTCTACCTGCTTACTAGGCAATTGGAGGACTTGATCTTTTCAATTTCTTTATTAAATAACTGCCCCTAATTATTTTAATAAGGAAATCATAATCTAATTTCATTGAAGGTATCCATTACTTAATGTCATTTTAGCTCATTTATTTGAATCTGAATCTTTATTTCAAAAACTAAGACCAAACATTTACTTAGTTTATTGTTTATTTTTAGATTTAATGAAGAATCAATCCATTTAATATTATTAGCTTACATACCTGTATTTGCAATAAAGTCATGTCTATATACCACCAAATATCCTGGTGAAAAAACAAGTGAAACATTTGAATATCTTGTCATTGTAGTGGCTGTATGACCACAGGCAAGTCACTAAACCCAGACAACCCTATAAAATATAAGGTGCAGAAAGATAGATAGAAAGTTGAAAAAATAGATCATTTGTTATGTCCTTACTATGTGCCAGGCAGGAGAAATTTTATTATTTGGGCTCCCTGGTATTAATGAAATCACAATTTTGGCCCCAAACTAAAGTCCAAAACAGTTCCATACAACTGTTTGGTGTGTTTACTGTAATATGTTTTTGCTCGTTGGTGTGGTGTCACATTAATACAACTTGACAAGGGTTTAGAAATTTATTTCCCCTTTAAAAGAGAAACTTTCTCCTACACTAACAACCCCCCCCCATACACACACACCTCAAATAAAACTAAAAAAGAAAAAAAACCTCTCCTGCTTCATTTACACAATTAATTAGGTCTTGTAGAGAAAGATGGGTTGATAGGCAAAATGCCTTGACTTTACCACTCAGTTTTAAAAATAGACATAAATTGATCATATGGTTTATACAGATATATGCAACATTCTGGGCAAACTGTCCAAGAGAGAATAATTTTGAAGGGAATACAAGTTTAAGGACGTCATAATAAGGACTTCATTGGAGGTTCTTGATCATAATTTAAGATTTGGAAGCAGTGGCTAGAGTGCTGAAATTGGAGTCTGGGAGACTCATTTTCCTGAGTTCAAATCTGGCCCCAGACACTAGCCTTTTAACCTTGGGCAAGTCACTTAACCCTGGTTGCCTCAGTTTCTTCATCTGTAAAATGAGTTGGAGAAGAAAATGGCAAACTACTCCAGTATCTTTGCAAGAAAACCCCAATGGGATCACAAAGACTCAGACATGACTGAACAACAATTCCTAAATAGAGAGAGATAAAAGTTTGCCTTTTGAATTAATCTCTTCTCTGATTCTAGTTGAGGGTAAGAATTGCTCCTCTACTGTCAGTTACTTCCCACCTAAAACATGCTTTCAGGAATCCTCTTTGGAAGGCCATGCCCTAAGATTATGTCACCCTGACAGAGGCAGCTAGTGGCACAGTGGAGCTGGATAGAATACTGGGCTTAGAGTCAGGAAGACCTAAATTCAAATCCAGCCTCAGATACTACCTGTGTCACCCTGGGTAAATCATTTAACCTCTGTCTGCCTTTGGTTCCTCAACTATAAAATGGGAATAATATTAATACCTATTTTCTAGGGTTGTTGTGAGAATCAAATGAGATAATATTTACAAAATGCATAACATAGTATCTGGCATATTAGTAGGTACTAACAAATGGTTTTCTTCCTGACTGCCATGACCATTTACCAGCTTCCAGAGCAGTCCTATCTTCCACAATTTATGTTAACACCACATCATAGCCTCCCCCTTTACCCCAAGCCCTGTCATTATTCCAGGTGATTTCAATATTCTTGTTGATAAGGTTTCTAATGCCCCACTTTCCAGTAGTTGAAACTCTTCATCTCTAAGACCTCTACCTCCCATTTATTTAAGTTATCCATAGGTGCAATTACACTTTAGACACTATCATTACTTTTAACATCCAGGCTCTTGAACATTGAACTCCCCTGCTCTGATCACAATCTCCCATCATTCCACTTTTACCATCCCCCTCAAGCCTCCTAATCCTTTTTATTGCCCATATGGGTGAGGACCCTCCATTTCCTTGGTCCTTTCCTCCTGATCCATCCCACCTGTTTTGGCTTAATTTCCCTATTTCTCTCTCTTCCCATCCTTGTCTCTTAACCATCTTTTTCAATAATTCCTTCTCTTATACTTACCTTCTACTCCTTTCTCTGTGCCTTCTCTATTAATCTTCATTTCTGTTGGGGGGGGCACTTTTACGAACCTTAAGGTTTGCTATAAAATATGAAATGTGCATAATCATCAAGGCAATTGTGGGAAGAGTGATATCTGTTTTACGTATACTGGACTGGTCCTTTAAGTGGGCAGGGAAAGGATTTGTTTTTTTTTTCTCATCTAAAAAATAAAAGGTTCAGTGTCTAGGCTGGATATTTCAGATACTTTACTGTGTAACCCTAGATAAGTCACTTAATCTTTCTCTTCTTCTGTTTCCTCAACTGTAAAATGGAGATAAAATATTACATATTTTAGCAGAATTCCCCTTGTCCTACAGAAATATCTTTCTGATCTAGTAATGATCCTTTCCTGTGGTGAATGAAGAACTTTTTAATCTTTTTAATTTTAGGAATTGTATTATTTATAGACCACGGGGGAGCAGATATCGATAGCTTTTTACAAATTATACCCATAATCATCTCCCTCCAGTTTATTTCCTCAAACTTAGGTGAGAGTGCTGGACCCTGAGTTTTCTATGGGTTGATCTACCCTTTGTTTCTTGTATCATCAATATAATGTGAGGAATTAGTACCCTCACAGAGTGGGGTTTCTTTCATGGTTCTGGCCTTTAGACTGTTGGAATATGAAAGGAAACTGAAGTAACCTTGAAGAAGGATGGTACAAATATATTAGGTAAAAGCAAATTGCTCCTGACTGATTTTAGCCACAGAAATAGAGAAAAGCCCCAAATCAACTGCCACAGTACTGGGCTATCTGGTCTACCATGTGTACAAGCTCAGGAATGGCCATATTTATTCATATAACTTCATTCAGGCCACAATAATCCACTGCAGATCATCAGGTACCTTTCACCTTGTTCACTAGCTCGAAAAGGTTATTATAAAGGAAGTATGTATATCAAAGTATTCAAGTCTCTTCTCTAGTATTAAAGAGGAAATATCCTTCCTTCCCTCTGCCATCTGATGTTATATAATAATCACTACATAGGCTGATTCAGGCAACTCCAAGGGCTTCTATGATGGCAGCTGGAATTATTATAATGCTACAAGTTTTGCTAAGTGCTTCACAAATATTACATGATTCTATCCTCACAACAACCCTAGGATTTAAGTGCTATTATTATTTCCATTTGACAGTTGAGGAAACAGAGGAAGAGAAAGGTTAAGTGACTTACCTAGGATCACACAGTAAAGTATCTGAAATATCAGGTCTTCTGGACCTGAAGCTCAATGTTCTTCCCACTATGTAACACAGTTGTCTTATTTAGACCTGGTTACTTAGAATAACTGGCATAGAAGTCACCATCAGCCCTCACAAAAGTACTGATTCCCAAGATGTCATAAGCAACTTGACCACAATCCAATCCCCCTGATAAGCTATTACAACTGTGACTCAAACTTCCATCTATCTCCATCTGAACAAGCATATGCCCGCCTCCAGAAGTCTTCCCTCCCAAACTTCACAGGGACTCTAAAGATTTTCTGGTAAAATAGTAATCTGGTTGCTAGAATCTATTTATAGATTTGGGTCCCCAAACCTCCTGACGCCACTAAAAAACTTCTAAGCCACAATGACTGGGGCATATAACCTTTGTGCAATTATGATACTGAGGTTGGAACAACATGAGCCTAATTAGGGGACCTCATCTCTCATCCAAGAGATTCATCCCTACAGTCTCTCAAATTAAGGTACAAAATTTTTATTTGACAAATAGAGTGGGGAAATGATCAAATAGGGTAGAGATTTTGGGGATATGCTAAATCTAAATTTAGTTAGGGCAGAATGATTTGCACTATCAGATGCCCTTATACAATTTTATTAATATCTCTGTAGGCTGATGATTAATAATTTTCTTGTCCATCTATTTCAAAAAGCTCTTTATATCAAAAACTGTCACCATCTTCTGCCATTTAATGTTATGACAGGTACAAGATCTCCTCCTCAAGTCTCTAGAATGCTTTTGTTTGTACCGCTCTATCAATCTCCTACTTAAGTCATCCACCACTTGATCTTCTCAGGTCTCTATGTTGGTCTAGCAGGAAAAGTCCATAGCTAAAATCTGACTTGGTATAATTGCACCTGGAGCAGTTTGGTCATAGCAAGTGGGGACTCCTGGGAAGGGGACATAAAGCCAATCTATCAAATCATGTCTCTTAAAAATATTGATCCTTTCCTCTCTTGCTGTCTGACCATAGTGAATGGGCTGCAAAAGGGAATTTATCTTAGTGGAATCAAAGATAGAGAACAAGACAAAAAATATTTTGACTTCAGGGCAACTTTATGCTTTTACAAAGTATTGAGGACCTTCCTAAAAAACTTTTGTCTATGTGGACTTTATCAATATTTGCCATATTAGGAAATAAAATCTTTTAGTAATATTATGAAAAGAGTTTTGATTTGAAGATCCCCTGAAGGGTTCTTGGGGACTCCCAGAGTTCCTAGGCCATACTCTAAGAACCATTATGTCAGAGTACTGGTTGCAAATAGAGAGATTAGACTTATTCTTCTTGGTCCTTGAGTGCAAAATTTGTAACAATGGGTAGAAGTGTCAGAGAACCAGAGTTAGCTAGACATAAGGGAAAAAGGTCCAATAGTGAGAGTTATCTAAAAATCCATTAAGTTGCTGGAGTCAGTAGTGGGTAACTCCCCTTTGGTGGTGTCCAAGCAGAGGCTACAATTACTTTTGAGGACTGTTCTTTTCTTCATCAGGCATAGGTTGGATTAGATGAACTCTGAGGTCCTGCTGAGATTCTGTGCTTCAGCAACTAGTGCAAGGTCGAACAGAGAACATGTTGACTAGAAAATATTTCCAGGTTCTCAGTGTGTTATTCCAAGAACTACATGTTTAAATGACAAGCAGAAAGAAGTCATTTCCTCAAATCTAATTTCACCTTTTTCTTAGTTAATAAATGCACTTTTCCATATACTCATTGGTTTCACACCAAGTAGAAATCTTTCTGTACTTCGCTCATTACACCAAGCTGTTATTAAAGCAAAATTACTTTATGTTCTATCAATGAAATGGACTGAACCAAATATGAGGGTTCGTTCAGAGGAACAAAATGAAGTCACAAATTCAGTAACAGCCACAAAGAGAAACCCATTTATTTGTGGCTCATAAATGTTTGATTTTGCTTTCACTTTACAGCAGATGTTACAGAATTAAACCTAATAGTTATGTGATTTTGTAATGTTGTTTAAGTGCTTACAGACGGGTTTCTTTTTTTTTTTCCTTTTAATAAACCATATGGTTTTGCCTGCAAACTCAGTTATTCTGAGAGAGAAATATGCAGTACAATCAGAATACTTTTTAATACATTTAGATACATAGATCTAAAATATGCCTGTTTGAAGTTGTCACAAATATCCAAATCAGTAATTTAAATTTTGTCGAAATATATCTATATACATACATATGCACATACAAGACACATATACATACACATATACATTTACATATACATGTACACATACACATATAGTTAGAGACCACACCGGCACAAACACACACGTGTGTATGTCTATCTATAAATTTGTTAAGACCATTTCCTAAATTCTGATTTGCATCATCTGAAGGAATCCAGATTATTGAAGTAGTGAATTATTCTTTGACATCTGAGTTAATCTTTCCACAATCTTAAGTTTTCAATTGGATGAGATCAGGCCCTATAGTTCAGTCTGTGGAATGCAATTGCCTGGCCGTAGCATAAATTACTACTGCTTCCAGGTCTTTCTAAGAGAAAAATAGTGCATTATGGTCATCATGAGAATGGCCTTTGGTTGGTCTATAGTTTAATGTATCATACTTTCTATTTAAATTAAGATAAAATAATAAAAATGACTAATAATGATATAATAGTTGGTCATAAAAGACAATATAAGCAGTTATATTGTTATAAGTATAAAAGTGCCAAACAGAGCTAAGCATCTTGAATTAAAGGTCTAATATTGGTCTAGACCTAATTTCTGCCCAATAGCTTTCCAGCTATTTTTTCTAGCAGTTCTTGTCAAATATGGGGTCCTTTCCCAAGTATTTTATGTTCTTATAGTTGCTGAATACTCTTTTATTTAGTTTGATTGTGTCAGATTCTTACTTATCTAGTTTGTTCTTATTTATTTTCTATTTTTTAAAAAAAATTAGTATCAAATATCATGATTACTGCTTCATAATATAATTTGAGGTCTAAAAGTACTATTTCTTCTACTGTTTCCCATTATTCTCTCTTGAGATTCTAAATCTTTTGTTGCTCTAAATGAATTTTGTTATATTGTCTAGATTATCAGTTGTATTGGTCTTAAGTGATGGGGTACAGACTCTGGGAAGCCCCTCAAACTCTCCCTGAATCTTCCCACTGGAGGAGGCATTTGCCTGAGCCCATAAGCCTTTCATTATTGTGAGGCCCAAATCTCGGTTACTTTTATGAGTCTTAAATAGGACTTGGTGAGTTGACTCTCAGTTATTATATGTATTCTGCAGTTATTTTGAATGACATTTCCATTTCCATTAATTTCACATTACAGTTCTATCAATTTTGTTATTGCTAAAATAAACATACTATTATTGTTGTAGATTTATTTGATATCCTGAGACTTTACTAATAGTATTGTTTCATATGGTTTCTTTGCTAATTCTCAGGGGTTTTTTAAGCAAATTTTCATGTCAACAGAAAATAGATATTCTTACGCACTATATATTTAATTCACTACCAAATCTCGCCATTTCTCCCTTCACAGTATCTCTAGTTTAAGGCACCTTATCTCTACTCATGCAGACACAACCCTAATTTAGGCCCTCATCAGCTCTCTCCTGGACTTTTGTAGTAACCTTCTATAAGGTCACCTTTTGCATATATTCATGCCTTTAAGTGCTCTTATCTTATTCATATCACTAACAGTTCCAGAATTAGGTTAAATAACAATGGGTAAAGGGAAATTGATTGTCCTACTCCTATATTTGTTGGAAAAAATTAGCAAGGGTCATTGAACAAACATTTTAATAGGTGCTTACTATGTCCGGGCATCTTGCTGAGTGCTAGGGGTATAAACAAAAGCAACAACTTTTCCCGTCCTCAAGGTGTTAGCATTCTTTTTTTTTTTTTGGAGGGCAGTTGGAGTTGTGGTTTGCCCAAGGTCACACGGCTAGTTTTTTTTTGTGTGTGTGTTGTATCTGAGGCTGGATTTGAACTCAGGTCCTTCTGACTCCAGGGCCAGTGCTCTATGTACTGAGCCACCTAGCCACCGCAGGAGTTAGCATTCTAATGGTGAAGACAAAATGTAAATAACTATGATATACAGTATAATGGAAGGCAATCTCTAGGGGGAAGGGCCCTAGCATCTTGGGGACCTGGGAAAGGTTTTCTACATAAGCTTTGAGCTGAGTCTTGAAAACAGTCATGGAAATGAAGAGGCACAGATAAGGAGGAAAAACATTCCAAGTATGGAGGACATGGAGGACAAGCTCCAGGGCAAAGACTGGAGAAACAGAAGATGGATCTGCTAGTAGACCAATCAATATAGTAGGATTATAGAATGCACATAAGAGAGCACATTAGTTGCTATTCAGGCTCTTTCTGTTTGAATCTCATTTTAAAAAAGATAAAAGCAATGAGTTAAATAAATAGTAGCAATAAGTAATAATCTAAACAGTTGATATTTAGATAGATATTTAGAGGAAGCATGGCTGTGGAAAGAAAACTGGACTTGAAGCAAAGATGACCTAATTTCCAAACCTACCTTTGATAAATAATGGTGATGACCAAGTGTAATGTAATATCAAGCAAAGGCAACTTCCCAGGTTCAAAATACCAGCATAGGTGCTCTCTATTCCATTCAGTAACAAACCCAGAACAGAGAAGATCAAAACATGACATCATTCAAAATACAGCATTTATTAAGTGTGATTAAATAATCTCCAAGGCCTACCCCACCCCAGGACTTTCCAATCATTCAATCAATTACAAAGTCTCTGTTCCAAATACTTCTCCACCCCTAGGCTATACCTTAATTAAGTCCACCACAAAGCCCCTCTTCTCAAATGGAGATTAGTTTCCAAACATAAGTAAAATACATTCATTTGCTCAACCATAGAACACAAAAAGGTCAAAAGTTCCCCACCCCTGGATCACAATTGAATCTACCCCAGAGTTACATCAAGTTTAAACACAGCACTTAATACCCAAATGGAGGTCTTTTCTTCGAGGCAAGTTCTCAGCAATCTTAGTTCCTGGAGAGACAAGGCTTAGCAAGGCCATAAGATACATTGCCAGTCCCTTCATGAATTTATCCTCTGTCTGTAGAACAGTCCTAGAACCCCTGAACACATTAGCAAAGCCCTCTCCCAGGATTTCTGTAAACATACAACAAGAAAATCCTTCTTCAGGGCTTCTGAACCAACAGAAAGGCTCCCAGACCCCTGCAACAACAGCACTGTCCTTCACCAGTGGACAGTATTCATTCTGTCTGCCGGACAGTCTCCAGACCCCTGCAACAACAGTACTGTCCCTCACCAGTGGACAGTATTCACTCTCTGTCTGCAGGACAGTCTCAGGCCTTCTTAACCAAATGCCAGGTTCCAGGACTTCTTCAACAGGACAGTCTTTCACCAGTGGATAAATCTGGCAAAATAACATCAAAACAGACAGACAAAGTACCAGCAAAACAGCCATGTCTCCTCAGTCCTTGGCAGCTCAGGGGGCAGGTCTCAAAAGTCCAGGGCAATTCAAAGCGGCCACCAGCAATCTCTTAGTCTCTCTCTCTCTCCACGAGGTGCTGCTTCCAAAAAAGATCTTCCGCCTCTCTCCAGTGTCTCTCCAAATCTACGTCACCAGCTCCTCCCACTTCAGGACTTTCTTTTCACATCAACAAGCCCATCCCACAGGTGGGATTAACAAACTCTGGGTTTTAATACAATCAATTTGAAAACCAAGCCAATACAGGGGAATCTTTAATTGCCATTACTATCACACCAAGTTTTTTAAACCTCTTTGTGAAAGTCACCTCTCTAAGACTTTAAGTTACAGAGAAAGTATTGGCCTACATTTTAAAGGGAGTTTTCCTTATCACAATAACACTGAAGTCAAAGGTCTGTAAACCTTTAAACTTTGTAAGATGTTTTGCATGTATTCTCTCATTTGATCTTTACTCATTTAATTTTGCTTCTTGGAAGCTGAAATATCTGAAATGCAGAGTCTGAGCTACATACTCGGAAATTTCCATGGAAATTAAAGAGAAATAAACAATTTCTGGAGGATTAGTATAGCAAACTGAGACCAATAAATTGAGGGCAAATGTTGAATTTTAAAATTATATAAGTCAATGACCACAGTATCCATTCCTCTCTCTAAAAAGTTTCTTTCTGAAGGATTATGTTCTGTAATATTTTCTGTTCTGTAGCTTAAAAATGGCAGCTGCTTATTAATAAATGCCAATAATATAATGGTAAATCATAATAATCCTATTAAGATGTCATTGTAGAAGGAAGATAGTGTAGGAAATCAGTATTTCAATTTGAACTAAGTGAAATAGAAATGTCAGGTACTCTAGGCTCAATCATTTTATTGACTCACACTTCCCTAGTTTATTTTATCATCTTTCTCAAATTGAGGCCAATCTTAAACTCTTTAGAAACATTCATGTATTGGGTTTTCTATGACTGGAGTAGATTATTCTGTCAAACTTGAGTGTTTACTATTTGGTATCTCTGTCATTATGGCAAATGCTCAATGCTTTTTTTTTTTTAACTTGATTCTACTCCTTGAAGCTAAAGATGAAAATAATCTGTACATCAAAAAGTGCAGCCTCTCCAGAGATGGTATCATATCATTTTTTTGAAATTAAAAAAAATCAGAATTGCAAAAAGGTCGATGAAAAATCACCAGTGTAAAATGGATGATGATCTGTAGGAATTATTAGATAGTTTAAAGAAAAAAAAACACCCAGCAAAACAAACTTGGCTGTGCCTGCCATTGCAAGTGAAAAACAGCTTATTTCAGTCAGTCAGCAAGCATTTATTAATTGCTTACTATGTGCCAGGCACTGTGCTATGTGCTGGGTTTACAAATAAAGGCTACTGTGCTCCCTTGCAAGGGCTATGGTGGGGGAGGGGAACCCAGTCCCTGTTTTCAAGATATTCACATTTTAATGGGACAGATAATATAAAAACAATATGTATATGTATACATCTATATCTATATCCATATCTATATCTATATCTATCTACATGTGTTGGCTGTGGTTGATCAAACCAATACGAGCTCAAAAGGTTCTACCGTAAGTCAGGCACAAATAGTTCCTATGATTATTTGAAGTGGAGACAGCTCTAGATTTGTGCATCTCACATTTCTTTTGAGTTACTGTAATTCTGCTTTGCCTAGAGAGAACAGTACCTTCTTTGATGCAGGCATGTCAGGCTGGACAGTCCTGTGCCAGTGTCTCTCATGTCTCAGAATCGATTCCAAAGTTCTTCAGCAAGACCTTGAGGGTGTCATTGTGTGGCTTCTTCTGACCTCCAAGTGAGTGCTTGCCTTGGGTGAATACTTTGTAAAAGAGTCTTCAGGCAAACAAGTTTAACATTCAAACAATGTGGCCAGCCCTTTGGAGTTCTGCTTTCTACCTGCTGTAGAGTCTGAATGCTTAGCTGTTTATCTTGAGACAGGACCTCAGTGTCAAGTACCTTATCTAGCTAGATGATCTTCAGAATCTTCCTAAAACAATTCAAAGGGAAGTGATTCGGTTTCTTGTCATGTCACTGGCAGCTTGTCCAGGTTTCACAAACATACAACAATGAGGTCAGCACCATAGTTTTGCAGGCCATCAGTTTGGTAGGCAGTCCAATACCTCTTCTCTCCCACACTTTCCTTTGGAGCCTCCCAACTGCTGAGCTTGCTCTGGTAATGCATGCCTCACCTTCATCACCTATGTGTACATCCCTGGAAAATATACAGCAAGGTACTTAAGTGAACAGTTATTTAACTCACAGTAGAGGTAGTAGTCTTCTTGAACACCCTACACTATGTGTGTGTGTATACATGTACGTGCATGTATATGTGCACACATGGCATATATACACATGTACATATTTATTCACTCACAATGTAGATACATATGCACACATGTATACATGCATTGTGTATGTATACACATATACACAATACACATATAGTATATATACATACACACATATGTATGTATGTGTGTAATATGGAGACAACCAACAGAGAGGAAGTACTAGTATTAAGGATGATTAGAAAAAGTTTTCATAGAAGGTAGAATTTTATCTGGGACTTGAAGGAAACCAGGGAATCCAAGAGACTTACCTTAGAGCATTAATTAGTCGTAAAAGACTTTGATTTGTGATAAGGTTATTGATCATAATTGTCCCCACTAGATCAGCCACTTTGTGCATGCCTGTATTGTTACATGTCATAGGAAATTTTTTTTTAAAGCAATCAGGATTAAGTAATTTGCTCAAGGTTACCCGGCCAGTTATTTCTGGGTGTGGTGCTGAGTATCTGAGCCAGGATTTGATCCAGGTCATTTCAACACTGGAGACAGTGCTCTTACTCGCTGTGCTACCTGGCCTCCCCCATAGGACCTTTTTAAAAGCTAAAATGGTTAAAGATGCTCAGCTCACTCTATTAGCCCTCCATCTTTATCCTCTTGGATAAAAACTTTGTAATATTTAAGACGGAATTTTTCCAGCCTCTCCAAGACTAATAGAATATGGTTTATTGGTTACACCATCTTAGTCAAAATCTTTACTTAAATTTTGAAAGAATTATTTTCCCCCCCTATTTTAGCCTTGGGAACAGTTGATCAGTTCAGCCCCATATCTCCTTAGGTATGTAACATTACCAAAAGTAAGTGGAGAATTATTATCTTCACAAATAAACCCTAACCAATGATGCTGGGAGCTTTAGCAAATTTTAATTAGTGCTGCATGAAAAGTCTCCCAAGGGAAGTACATTTAATCTTGGCTGTTAGTCATTTTTTGCAAGAACAAAATTTTACTATAAACACAGATTTTTTTTAAAGAATAAACAAAACAAACAAATTAGTAACAATTTTATTTTGGCAATAAAATACAATTAACAAATGAATGGGGGGTATGTCATGGTAGCCTTTTTTAGTGTCCTATACTTGTTTGTTCATTCACCTCATACATATAAGATAAAATATGAAGTACTGAACAAAAGTCCTGAATGAATATTGACCTCAACAGAAAACTTTAAAGTTTGGAGACTAGTTCAAGAGAAGCAACTTTAAAGTGTCTTAAGCCAGAGCCTGGCATAGAACTGGTATTTAAAGATTATTTGTAGAATGGATGAATACATTAAAAAATGAAAATGAGGGGTGGCTAGGTGGCACAGTGAGTAAAGTGCCGGCCCCGGAGTCAGGAGGACCTGAGTTCAGTTCCGGCCTCAGACACTTACACACACACACACACACACACACACACACACACACACACACACACA
>NW_027187391.1:60779022-60780944 GCF_028583685.1 Petaurus breviceps papuanus
ACACACACACACACACACACACACACACACACACACACACACACACAAACTAGCTGTATAGCCTTGGGCAAGTTACTTAACCCCAATTGCCCTCGAAAAGGCAAAAAAAAAATGAAAATGAGAATGAAAAAAATAATGTATTTAGGTTTCAGATGGACTTAATACCACTTTTTTTTTTTAAATAAGGAATTGGGGTTAAGTAACTTGCTCAAGGTTACACAGCCAGGTGTTTCTGGGTGGGTGCTAAGTGTCTGAGCCTGGATTTGATCCCAGGTTATCCTGACTCTGGGGCCAGTGCTTTTACTCGCTGTGCTACCTGGCTGCCCCTTAGTGCCACTTTATTTTTGGAGGGGAGTGTGGCTATTTGCAAATCTTTCATACCTGAACTATGAGATCTCTTGTTCAAACTTAAAAGGAGATATTAAGACTATATAGATGATGGCCACTACCTATGTGAAAAGATGAACCCTGTGAAAAGGTGGGACTATGCAGATATGTCTCACTAAGGGACTCCAAGGCCATAAAGAAGATGAAGGTAAAATACCCTAATACAATGTTCAGATGTTTCTGCTTTAGCTATGTAATGCATCACAACCTTAGTATTCTGATGTTTCTAAAGGGGAGAAAATTTGAATATCAGAGTCCTTTTCAGGAAATGAGCTTTTCTCTTTGGGAAACTGCTTTCTTCATGATGACCAGCTATTAACACTTATATAAGTGGCATCATCAGTGATGCCAAAGACAAAGAACCCAGCAGGCCCAAGAGAACATGCCCTCATTTGAAAGTGTCCAGGGACCTGTCTTAGCAGCTGAGTTCCTTTATTTTGCTGAGGACAGATTGATTAACTTAGGCTTTTTAGATCCATTTGGGATGCTGGGCTTATAAATAAGGGTTTTATTTGCAGAGTCAGTCTTTTTATCTTTTAAGCAGAGGTCCAGAGAAAGATGAGACAAGATAACTGAGACTGCTTTAGGGGCCCTAAGGATACTACTTCATGTGGACATAGTTCTTTACTAGGGACTGATGAGTTGTGAGTTTCTGTGTATTGACTTCCTGGATTCCAAGTGCTTGAACTTTGCCTGGATTCAGTCATGAAGGCACATGAAAGTTGCACCCACCTGGTCCTCAGGCAGAGATGAACCATGTGGCTGAGTCTCCTGGATAGAGGAAATGGGATAGGTTAGACCATGTCAAGACCCTGCGCAACAAATTACAATTGTTCTCTATTATCTCTGGGATCAAATACAAGTTCCTGTCCATCCCTTTACAAACTGGCTCCAATCTATTTTTCTAGATTTATTATGCATTACTCCACTTCACATACTCTGCTGTATAGCTAAGCTAGCTTTCTTAGTGTATGTCCCTCCAAGAGAATATTTTATCTCTTGCCATTATAGGTGAAATATTTACTGCTTCCTCACTTGAACCTCTCTTCATTTCTAGCTTCCTTTAGATTTCAGCTCCAAGTACTATCTCCTTCAAGAAGCTCTTCCTCATCCCCAGAAAGTTCCCCTCTTGAAATCACATAAACATTCCAATCTCTTTTTACTCTTCTAATTCTAGGACCATATGAGCAATCTTCCTCTCTCTAGGAGGCTGATTCACAACAGCTCAAGCTAACCAAACATTCTCAATTAATCTACAACATTGAAGTTAGTATACTCTTTTCCAGTAACTGAGATTTAAGGAGGTGCTTATCTTCATTGAAGAGTTCCTGAGTAGATGTCCCCCATGCCTCCCCACCTCTTTTCAAGGTGATTGTTTATTAGTATCTATCTATCTATCTATCTATCTATCTATCTATCTATCTATCTATCTATCTATCTATCTATCTATCTATTTATCTATCTATCTATCATCTATCTATCATCTATCTACCTATCTATCCATAGATGTATATATGTAAATATACCTTCCATAG
>NW_027187391.1:60780954-60840208 GCF_028583685.1 Petaurus breviceps papuanus
TATCTATCCATAGATGTATATATGTAAATATACCTTCCATAGGAAGATATACATTTCTAAATAAAGGCTTATGAAACTAATCAGAGAACTCCCTTGATCAACCCACTAATTACATATATATCTTCTTCAAAAGATCTCTAAGTTATTTAAACAAATAATTACCAAAGTTAACCAAATTACAAATAATTAACCAAATAAGATTATTTTAGCCTGGTTAAATGGTATATGGGGAGAGAGATGGGAATAAATCACTGCTATGAGGTCTTCAGAACTAGCCCTGTATGCTTCTCTAATTTTAAAAATTTAGTATTATCAGACATAGAAGGACTTCTTCCATTTTACTATGGTTCCATATTGACTAATTTGTGAGGGAACTTTAATGTCAGAGAGGAGCTCAAATACAGAGGCATTTTTCATTCATTTGATTCAGTGGAATTCATCTTTATGAGTACTAATAGGAAATTACTATCTGGTGTTTTCTCAAACCTTCATCTGTAGTACAACCTGTTACTTATTTACAAACTGGAAAAAAATGTTTAACACATTATATTCCTCCTTGTTATTCTCTAGACATTCAAATCAATTTCAGAAGAATTTTGATTTGGTTTTGGTACCTATGTAAATCCCGGGCAATTCATAAAATTGACAGTCACAATACAAATTCAAACTGAATACAGATGTAATCCAGGCAGTTCTTCATTATAGCAGTTTATAGGAATCCTTCATATTCACCGGCTGTTTTAAGTTTAGAAAGAAGCAAGGTCAATTCAACCACTAAAAGCCCTTCTGTATTAAATGCAGATCTGTGAAAAAAGTCATATTGAAGTCATACATTCATTTTTCCAGATTCATCTTTTTTTTTTTATGCCTCAGAAGGACCTAGGAATAAAAAGAGAGAATTTATAGATCCTATTTCCTCTGAGGTCTAAGCAAATTGTAGCAATCTGAAGATGGAATGTCACATGTTCTCTCTTCCCCACCCCCACAGTTTATATTTCTGAATTTACTTTCTTTTGTTGGTTTAAGTCTGACCCTGTGCTTTGTCATTTAATTTATGTATGGAATAGACCAACTATGTAAGAGTTTAATACCATTCAGAGATAAAAGGCCTTTATGGTATGCAAGGGCCTTAGGCCTTCCAACATCCTCAGACTGATTGGTGAAATATTTTGTGTGTTAAGCCTGGGAATGAAAGACATCATTGAAAGCATTACACTGCAGACAAAGGCAAGATAAGCAAGTAAACTGAACAGCTCTTCTTGTACCTAATGAATTCTAAGAAAATTGATAGGTAAAATTGTCACAGAGTATTTTTTACCTGTTTTTTTGAGTGCTCTGAAAAGGCAATAGAATTCCCAAAAAGTGCTTGAATTCAGCTTATGGAATGTTCTCATAGTAGCAAAAGGGATAAAGTCAGGCCATGGGAATGATTTAAAAGACTATTTATTTTTCATGAAGTAAGTTTTTAAGCAAGTTATCAGAAATAAAAAAAGCAAGGTCATGTGATTGATTCATATATAATCAGTTCATAGAAAATGCTGACTTTTTTTATTTTTGGAGGGGGGAGCGCAAGGCAATTGGGCTTAAGTGACAAGGTCACACCACTAGTAATTATTAAGTGTGCGAGGCCGGATTTGAACTCAGGTCCTTCTGACTCCAGGGCCAGTGCTCTATTCACTGTGCCACCTAGCCGCCCCCAAAATGGTGACATTTTTTGGAATGTTTTCTGGAAGATAATTTAAAAAGCAAGTTCTAGGCTTTGTGAACAAGGAGCAAGAAAAATGGTTCAGAGTATGTTTGAGTCAATAAAATTGTATTCCTTTTATTAGGTATATGGGTACACCCTTGTAACATCCTGCACCAGCAGCTTTCCAGAAGAATGCTACTGTGAACAGCTTTTAAGATTCTGATTACACGGTATAGTGAACACTCTATTTATTCCATAACAAATCAAAGCAAAACCTTCACAGAAAATCAAGGTATAGTATTCACAAAATTACAACTTATCACAGAAAATCACAATACAGTATTCACAACAGTTTATCATTGAAATGGCCACATAGTTTTCACCAAAGTGGTCACAATATTTAGAACAAAGAACAATCATCTCAAAGTACAACAGTCAAAGTCTTCCACTCATGGGGCACACTAAATTAACTCAGTCACTTATTCAGCAATCAATTACTAAGTATCATTAATCACTAAATGCAATAATTAGAAAATACACAAACCCTCTACCCCTAGGTCACTAGTAAACTACAATTTCATCACTACTCAATACCTACAGAGAGGTCTTTTCATATTGATTCAAGTCAGGCAACTCCTACCTGAATCTACCAAACAAGTCACCTGGATTCAAAGGCAGACAGCTCCTAGTTCCTTGTCCAGCTCTCTGTGTAAGTCCTGTTCCACACTGAAGTTCACAGGGTCCAGTCTATCTCAAATGCTTCACATTTTCTGCTCCTAGGAATTCAAGGTTCAACCAAGCCACAAACAGAAAAAGTCCCTGCATCCTGGTCATGCTTCCTCAGTCTTTTGCAGGTCCTTCAAAAAATCAGAATCACCTTATCCGGCTGGGGGGTGGGGGTGGGGGGCGGAGCTCCTGGACTCTTGGGCTCCTGTTCAGAAGAAGCTCCACCACCACAAGTTCTCAGGAAATTCTGCTTCAATTCTCTATTCTCATTTCTCTTCTGTAGCTGCTCTGCCTCCAGATTCTTGTCCCAAGAAATTCTGACTGTGCCTCTCTGGGGCTTTTCTTTTATACACAGCCTTAGCTACTTCCTGTTTCAGCCAACCCCTTCTTGCTACATCAGGAACAGGAGTCATACCTTCTGTTTCTTTCACAGAGGTTTGATTAGTTACTGAGTGTTAAGTACCTGCTTCCTTGCCAATACAAAAAGGGGTCTTCAAATTACCATTACAATCCTTTAGCATATAGATCTTGAGGATTTTTCCCAATGATTGAACTGTATAGATTCTAATAATTCTCATTTGCTTGAGCATTCATTAGTTTATGATGTCCCTATGGCTATTTTTTTTCTCCTGGCTACATGCATTTTATATATATGTATGTATATATATATATATATATATATATATACACACACACACATACATGCTATATCCCTAATATAATTTAACTCCCATCTTCATCTTCAAGTCACCTTAAATGACACATCTCAGCCCTTGGAGATGTAGCAAAATTATGTCTTCTCACTAAACACTATGAGAAATACAAAGACATCTACAAAAACCTTCATGCAACAGCACAATGTTTAAAAAAAGTAGAACAGAACTTACAATAATTATAATTGTGTGAAAGGGAAAATGGATGGACAAAGAATCCTGACAGGGAGTTAGAAGAAGAGACCACATTTTTTTTTACTATTCTATGTATTAAAGTTAAAGTATAAATAGGCTCAAGAAGTAAAAATTAGAATTTTAGCATCTTAGAGATGGACTTAGTTCTATCTTACAGATGAGGAAACTGAAGCTCAGACAGTTCAAAGACTCCCCCAAGGAAACAAAAGTAATAATATTTGAACTCAGTTTTCTTATTTCAAAGCCACTGCCTTACCACACTACCATGTTGTTGCTTAATAGATACTAAGTAAATTTAGTTGGGTATATTGCTGCTCAAAGATAAGTGTTTGGGAAAAAAAAAACTAATGTGGCACATTTAAGAAACTTGAATAAAACAAATAACAGAGAATTAATTCATTATATCTTTGGAAATTTCTATTTTGTCTTCTGTTTGTGGTGGAGAGAAGTGGTGTGGAAATAAAAATGGAATTTTATAAATCAAACATGTATCCAAAATTACTCAGAGGTATTTTATCCATTAGCATGTTGTTGGGTCAGCTTATCTATCTTTGCTGGAAGGTCACTGCAATACATTAGGTATATGAAATTGCTACAGTAACTCTTGAAGGTCACTAGATGCCCACATAGTTCCCCAATATAGTAGTTTACCAAACAAAAGCAGAAAATATTGAACTTAGTCTTGTTATTGTTAATTGTCATTGTTGAAGATATTTAATATAAAGATACTTCATTCTAGCTCTAAATTTGCCATAGATCTCTCAGAATGAAGTAGTAGCAGGGGTGGGAAGAAGGGGGATAAAGAATAGATTGGGGCAGTGGGCAGGGAAGAGGTACAGAAATTCTTCATGTCTATATTGATGAAATTCAGGAAGGTCTGCTTCCTGGCCATCCTGGCTGTAATATGTAGAGAATGAGGAGAAGCCTCTGTTAGTCTTTAGTGTTTGGAAAAAGGAAGAGAGATAAAGGGAGAAAAATGAATCTGAATGGATGTCATCATCCATTTGCAAGGATATTTTGACTTAGGACTTGTGACAGAGGCATGCAAATTTTAAATACTGATCAAATATCTTTTGGGCATAGTGGATGACTTCCCTACCCCTTTGACCACAGTCAAATTTTCTACAAAAGAACAATGAGCTAAACTGAAGAGTATTTCTAGTCCTTCCTCCTTAACCAATTGTTGACCAATAACAATACTACTCTTCAGGTTGTGAATTATAAAAAATTTGAGAAACATAGTTTCTGGATAATTAATCAACATATTAATTATGCTAGTGATTAATTAATAAAAAGGTCCAGTGTCACTCTCAAATGTCAAAAGACTCCTCATGGAACCCACTCAATACTTAAATGTCCTTGAAAGAATGGGTATTCCTGAGGGTGGAAATCAATTCTGATTGGTTAACAAGTAATGAGAGAATAATAATGAGAGGTAGACCTATTCTAATTAGGGACTGGGGCATATGACTCTGATCACTCAGTCTTGGACTAAGAGATTTATCTATACCCATACCATTCTCTCTAGAGTAATTTAGACAAAGGGGGGAGTCCATTTCTACCCAGACTTGTCTGACTAGAACATAATGGGCTAGAATTCACAAATTCTCCTAAACTAGAATTTCTTTACCTTTTGCTCAGATCCAAATTTTCCTGGTTGGGAAGGCTGCCTAAATAGCCTACAGGGGTTGATTTCTGAATGAAGAAATAGAAGGGAAAAAATCCTGTATCTCCTGTGGTAAGTGGTTATTAATAACAGAGGAAAATAATCCTTTCTCTCATGGTAAAGACATTTCATGTTTCAGTGTTTTAAAATTCTAAATTCAGGTATTACCATACTGAGCCAAGGGCAGAATTATTAAAAATCATGTGCCACGCCCCCCCCCACCCCCCCAAGCCCTAACCTCTCAAAAAAAAAAGCTTAAAAATGAATTGAAAAGAAATTTTAACACTTTCCTTCAAGATTTCAATAAAGTTTCAAGGAGTAAATGGTTTATGGAAGCCACACAGTGACACTATACATAGTGAGGTATAGTAAAGTTGTGTAGTTGTGGTTTGTCCTTTGTTCTTGAAGACATGACATCAAGGCGATGATGACATGACTTGCAGTTGACTTTGATTTGATTGAGGGAAGGCTGTGCAAAGTCACCAACATCACTTTCTCCTCCATAGCCATCTGGATCCAGTGGCCAGATAGTCAACAGAACAACTGGAGATAGTATGGGCAGGTAGGTGGCACAGTCGATAAAGTGCTAGGCCTCAAGCCAGGAAAACTCATCTTTCTTGAGTTCAAATCTGGCCTCAGACATCGACTAGCTGTGTGACCATGGAAAAATCACTTAAACCTGCCTCAGGTTTTAAACTTTGCCTCAGTTTCCTCATCTGTAAAATGAATTGGAGAAGGAAATGGCAATCCACTCCAGTATCTGCCAAGAAAACTCCAAATATGTTCATGAAGAGTTGAAAATGACTTGTAAACAACTGAACAACAATGAAAATAATGAAGTATAGTAAAATATGGTAGGTGACACTACATATAGTAAAGACTCATTAGATAAATTTAGATCTAATACCTTTTGGAGTCAATCTTTAGGTATTTATTAAGTATTTTTCTCATATTCAGTGTAGGTTTAACCTTTATAAGGGAATATAAGAGATAAATAAGAAGGAGCCTCTGCTCTTAAGGAGCTTACCATCTGGTTAAGGGAACAAGACTAACTAAAATGATTTGAGAACAATATAAAACCAATTTTAATCTGTACTATGTTGTAAACTATAGATTCTTAAGTACTGTGGGAATTCAGAGAATGGAGAGATTCACTGAATACTTGGGAAGAGACACACTTCCACAGACAGAACAATATTGAATATTCTTTATTTTAAAAAACATTTTAAAATTATTTACTTTTAGTTTACAACATTCAGTTCCACAATCCCTTGAGTTCCAAATTTTCTCCCCCTCCCTCCCATGGCGGCATGCAATACAATATAGGATTTACAAATACCTTCACATTAAACATTAGTCAAGTTGTAAATAAGAGTTATAACCAATGGAGTAAGCAACAAGAAAGAAGGAACAAAATAAAACAAAATACAGACGAGAGAGCAATGCAATGGGAATGAGAATTTGAAGATCTTCCCTGCCCCTTAATAGACCTAGGAAGGACTTTGAAGACCTCCCCTGCTTTGAAAGTAAACTGTCCCGTAATTAGCTGAATGTAGTCACATGGAGCCTGTGGTGGGAGGAGTTTGCTGAAGGGAAGCAGAGCCCACAGGAAGCTGGTCAGAGCTAGCAAGACAGTGGGAGAGAAAGGACACTCAGGAAAGGAATTAGAGAGTTTTGTGAGTAAATATTGATCTTGTATTGGTTTGTGGGAAGGCTGAAGGATGCTGTAGCTCTCAGTGTTATGGCTTCTGAATATCTGTGGTACTATGATGGAATTGGCTTACTGGTTTTGGGATTGGGTTTTCTGGTGTTTAAATAAATCCTTCACTTCTATCCTCTATCTGGAGAATCTGGTATATTTTGTGATCAAACGTCATGTGATACTTATAGTCACAGTCTTTATCGTGATCTTGCATTGGTGAATATTGCATTAGTGCTACATTCTTCAATCTTTATTCAGACTGTAGTTCTTTCTCTGGATGAGGATATCCCTTTCCATCATGAGTCTTTTTGAGTTGTCTTATTACCTTGCATTGCTGAGAGGAACCCAGTCTGTCAAAGTTAGTTATTACAGATATGTTGTCTGTAATTATGTACAAAATTCTCCTGGTTCTGCTCTCTTCACTCTGCATCAGTTTATATAAGTCTCTCAAGGTTATCATGAAGTCCTTCTGCCCCTCATTTCTTATAGCACATTAGTATTTTATTACATTCATATACCTCAACTTGTTTAGCCATTCCCCAATTGATGGGCATCTCCTTGATATGCAATTCTTTGCCGCCACAAAAAGAGCTGCTAGAAATATTTTTTTTTACATACAGGTCCTCCTCTTTCTTGCATGATCTCTTTGGGATACAGTCCTAGAAGGGGTATGGCTAAGTCAAAGGGTATGGAATAATTTATAGCCCTTTGGGCATAGTTCCAAATTGCTCTCCAGAATGGTCGGATCAGTTCACAATTCCACCACTAATACATTAATTAGTGTTCCAATTTTTCCACATCCTCTTCAGCATTTATTGTTTTCCTTTTTTATCATCTTAGCCAATCTGACCGGTGAGATGTGGTACCTCAGAGTTGTTTTGATTTGCATTTCTTCAATCAATAGTGATTTAGAGAATTTTTTTTTCATACGCTTATAGATATCTTTAATTTCTTCCTTTGAAAACTGCCTGTTCATATCCTTTGATCATTTATCAATTGGGGAATGACTTATATCTTTATAAATTTGACTCAGTTCTCTGTATATTTTAGAAATGAGTCCTTTATCAGAGAATCTGGTTGTAAAAAATTCTTTCTCAATTTCCCACTGCCCTCCTAATCTTGGTTTCCATTGACTTTATTTGTACAGAAACTTTTCATTTTAATGTAATCAAAGTTATCCATTTTGCATTTCGTAATGATCTCTATCTCTTGTTTGGAAATAAATTCTTCTCTATTCAATAAATCTGAGGTAAACTATTCCTTACTCTCCCAGATTGCTTACAGTATCAGCTTTTATATCTAGATTGTTCACCCATTTAGACTTGATTTTGGTATATGGTGTAAGATATTGGTCTATGCTCAGTTTCTGCCATACTGTTTTCCAGTTTTCCCAGCAGTTTTTGTTAAATAGTGAGTTATGTTCCCAGCAGCTGGGGCCTTTGGGTTTATCAAATAGTAGATTACTATAATCTTTGACTGCTATATCTCATGTACCTAATCTATTCCACTGATCTACTACACTGAACCTCACTTAGTACCAAGTAGTTTTGATGACTCCTGCTATATAATGCAGTTTAAAATCTGGTATGTCTAGGCCACCTCCCCTACCATTTCTTTTCATTAATTCCCTTGATATTCTGGACCTTCTGTTCTTCCAGATGACTTTTGTTACTATTTTTTTCTAGCTCTATAAAATCGTTTTTGGTAGATTGATTTCTATGGCCCTAATAGGAAAATTAATTTGGGTAAAATTGTCATTTTTATTATATTAGCTAGGCTTAGCCATGAACAACTGATGTTTTTCCAATTTTGGATCTGACTTTGTGTGAAAAGCATTTTGTAATTGCGTTCATATAGTTCCTGAGTTTATTTTGGCAGATAGATTCCCAAATATTTTATAAGGTCTACAGTAACTTTAAATGGAATTTCTTTTTCTATTTCTTGCTCTTGAACTTTGTTAGAAATATATAGGAATGCTGATGATTTATCTGGGTTTATTTCATATCCTGCAACTTTGCTAAATTTATTATTATCTCAAGTAATTTAAAATTGAATATTCTTGACAAAATATTATTAGAGAGATGTTCAGTTGAAAATTGATAGAGGAGCAAAATTACATATTAGTAATTATGTTATATAGATTTGATTTTGCTTATATTTTAAGAGCCAAAGAAAAATAAACCTGAACCCTTGGAGAAGTGTAATAGAAAATGAAAAGTTTTTTGCTTTTAAAACAAGCCTCTGAACAATATGATCACATTTGGAAAGACATTAGAACCCTACTGGGAATTCAAAATTATATGTGAAAGACCAGGATTTAAGGGACTAAACACCTAACTAGCTTGTGCATTTGTCATTATTTTTGCAGAACAATGCCAGTAAATCAAACAAGTGACTGGACTAAAATTTTCCACTAAAGTAACCAGTTGATTACATCTACTGTTTGGTCTTCATGTTGTAACAGGCCTTGTCTGCCATGTTTTATAACTGACCTAAATACTGATTTGAAAAGTCAGAATTGATCTTTGCCTCAGTTTTCTTCTTTGAAATGGAGATGATTCATGCTCGGACTACTTTACACAGATGCTAGAAAGAATCTCTGTGACCTAATGCAAGAGGCAGTGTGGTACAGTGGGAAGTCATTGACTTGAAGACTGAGACCTGGTTTCAAATTCTCATTCTAACCTTTACCAGCCCTGTGAAGACAAGTAATTTGCTTAACTTTTCTGAGGTCAATTTCTTCAGCTATGAAATGAAGATGCCTGTCCCATCTAACTTAGAGTGAGGATAAAATTAGATGATGCAAAGCAGTTTGTAAATTTTATAGCATCAGTTATAATGAGCTTTATTAAGTACTAACAGTAAAAGAGGAAAGGAAAACAAGAAAAATAAATAATAATTGGAATACATCAATACACTGGATACTCAAGATTATATGACATTTTATTAATAAGTTGAGAATTTTTATAAATACTAAGCTCAGCCCAGATGAAGAGGTATGAAAAGACACCTCTCCACCCATCTTATTTTAAGAAGTTGTAGACTATGCGTATGGAGCAATGAATAAAATGTTAGATGTTAAGGGTGTAATGATTTTTGTTCTTTAAAAAAATCTTTATCATTAGGAATTGCTCTCTGGGAATGGGATAGATAAGAAGGAAATTTAGACAATGTAAAAACAAATGATATCAAAATAATCTATTATTTTAAAAGATAAGTTAAGAATTCTGGATAAAATTGACTAATAGCAACTTTTTTGCTATTTCTTAAAAAGCAATTTTAAAAACATGAAAAAACTAAAAGGGAACAAATAGGAATTGGTACAATAACCATTAAAATTAAAACCCCAAGAATATATTAAGTGGATGAAGAGTATTGAGCAGAGTTGAAAATAATAGATTAAAAAAACATGAAAAGGAAGGTAGATCCAGCAAAGCTAATTTAAGACTAAAACCAATGCTAGTTTAGGATTTCAGTATGCCCACTTTGTAAATCTACCAGGATGAATGTTTCAAGTTCCTTTTATGATATTTAATTGCTCATCAGGTCTATAACTACGTTGATAAAAAATGGGGGGAGCAGGACTGGGAGGAGACTATACCATCTGGGGATGGCTAGGGCTAAGCTGAAAGCCTTCTCACATACCCTTACATGCAAGGTATTACAGCAAAAATCTGAGGATTTGTTAATATTCACTGTTGCTTTGGAAGCGCCAGACTTTCTCCTTGTATTAAGTAAACAAAGGAGAGAAGAAGGTAGTCAATGACACAACCAGAGGCCTAATTCTTGCTTTCCCAAATACCAACTAGCTATTTGTCAGTCAATGTCAGGATGGTCAGCCAGGGAACAATAGAACAATCAATAAAAAATCCCCTGTATGCTTAAGGCTGAGTGAAAGCTTATCCAGCCAGTGACATTGGTATAAAGAGAAAGAGGGAGTAGACTTCTTCCCTCTAGTTTTATTTGCCCCATAACTATTTTTGGAAGACATTAGTAAAGTATCACAGTTCACAGTCTTGTTATCCAGAAACAATGGAGAACTCCAGCTACTATCCTTCACTAAATCCTTGGAAACAATATATTGGTTCAGAAAAATAAAGCTTCAACTCAAGATAATTTTCATTCTATTTAGAGACGAAAGGACAAGTCAGTGCTAGAATAAGGTTGAACATTTGATCTGTATATGAGTGTTTACTTTTATGGTGTGGATATCAGGCAGTGTGGTAGCAGGGGTGGGAAACGTGCAGCCTCAAGACCACATATGGCTTTCTAGGTCTTTGGGCATGGCCTTTTGACTGAGTCCAAGTTTTACAGAAAAAATTCTTTTATTAAGGGTCACATGTGGCCTTGAAGCTGCAGGTTCCCCACTCCTGAACTAGACATTTCACTTGGGAAACTATATGATTCCTTTTGTCAAAAGTGATGTTTATCTATCCTCATTCAAAATTTAACATTATAGTGCTGCTATACCTCTGGGATTCTTGATTCCATCCTGATTTAACTTTTCTAATTGTTCAAGCAATCCACCTGTGAAATGAGCCATCTTACATTAATTTTCAAAAAGTGAATAGGTAAACTTAAGGAAGTAGCAGAAACCTCCTTTCCACAAAAAAAATGTGGAACATTATATATATGTAATATGTGTGTGTGTTTATATGTTGGGGCACAGGGTGAGGAACACAAAGTAGCTGTGGTTTTAGAGATAATACTATAGCTGTGGCTTATATTTAGGCTTATCTAGTCCTATTATTTGTTCCAATAATTTTATTTTAAGAATTGCCGGTGCCAATGAGAAAGAATTCTTGGTGCTAAGAAAAAAACCAGACTCCCTGAACATCAGCAGGAAGGAGCCTATATCCCTACACAGTCACAGGAATGCCAAATCATAGAAATCTCAGTCCAGACTGTAGTCCTACAGTCCCAATGTTGGACTGTAGAAGGAGGTATGCAGCTACTATAGGATTCCTGGGTACCAGGATGACAGAGTCGGTTCCTCAGAGCTTGGACATGACATTGGCAAGACTATGTCAGGGATATTATAATGAGGACAAGCAGGAATAAAGGAGTGGCACCCTATATGATTGTTTGAATGGCCTTTAAGAAAGAGTGAGGGAAGAGATATGTCAGGGGGATGGGAGGAGGGAGGAGTGTGCTTTAGTGACTATGAAATCTTTTTTTAACCTGATTGTTTTGTGCATTTAGAATGTGTTTCTTATAGCTGGTGGCCAGAACTGTGTAGGGCAATAAAGCACTTGAATAAATCCTAGTTTCCTCTATATTATCCTTGGCCCTGGCCATCATGATGAGAGAGCAAGGAGGAGAAAAAAAAAGTACTATTCACCAAAAAACTGTTAAGCACTTACCACAATCAGACTGAGGAGTGCCTGAAATTCCAAGGTAATGAAAATTTATTTTGTCATATAGGCCATGGGGAACCACTGATGATTTCTGAGCAATGAAATGGCCAATTCATTGCACCAGAGAGATTATTTTGTCAGCTGTGGAAAATGTGTCAAAGGAAGAAGATTTGGGGTAGGGATGCTAGTTAGAAAGGTATTATAATAGGGAAGAGGTGATGATGGACTGAACTAGAGGGGCAGTGTGAGTTGAGAAGAAACTTTACAGAGATCCTACAAAGAAAACTGGATATGGGCATGGAGTAAGGGAGAAGGAAGTCAGAGAAGTCAGAGACATTATTAGAAATAGAAAAGCTAGAAGTGGGGCATAGATTTCTGGGGGAAGAGGATGAATTCAGTCTCAGATGTGTTTTGAGTGATTTGGGGGACTAATAAGTGAATATGTTCAAAATATAGTTGGAAATACAGGGTTGGAAATCAGGGAGATTACAGTTAGAGAGATTTGGGAATCATCTGCTTAGATTTCATAATTGAAGCCATGAGAAGTGAGGAACTCACCCAGGGAGAGATTGCACAGAGACAGGAGAAAAGGGCCAGGGACAGAGTGCTGACAATGACACTAAGGGACTGAGAGGAGGATGATAAACCAGGAGGAGGTAGGAAGAAAAGCAGATGTTTACAGTGTCATGGAAGCCAAGAAACAAGTAATAACAAAGAAGGGGTGAGTGTCAGTGTAAAATGATGACGAAAGATAGTTATATTTAAAATTAAAAGATCACGAGGAGGGGTATATGCTTAGAGTCAGCTTGAACTCAGTGTAAGCATTAATACTGGAAAAATCTTCAAATGCTACAACTTAGGCTTCATTTATTGTTTTGTTGATTTCTAGACAAGAAAGAAATATGGCAGATTAAAATTAAAAAGGGCATCCTGTATATTTTTTATTTTGAGCGCCAGTTATTAAACATTTACCAGCACACCACTGGTCATAGGTGACCTTGGAGATGGCAACTCCATTGAATGATAGGAACAGAAGACAGCTTGCAAAAGCCTGAGGAGTTTGTATTTTAATAAAATTACAGATTCAAAGGGAGATATTTTTAGGTTAGGAGAAAATTGAGTGTGGGACAGTAGAAAGAACATGGAATTTTATGTCATAGGACCTGCTATTGAAACCTAGCAAGTCACATGTTATGCATGTGATTTTGGACATGGGAATCAATTTCTTTATCTGTAAATTGAGAGGATTCTACTAGGTGACTTGTATGGTCTTCTTTTAGTTCTATATTTATTACTCTATGAACCTATGAGCATATTTGTAGCAAAAGAAAGAGCCAATGAAATGAAGAGATGCTCTCTCTCTCTCTCTGTCTCTGTCTCTCTGTCTCTGTCTCTCTGTCTCTGTCTCTCTCTGTCTCTGTCTCTGTCTCTCTGTCTCTGTCTCTCTCTGTCTCTGTCTCTCTGTCTCTGTCTCTGTCTCTTTCTCTCTGTCTCTCTGTCTCTCTCTGTCTCTCTCTCTCTTTCTGTCTCTCTGTCATGTGCCAGGCTCCAAGTCTTATCAAAGAAGAAGTCTACTTCATTCTCCAAGACCAGAATTTTGACAAATTGGGGCAGCTAAGTGGCACAGTGCATATAATGACAGGCCTGAAGTTAGGAAAACATGATTTCAAATCCAGCCTCAGATACTTACTAACTATGTGACCCTGAATAATCCACTTAACCTTTGTTTGCCTCAGTTTTCTTATCCATAAAATGGGGATAATAATAGTACCTGCCTCCCAGGGTTATTGTGAAGATCAAATAAGATAATAATTGTAAAGCACTTATCACAATGCCTAGCACATATAAAGTATTCTATAAATATTACCTATACAAATTATACCCTTGCCTGAGGCAACTGGTCAATTCTTGACAAAAATATTATAAATGATTAAGAAAGATCCAGTTGATCAGGGAGTAAACTGATTTATTATAATGTTTTTGTCTGCCGAAGGGATACATGTTTTAAATTGCACCATGTAATTTTAGTGCTCTGGGACAAAATACTACTCACCATATGCTTGTTATAGCTCTGTCAGAGGTTACAGGAAAAAAAGAAAATGTAGGTAAAAGGAAAGATAAGGAAGATCATGAAGAATATCTTTAATTTTTTCTATAAAGTAGTTCATCTACTGAGTACAGAGTGAAAGTAGAGTAGGGTGTTAGATGAGAATAAAAGGTTTAGAACAGCAAAATTGAGGAATTTGACTTGAGACTTGACCACTGCTGAAATAATTTGTAACATGTAATTTTAGGATTATAGAAAAGGAAATGAAAAATACTGAGGAGAGAAAGGGGAAATTCACTTTAACATCTTTCATCAAGTTTAATAAGTTAAGAACATGGTGAGGAGGCCTGGACAATGCAGGGTGTGGAGGCCCAGACAAAGTCCTGATGATGTGGTGGCAAGTTAATCCACCAACCACAAGGGCCACTCCCAGGCCTATCACCACAGGGTTGGGATCTGTTGGACCTGGGTAAGAGACAAATGCAGTGCCCGAAACAGTGGTAGCAACTACTCCTGGGATTATCAACCCACAGCCTGGCAATTTAAAAAGCACCTGTTAGAACTTCCAGGGACCAGCATGGCAGAGTGAACCCTGGCTGCTCCAATACCCACCTCTTACCCTGAAAGCACAGAAATTATTGCCCCAGAGCAAAATTTTAAGTAGTAAAGGCTTGGGAGTCCTAGAGGAAGGACATGGCTAAGGCCCTGCCTCGAAATGGGTAAAAACAGATTGAAAAGACAAAGACTCTAGAATCCTATTATTGTGAGCTAAAGGAACCAAATTCAGAAGGGGACAGCATTGACCCCACATCCACAGCTGAAGCCTCAACAGGGAATATGAACTGGTCTCAAGCCCAGAAAGCATTCTTAGAAGAGCTCAAGGACTTTGAAAACCAAATTATGAATGACTAATTATTTTAAAATCAAATTTGCAAAAAAAGAAAAACATTTCAATGAAGAAAGCAGCTCCTTAAAAAGAAAAATGTGTGAACTAAAAATGAAATCTGAACATATGCAAAAAACATATTCAAAAACTAACTGAGGAAAATAATTCACTAAAAATTAGAATCAACCAAATTGAAGATAATGACTACATGAGGCATCAAGAATCAGTCAAACAAATATCAAGAATGAAAAATTAGAAAAAGAGTACCTTAGTGGAAAAATAACTGACCTGGAAAACAAATCCAGGAGAGATAATCTGAGAATTCTTGGTCTACTGGAAAATCATGATGAAAAAATGAGTATGGACAACATCTTCCAAGAACTCATCAAGAACTGCCCTGATATGCTAGAACCAGAGGGTAATATAGATATTGAAAGAATCCACCGGACACCTCCTGAAAGAGATCCCAAATTGAAAACTCTGTGAATGTCGTAGCCAAATTCCAGAAATATCAGGTAAAGGAGAAAATACTACAAGCAGGCAGAAAGAAACAATTCAAATATCATGGAACTACAGTGAGGATCACACAGGATATGGCAGCTTCTACATTGAAAGATTGGAAGGACTGGAATATGATATTTCACAAGGCAAAAGAACTCAGGTTACAACCAAGGATCAGCTATCTAGCAAAACTGAGCATAATCTTTCAGGCAAGGAGATGGTCATTCAATGATATAAGGGACTTCCAGACCTTTCTGATGAAAAAGCCAGAGCTCAATGGAAAATTCAGTCTCCAATTACAAGACTCAAGAGAGACATAGGAAAGTAAATAGGGAAAACACACACACACACACACACACACACACACACAACTTGTTATTTAATAAGAGCAAACTGTCTACATCCCTATATGGGAAGCTTATATGTGTTAATATTGAGAATTCTATACTTATCATGACATTTAAAAGGGATACAGATAAATAGAGGGTGTGGGTATTAACCACACCCTCTAGTAAATTAAAACAAATTTAATTAATTTAAATTAATTAAACAAAGTTATGATAAAAAAACTTATTAAGGGGTGCAAAAGGACTGTAATGGAAAAAGAGGAAAGAATGAAAAGCAGAAAAGGATAAATTATGCTACACAAAGAGGCATAAAAACATTATAGTAGAGGGAAAGAAGGGAGGTAGATGAACATTATATGAACTTCACCCTCATTGGTTCTGGTGTAAGGAGGGAATAACAAAATCAGTTAAGTATAGAACTCTATCGTGAAGAGACATAAAACCTATCATAATAGAAGGAAAGAGGGGAGGGAGAGGAGCATTGCATGAGATCTATTTTCATTAATTTTGGTTCAAGGAAGAAAAAACATGCTACATTAAATATAAAAATCTATCATACCCTACAGGCAGCAGGAGGGGGGAAGGGCTGTAATGGTTAGAAGGGAGGGAAGAAGTAGTGAGGTGGAAGGGTAGGAAAAGGGAGTAGGGATAATAAGGAGGGAATACTGAGGGAGGTGGTGGTCAAAAGGAAAACTCTTAAGGAGGGCAAGAGAGAAGGGGAAAAATAAAAGCATAAATGGGAGGGAATAAGATGGAGGGAAAGATACAGATAGTAATCATAACTGTGAATGTAAATGGGATGAACTGTCCCATAAAACAGAGGCAAATAGCAGAATGGATTAAAAACCATAATCCTGGGGCAGGTAGATGGTTCAGTGAATAGAGCACTGGCCTTGGTGTCAGGAGGACCTGAGTTCAAATCTGGCCTCAGACACTTAACACATACTAGCCATATGACCTTGGGCGAGTCACTTAAATCCAATTGTCCTGCCTTTCCTGCTCCAAAAAGAAAAACAAAACAAAACAAAACCATATTCATACAATATTCTGTTTATAAGAAACACATTTGAAACAGGGTGATACACACAGGGTAAAAGTAAAAGGCTAGAGTAAAATATATTCTGCCTCAGGTAAAGTAAGAAAAGCAGGGCTAGCATTCCTTATCTCAGACAAAGCAAAAGCAAAAGTAGATTTAATTAAAAGAGATAAGGAAGGAAACTGTATCCTGCTAAAAGGCATCATCGAGAATGAAGCAATATCATTACTAAACATTTATGCACCAAGCAGTACAGCATCCAGATTCCTAAAGGAGAAGTTAAGGGAGTTAGAGGAAGAAATAGATAGCAAAACTATACTAGTGGGGGACTTCAATCTCCCCCTCTCTGAACTTGATAAAAAATAACCTCAAAATAAACAAGAAAGAAGTTAAGGAGGTAAATAGAATCTTAGAGAAGATAGATATGGTAGACCTCTGGAGAAAATTGAATGGGGATAAAAAGGAATATACCTTCTCTGTGGTACATGGCACATACATAAAAGTTGACCAAGTACTAGGGCATAAAACCTCAAAATTCAGTGCAGAAAGGCAGAAATATTAAATGCATTCTTCTCAGATCATGATGCAATAAAAATTATATGTAATAAAGGGTCATGGAAGGAGAGATTAAAAACTAATTGGAAAAAAATAACTTAATCCTAAAGAATGAGTGGTTCAAACAAGAAATTATAGAAACAATCAGTAACTTCTTTTTTTTTTCATTTTGCAAGCTATAATGAGTTCTAACAATCAGTAACTTCATTCAAGAGAATGACAATAATGAGACAACATATCAAAACCTTTGGGATTCAGTGCAAGCAGTTCTTAGGGGAAGTTTTATATTGCTGAATGAACACATAAATAAAGTGGAGAAAATGGAGGTCAATAAATTGGGCATGCAACTGAAAAAGCTAGAAAAATGACAAATTGAAAACCCCCAATTAAATACTAACTTAGAAATAATGAAAACCAAAGGAGAGATTAATAAATTTGAATTTAAGTAAACTATTGAATTAATAAATAAAATCGAGAGCAGGAATTATGGGAAAAAAACAATAAAATCGATAGACCTTTAGTCAATATGATAAAAAAAAGAAAGAAGAAAACCAAATTACGAATATAAAAAATGAAAAGGCTAAATCTACCTCTAATGCAGAGGAAATTAAAACAATAATTAGGAATTATTTTGCCCAATTGTATGCACATAAATTTGACAATCTTAGAGAAATGGATGAATATTTACAAAAATATAAATTGCCCAGATTAACTGAAGAGGAAGTAGACTACTTAAATAACCTCATCTCAGAAAAAGAAACTGAACAAGCCATCAATGAACTCCCTAGGAAAAAATCTCCAGGGCCGGATGGATTTACTAGTGAATTCTACCAATCATTTAAAGAACAATTGATTCCAATACTTTACAAACTATTTGGGAAACTTGGAGAGAAAGGAGTCCTACCAAATTGTTTTTATGACACATATATGGTACTAATACCTAAATCAGGAAGAGATAAAACAGAGAAGAAATTTATAGACCAGTCTCCCTCATGAATATAGATGCAAAAATTCTAAATAAAATATAAGCAACTTAAAATACAGCAATTTATCACAATAATAATACACTTTGATTAGGTGGGATTTATTCCAGGAATGCAAGGGTGGTTTAATATCAGGAAAACTATCAGTATAATTGATCACATCAACAACAAAACTGGCAGAAACCATATGATTATCTCAATAGATGCAGAAAAGGCTTTTGACAAAATACAACATCCATTCCTATTGAAAACACTAGAAAGTATAGGAATAAATGGAGTCTTCCTGAAAATAATAAGTAGCACCTATCTAAAACCATTAGCAAGTATTATATGTAATGGGGATAAGCTAGAAGTGTTTCCAGTAAGATAAGGGGTGAAATAAGGATGTTCACTATCACCCCTTTTATTCAGTCTGGTACTAGAAATGTTAGCAGTAGCAATAAGAGAAGAAAAAGAAATTGAAGGAATCAGATTAGGCAAGGAAGAGACTAAGCTATCACTCTTTGCAGATGATATGATGATATACCTAGAAAATCCTAGAGAATCAAGTAAAAAACTACTTGAGACAATAAATAAATTTGGCAAAGTTGTAGGATATAAAATAAACTTACTTAAGTCCTTGACATTCCTATATATCTCTAATGAAACCCAACAGCAAGAGATAGAAAGAGAAATCCCATTTAAAGTTACTGTAGACATTATAAAATATTTGGGAATCTGCCTGCCTAAACAAACCCAGGACCTATATGAACATAACTACAAAACACTTTTGACACAAATAAAGTCAGATCTAACTAATTGGGAAAACATCAATTGCTCATGGCTGGGTCGAGCTAACATAATAAAAATGACAATTTTACCTAAATTAAATTACATATTTAGTGCCATACCAATCAGTCTAAAAAATTACTTTGTAGAGCAGGAAAAAATAGTAGCAAAATTCATTTGGAAGAAAAAAAGGTCCAGAATATCAAGTCAATTAGTGAAAAGAAATTCTAGGGAAGGTGGCCTAGCCTTACAAGATTTTAATATGTATCATAATTCAGCAGTCACCAAAACTACTTGGTACTGGCTGAGGAATAGAATAATGGATCAATGGAACAGGTTGGGTACACGAGACTCAGCAGCCAATGACTATAGTAATCTACTGTTTGATAAACCCAAAGATCCCAGTTTTGGGGATAAGAACACACTATTTGACAAAAACTGCTGGGAAAACTGGAACATAGTATGGCAGAAATTGGAAATAGACCAATATCTAATACCATACACCAAAATAAAGTCAAAATGGGTGCATGACCCAGGCATAAATGCCTATACTGTTAGCAATCTGGGAGAGCAAGGAATAGTTTTCTTATCAGATTTATGAAGAAGAGAAGATTTTATGACCAAACAAGAGTTAGAGAACATTATAAAATGCAAAATGGATAATTTTGATTACATTATATTGAAAAATTTCTGTACAAATTAATCCAATATAACCAAGATCAAGAGGGAAGTGGAAAATTGGGAAAGAATTTTTATAACCAGTGTCTCTGATAAAGGCCTCATTTCTGAAATATACAAAGAATTGTGTCAAATCTATAAGAATACAAGCTACTCCCCAATTGATAAATGGTCAAAGAATATGAACAGGAAGTTCTCAGAAGATGAAATTAAAGATATCTATAAGCATATGAAAAAATGCTCTAAATCACTATTGATTAGAGAAATGCAATTCAAAAGAACTCTGAGGTACCACATTTCACTGGTCACATTGGCTAAGATGACAGAACAGGAAAATGATAAATGCTGGAAAGGATATAGAAAAATTGGAACACTAATGCATAGCTGTTGGAGTTGTGAACTGATCCAACCATTTTGGAGATGGACATTTTGGAACTATGCCCAAAAGACTATAAATAAGTGCATACCCTTTGAACCAGCAATACCACTTCAAGGGTTATATACCAAAGAGATCAGAGAAGTGGGAGGAAGACCCATATGTACAAAGATATTTCTAGCAGCTCTTTTTGTGGTGGCAAAGAATTGGAAATCAAGGGGATGCCCATCAACTGGGGAATGGCTGAACAAGTTCTGGTATATGAATGTAATGGAATACTAATGTGCTATAAGAAATGAGGAGCAGATGGACTTCATAATAACCTGTAGAGACTTATATAAACTGATGCTGAGCAAGACAAGCAGAACCAGGAGATATCTGTACACAACCAGAGACACAATGTATGTGTGATGACTAACTTCAATAGACTGGGCTCCTCTCAGCAATGTAAGGTTATAACACAACTCCAAAAGACTCATGATGGAAAGAGGTGTCCACATCTAGAGAAAGAGCTGCAGAGTCTGAAGGCAGATTGAAACAAATGACTTGCTCTGTTTCTTTTTCTTGTTTTGTTTTTTTTTCCTCCTTCCCACTGATCATTCCATCAGTTATAAGCCTTCTTTATAACCTGACTAATGATTAATGTGAAGATATTTGTATATCCTATATTTGAATGAATGCCTCCATGATGGGGGCAGGAAGGAGGAGAGAGGGGGAGAAAATTTGAAACTCAAGGGACTGTGGAACTGAATGTTTTTAACTAAAAGTAAATGAACACATTAATTAAAAAAACAAGTTAAGAACATTAATTAATAGGCATGACTTGGATATAGGTATTGAGAGAATAAAACCTTTGGACTGGTAATTGAGACTCTCCAAGGAATTGATCTTCTGACTTTCATCTTAGCCAAAACATTACCTTTCCAGTTTCTTCATCAATAAACTAGAAATCATAATGGCTTTCTCATCAGGTTGTGAAAATAATGTGCTTTGAGATTATGTTTTTTAAAAATGGAAAGGATATTTATTAGCTTTGTATATTTTCTTCTCAGGCTGAGTAGGAAGATAAGACCTTAAGGTGTCAGAACTAGAAGAACTTTATTATTCATCTGTTATGTCAAAAGTACATTTTAGAGAAGAGGAGACTGAGGCCTAGAGAGATGAATGGACTTAGCCCATGTCATGTAGGCAGTAAATGCTAGAGCAAGGATCCAAATTCAAGTCTTCTGACTCCAAAGCTTGCATTCTTTCCTCTAAGTTTAGCACATTAACAATATGTTTACTAAAATAGAAATGAGTAGATCAAAAACAAAGAGGAAAGTAGCATTTATTAAGTATTCCTATTATGGGCCAGATACTGTGCTAAGTGCATTAAAAATATCAGATTTAATCGTTATAACAATCCTGGGAGGTAAGTGCTATTATTATTATTATTGCTACTATTACTACTACTTTTCCTCCTCCTCCTCCTCCTATTACTATTAATACAGCTGAAGAAGCTAAGGTGGACAGAGATTAAGTGATTTTCCCAGGGTCACATCGCTAATAAGGGTCTGGCACATTTGAATTCAAGTCTTCCTCACTCCAGGCCCAACATCCTCTTCACTGTGTTGTTTGGCTGCCAGAGGAGGTCAACGTTTGGAACAACACAGTTTTAAAGAATTTGGGGGTTTTATTCTTGAGATATCTGAATGAGGGGAAGATAACTTTTTTGGACGAAAGCAGAGATTTTATTATTAATGACAACAAAAAAGGTAACTAAGAAAATATTGGTAACTATGGACTTATATGTCTAGTTTCCTAAATCTATAAAATCTTTATAAAATAGCCTATGAGAAAGGCATATTCTCATATTCCTATGATAAAGGAATAGCCAAACTTTCAAAGTGATATTCACTATCAGATCATATCTCCACAGTCATCTAGTTGATTGTGTACATCTTACATGTTACATGTAGCATGTTACAAGTACACGTCACATGTAACACATTACAAATACAAATGTGTTACAAATATCAACAGAAAAAATATACTACAAGTACATATTATAAATACAAAAATGCAAAAAACCAAGATTACATGGTGCTTTATAGTTTCTTGATCACAAAAAAGCAATCATTTTGGGAGAGCAAAGCATTGCCTTAAATATGTCATATGCTCACAAAAAAAGGACTATCTCTGCATTGGAGGATATTCAGAAAAGTGATCAAATGGAGTAGAGGTTCCCTCTAGATGAAGAAGTCTTTTAGATGGTCCTATTTGCAGGATGACATTATACAGTTTTCTTCAGCTCCAGAACATGCAGAACCTCCAAAATGTTCACAATTTCTTAGAAGAGTTTTCCTAACTTTCTAGTAAGTGAGTGAACAAGCATTTATTAAACACCTAGAATGTGCCAGTCACAGTATTAGCTGCCAAGGATACAAAGCCAAAAGTGAAACCAACCCTACCCTCAAGGAACTTAATTTCTGATGGGGGAGATAACAACATGAACATAGGAATATAGAAAATGTATATAAAACAGATCCAAGGGAAACTTCAGGGAAGGGGAGAAAGCATTAACAATGGTGATAACTATGAAGGTCTCATGCAGAAGGTAGCACTTGAGCTGACCATTCATTCATGTATTTATTCATTTTAATTTAAAAACTAATAATATTTATTTTCAGTTCCAATTATATCTGTCCCTTCACTCTCCCTTTACCCATTGAGAAGGCAAAAAATATGATACTCATATATATCTATGAAGTCATGCAAAACATTGTCATAATAGCCATGCTTTTTAAAAAAGGGTAAGAAAATAAAGTGGAAAAAAGAAAACATGCTTCAATCTGCACTCAGAGTGTATCAGTTCTCTTTCTGGAGGTGGATAGTATTTTTCATTATGAGTCCTTTGGAATTATCATGCATCATTATATTTATCAGAATAGCTAAGTCTTCCACAGTTTATAATCATCACAATATTGCTATTACTATGTACAATGCTCTTCTAGTTTTGTTGACCTGAATCTTAAAGGAAATCAAGGATTCCAAAAAGTACCATCCACACAGGGAAAAAAAAAAGTGGATAAAGGCTATTACTTGGGTAGATTATTACATGTAGTTTTAATGAATTGGTCCATTAGCATATATATCTTTGATGGACATTGAGTATGGACAATAAGCTGGGCCTCAAATTCTAAAGTCGACTTCATTGCCTTTGGGAAATGGTGCAGTGTTTATAATGACCCCTGAATCAAACACTCATCTTTTTTAACTACAATATTATGTTGGTAATGCCTAAAATGATGCCTAAATATCTTTTCTAGAGGTTGTTACATAAGCAATGTCATGAGATCAATAGAAAGACCTCCAGAATGTAGGGTAGAGCCCCTGTGGAGGATTGACAGGCAAGTGTGGGAGATAGTATTACAGGATGATATGATGTGGATTGACTATCATTTGTACCTTTGGAGAGTATTGCAACATGAATGAGGAATAGATTCCTTGAAATTCTGAAGGATCAAAGTTTGCTAAAGCTACCAACTTTTTATATTTCAAGATATAAAACTCAAGATAAGAAAGGAAAAGAAAGATTTATTGACAGTGTTTGTTTATGAAGCTGCCACTGTATTTACTTTTTAGGGCTCAACTCTGAGCATTTCATTTGAAATATGACTTTTGCTGAGGCAACTAGAAGCAACCCTTCCCTGGGAAGCCCTCAAAACCATTGTAGTAATACAGAACCAATGTCTTTGAAAATAAAGGGACACGAAATCACAGATTCAAAACCTTGAATTACCTGCTCCAATGAAGAGTAACCACAGATTATTTTGTATTCAATTACCAATTAAGGAACTTTGGGGTGAAGAATGGTCAGTGATATTAGGACTATCTCTGGTAGGTAACTGTTCATATCTTTGAAAACTCCATTGTCTACCAAATCGAATAACATGGCCACTAAAAAAAATTAATAATGAAGGAGAAGAGGAAGTATGGAAATATAAAATCCATAGATAGTCCCAGAATGTCATGCTATTTCATAGTTTCAATTCCTTCCTATTCTGCACAGCTATGAAAGGATGATGGATCAATACAGAGAAGTCAGGTTCATTTACTGCCTATAGTGTAGTTCATATACTCCATGAACAAGTTACTCAATAAGCTTTGTTTCCTCATCTGTAAAATTGAGATAATAATATTTACTTCATGGGATCATAGTGAGAATTTGGTAAGATTGGAGATCAAGCACTTTTCATCCCTAAAGCATTTTATAAAATGTCAACTATTCTATAATTAATAAAATTAACTAAATTGGAATTCCATCACCTACCTACCTATGACTTAATAGAAATTCTAAGGAGCAATGATATGTTCAAAAGGGTAGTCTGTAAAGAGACACATCTACCAATCTTCCTAAAAATTTCTTGGTTTGATTCACTTGCAGAGGCATTGTGGTATAGTGGAAGGGATTTGAATGAAGAGAAATCTAGATTTGAATCATAGCTCTCATACTTTTTATAACTTTGGTAAATAATTATTTTTACTGAAGTCTCAATTTCTCAATCTGTAGAATAGGAAAATAATTTTTGAAATACCTTACAGGGTAGATGATGTGTGGAAAATATTTTGTAAACCTTAAAAAAGATATAGAAATGTGAGTAATTATTACCAGACCTAAAAAAACTTGGCAAAACTAATGATTTATCATAGGTTGATTATGCTTTATTTTCATAAAAAAACATAACTTCCAAAAATGATTAGGATATAACACTTAGGCCAGGTCAAAAATGAGTCATAAACTAGCCTGGAAACAAAAAACATTGTTCTTCCAATTGTCCTTTTCTTTTTCTCCATTTCAGAGATGCTCTTCTAAGGCAAAATTTCATTGTTGCTGAGTTGCCAAAGCTAAGCTAAAGAGAAATTGTAATTTACAGCCAAAGCCTTGCTTTGGTGCATGTTCTTAGTCTCAGAAGATAAAATGCTATTCAGGTTTATTTCAATTCCAGATATGTTGCATTGATGTCTGCCCTCTCCCCACTGTGTCCATTCCCCATCAATCATGTTACCATTATGGACAGAAAGTCCATGTACATATTATGCATATTATTATATATAACATATTCAAGTGAAGATTCAGTACAAATTGTTGTGGAAAAAAAGGAAAGGAACTGGGATTGAATGGCATTTGATTTATTGCTGATGATGTAGCTCATATGCGTGGGCTTTTTAATTGCAGAAAATTTGTAGGAGTGGGAGGTGAGAGAAGTGAGAAGTCATCTACTGAGGAAGAGAAGCCATTGCAAAGCAGCCTATGTTATTGCTTTTGTCAGAAACTGGGTAATTGACAATGATTTGCCTGTAATTGTAATTGAGCTATGAATAAATAAATGTACAAGAAGCTATGAAGGATCCTAGTTTGAGTACTGGGTCCTATATGAGGGATATATAACTAATGGTATACATTTTTTTTAAATTAAAAAAAATTTTTTTTTTGCCTTTTCTAGGGCAATTGGGGTTAAGTAACTTGCCCAAGGTTACACGGCTAGTTTTTTTTTTTTTGTGTGTGTGTGGGTGTTAAGTGTCTGGGGCTGGAACCGAATTCAGGTCCTCCTGACTCCAGGGCCAGTGCTTTACTCACTGAGCCACCTAGCCACCCCTTGGTATACATTTTTTAGGGAGGTGACCAAACCTGTGATTTCATTGGTATAGGGAAAACCCACTGGGGAAATTCTCTTTATGAATATATATCTATATCTGCTTTACACTTACACCTTAGTAGAGCTGCCTGGGTACTGAGAAGTTAAATAATTCACCTGAGATTGCAGAGACAGTATATGTCAGAGGAAGGACTTGAACACAAAGTCATTCTGACTCCAAGACTGACTCTCTGTCCACTGCTATACTTTTTCCATCAGACATTATTCTCAGAAACTTTTAGATATTATTCTCAAACACTATTTTATACCTTTTGTGATAAACTGAAATTGAAAAGAATTATCAATCCAGATGTATGCTTCTCTCTGAAGTTAAAGCCCAAAGGAGGACAGATGTGATAGAAAAACTCACAGCATGTGACTATTAACATTTTTTAATTAACCTCTTTTGCCAGAGGCTTTGTCAGGAAACCCCATTTGCTCCTCTTCTCAAATTTTGTTCCCATCTACCTCTTAAGACCAACCCACTCTCTGAGATTAGTGTGTCTCCAGGCAAGAAGCTTATAGAGTGTCCTTGATTGACAAGGTAGCTGACTACCTGTGAAGTTTCATTCACATGTTCAGTTTACTTCAACACTATGCCAACTATGCATAAGGTGTTTTCATCTCCTCTTCTCTCTTCCTTATTTTTTCTCTCCTTTCCTGTTCTCTTCTCTCCTCTCCTTTCTTTCCCTCCCTTTCCTCTCCTCCTCTTTTTTCCTTTTCCTCTCCCACTATCATGTCTCTAATGCAGGCCCTCATCTCTTCATATCTGGGTCACTGTAATAGCCTGATAATGGGGCTGCCTATCTCAAGTCTCTCACTACTCCAATGCATCCTCCATTTAGCCACCAGCTTGATTTTCCTAAAGCATTGGTCTAACCACAACACCCAGTGGCTATCACCTCCAGGAACAAAAATCAAATCCTCTGTTTGTCATTCATAACCTAGCCCCTGCCTACCTTTGTAGGATTCTTCCGTCTTACCCCCCACCATGGACTCTGTGATCCAGAGACACTGACTTCCTTGCTGTTCCACAGATGCGACATTCTGTCTCTTGACTCTGGGCATTTTCTCTGCTTGGATGTCTCCTATACCTGGAGTGCTCTTCTTCCTCATCTTTACCTACTGATTTCCATTAAAAGTCCCAACTAAAATCTCATCTTCTACAGGAAACCATTCCAACAGATCTTAATTCTAGTGCTTTTCTTAATTACTTCCTATTTATCCTGTATATAGATTGTACATATTTGTTTGCTTCTTACTTCTCCCATTAGATTGTGAACTCCTTGAGGACAGGGATTATCTTTTCCCTCTTTTTGTATCCTCAGACCTTAACAAATTGCCTGGCACATAGTGGGTGCTTAATGAATCTATATCGTCATCTATAACTGTATCTATCCTAAATAGATAGATATACGTATAAACACATATTTATATATGTATATATAGGTATCAATTCCATATATCTTTCTACAGAAATAGATATAAAACATGTCTATATCTATATTTAATTTAAATCTGTATCAGTAGATATATAAGCCAAACTCCAGTAAATTAGTGGTCAAAAGATACAGGGGCATTTTTCAAATGAAGAAAAACAAGCTAAATATTTGTGCCTTCAAATATTTATGCAATTTTCTTTGTGGTGGGGGAAAAACAACTGAAAAGAAAGGGGACACTCATCAATTGAAGAATGGTTGAATAAGTTGTTGTAAATGGATGTGATGGAATACTACTGTGCTGTAAGAAATGAGGAAATTGATGACTTCAAAGATACATGGAAAGACTCAAATGAATTTATGCAGAGTTAATTAAGCAGAGCCAGAAGAACAATTTATACTGTAACATCATTATCATAAAAATGAAGAATTTTGAGGACTTTAACTGATGTGCTGAAATTCCACATGTAGCAAGCCTCCTCCCGCCTCCCACATGTGGTACCGGAGGGGATGTCATTGTGTGGCTTAAAGGGAGGCAGAATAGACACTTCTAGCCTTCTCTCTCTCTACTCTTCTACAAAGGAGATTTTAACTCCTGCCAGGAGGAGAAGCAGGAGATGGAGGCCAGAAGCTCAGATATTCTTCTTTCCTCAGAGAGAGGTGGTACCAAGTTGGAATGAGATCTTTATGCTCCCTAAAATATTATTAGTCTAGTGGATAGGATCAGATTCATGCTTACTTTATTGGGTAAAAGTAGACCCTAAGCTTTATATCCAAGACTTATCTCCTTTCCCTCCAAATACCAGTTGTGCAATGAAGACATATAGCACTTAGGCAAAAAACCTCATTTATCCAAATTAGTATCAGAATAAGAATCTGAGAAGGTATATAGAATAGAATATATACCAGACAGTTTACTGAGGGAGTTCTCCCATTGGGAAGAAGGTAACTCAATTCAACAAAGAAAGAGAGCCCTATGTCTCACCCTAGGGCATATTGCCTAAACTCTCTAGCAAACTTGAGATAGGTACATGAAGGGAATTGCCAGTTCCTCTCATGTTAACTTCTTTCCAGAATCTTTTCTTTAAGCAACAGAGTCAGGTTGGCTTGTTTCATCTTCTCTTTCAAAGCTGGAAGGCAAAGCACCTGGAGCAACTCCAAAGTAGAAGAAAACTTAAAGTGATTTGGATGAGAACTCAAGAAAGACTGAAGAGACAAAGTCTCTCCTACTCTTGCCAACTCTTCTCTTCTCCTTACACAGTCTCAGAGCATTTCTCTCTACTCATGAGGAAAGAGTCCCGTACCAAGGGGCTTGGGAATGGGGTTACACAGATATGGAATGAAATGAGTAAAATCCAAAGAATAATTTATATAATAACAACACTGTAAAAACAAATTTGAAAGCTATAAGAACTATGATCAATATAATGACCATTCATGATTTCAGAGGAAAAATGAGAAAACATGTTATCCATTACTGAGAAGTGATAGAGTTAGGGTGTGGAATGAGACATCCTCATATATGTGTATGCTAGGGTGTGGAATGAGACATCCTCATATATGTGTATGCATATGTGTACATACATATGTACATATGAATATGCATATATATTTGTATGCAGTCTTCGAGGTCATGAATTTTGCATGACTAGGTATTTTTTGTTGCAAACAATTGGTTTTTCTTTTCTTTTTTTCCCCTTTACTTAATTGAGTGAGTGTGGTAGGAGAGAGAGAAAACAGCTGTATGTGTGTGTATATATGTGTGTTTAAATAGAGATGAAAGTGTACCACAGATGTGAAGTACTACATATGCTTTTAGATGAAGTCACCGTATTATTAATTTTACTTCACTGTTTTACTTTGTTATAAGAGACCTTTCATGAAGTGAGAATAATCTCTATTTGTAATAAAAACTAAACACATCAATAAAACTAGAAAAAAAAGAAGAAAGATGCTCTATATCACTAATAATAAGAGAAATGCAAATTAAAACAATTTAGGTTTCACTATGTATCAGTCAGTTTTGGAAAGATGACAAAAATAAAAATGTTAAATATCAGAGGGGTTTTGGGAAAACAGACATACTAAATCATTAATGGTGGAAGTATGAATTGGTCCAACCTTTCTTGAAGACAATTTGAAATTATTCTAGAAAGTCACCAAACTATGCATATTCTTTAACCTGGTGTCACCATTATTGCTTATATATCTCAAGAAGGTGAAAACAGGGAGAAATGTCCTATATTTTTAAAATATTTATAGCAGTACTTTTTGCAGTAGCAAAGAACTGGAATGGAAGTGAGTGCTGATTAGTTCAGGGATGGTTGAACAAATACTGCCATATGAATGCAATGTAATGTTATTATTCTATAAGAAACAATGACTATGAAGAATTTATTTTATGCAGGAACTCAACTTTGGAAATCTTCCATGAACTGATGTAGGGAAAAATAAGTTGATCTAGAAGGAACATTTGCACAATGAAAATGATAATATAAGAGAAAACACTGGTGAAACATTTCAGTACTTTGATCAACGTAGTGATCACCTGTGAGTTTAGAGGACTGATAGTGCATCAATTAATCAACAAACATTTGTTAAACTCCTATAATGTTCCAGGTACTGTGCTAGGTAGTAAGGATTCAAAGACAAACAAAAAACAGTCCCTGTTCTGGTTCTCATATACATATATAAATACATGCACAATACAGGTATACAGTATAAATACAAAATGGTTATAGATATAGAGTACTAATATGTCTCCCTCCTTTCAGCAGCAAAGAGGTAGTGAATTGTAGATGCAGTATGAAGCATGTATTGTCTGATCACATATGGCTGATATGTTTATTTGTTTTGCCTAACTATTTCCTCATTTAAAAGGGATAATACTATTGTTGGGGAACACTGGGAAATAAAAAACATGTACAAAGAGAGTATCAATAAAATTTTTAAAAGTTTAAAGTGTGAGATTATATTGCATTGGACTCACTGGGAGGTTATTGAGAAAAGCAGATCTGAATTAGTGCACTGTCACTGATAGTAGAGTCAAGGTGACTCGATTGAATTATTATGTCTGTCAACTTCCTTCTTTCCAGTTGAACTCCTGTTCTGGGTCACTCCTTGTTGGCCCTACCTTCCTTAAAGAACAAAATGATTATGATTTTTGGAAAATATCTAAAGAGAACTTTTAGTAACTTCATAAATTCTAAAAATCTTTTTTATTTAAAAATTTTTTTGTTAGCAATAATGTTTTTGTTAGCAACATTGTAAGCAACAATGATATTCAATTATATTTAGAGAGAGTTCATAAAAATCAGGTCATAACTGAGCATTCAAGGATTTGGAATCTTTAAAATACACTAAACTTTTTTTCTTACTTTTTTATACAGTTTTTAAAAAAAGTTCTATTCAGACTGGTTGAAATCACCATAAGAATAGCAGTTTTGAAGTGACTCAGGATTTTTGCTCCTAATTCAAAGGCAGTTCCCCAAATGCAGAGATGTACAAAGCCAGTTCATAATAAAGATACATGTATGCGAACCTGGTTAACCTGGTTGAATTTTAGAAAAGTCTGGGTGGTCAAAAGTTACGTTATTGTTTTATTTTAGAACTATTTTTCTGTGATTGACATTTGAAAACCCACTATTAAATTAAAAGCAGTTTTTAAAAATACTTGTTCTCAGTTCATCACAATGGGGACTAAAATATTCTAAGGTAACTTCCTGAATTCCTTTAAGTTTAGGGAAAACACACACACACACACACACACACTCACACACACAAAACAGGTTACTCTTCTAGACAGATGTTGAAAATATAATAAATATGATGTTGAAAAGACTAGATTTTTCATTGATTGTAAACACAGTTTTGAGAATATATGTATGAACATGTAATTTATTTTAAACTTGAGAAATTTCTTCAGGATTTATGGAAACAGATAAGCAAATGTAGTTTGCCACCCCTAGTCTGTGTACCTTTACCTTTTGAGACAAGTGAGGGATTTAAAGTTGTGGTCAGCTCAACCACCAGGTGTCAGCACCACACACAGTACTTACTAGGGTTTGTACCAGTGAGAGGCATAAAATAAAGTGAAAGGTGGATACGATTATCCAATCCTAACATCTCAGGCTAGAAAGTAATTTTAGAGATATACAAACCTTTACTTACAAACAACACGAAAGTGATTCTTGCAGCCAGAAGTCTGAAAAGTATATGAATATACCCAAAGAGGAAGAGATGGGGGAGAGGAAAGACAGTAAGAGAGAGTAATTGAATATATTTTTATGTATATCAAGATAGAACATAATACTATATGGAACATACGGACTTTGATAAGTAAGAATCATATATTTAGAGTTGGAAGGAAGTTCAAAGGGCACGTAGTCCAAGTCATTTTGCAGATTAGGAAACTGACACTGAGAGAAGTTGAGAGACTTATGTCTAATATAACACTGGTACAAGTTGTCAAATCCAGGATTTGAACCCAAGGCCTCTGATTTGAGCCAGAGCTAGTGTTCCTTCCATTATATTACTATTAGCTTATATGTAAATATGTGGTGTGTGCATATGTGTGTGTGTACATGCACACATATACCCATACATTTGGGGATCTTTAGCTTTTCTGAAAGCATAAAGATAACATGTCAGATCTTCATTTAAAAAAAGGTATCCTTCTGTCAACAACTTCTTACTATGTGACCTAGAAAAAGCTTTAAGTTGACAGGTCTTGAGTTTCTTCATTTTAAAATTTAAAAATGGGGATGAAAATTTCAATGAATAACGTCAAAGGGAATTTTACACAAACACAAACACACACATTCAATATGTATCCATATAATGTATAGAACATACACATACAATTCACTTGAGTACTTTTATTTTTAAGATGAAAGGTATAGAATTAGTACAGACATTATTATAAGGAAAGAAAGTGTTCAGACAAATAGTTTCCTATATTCACTTCTTATATAGCAAGGCCTCTGCACTCTTGAAATCTCAAGCATGTAATGTATCTGCAGATGAAGGTATTTTGCAAAATTCCTGCACTATTGTATCACAATCCTCTTTACTACTGTCTTTAAATGATTTATAGGCCAATCATAATACCCGTGTTTCCCCGATAATAAGACACTGTCTTATTATTTTTTTTGGACAGAAAAATACCAGAGGGCTTATTATCAGGGGAGGGCTTATTTTAATGAACATTGACAGCAATTTTAATAAACAGGTAAATGTGAACAAAAAAAATGTACCAGCAAGCAAATCACTGGGGAAGAACAGGATGACGCTCTCACTGCTGCAGCTCTGATTGGATGCAGCTCAGAGCGCGGCGTGCGTTTCACCGGGAGGGGGGGTACGGTGCATACAGAGGGTACCGTAATGTAGCGTGTAGCGCAGGGGATCACCTTCACTACAGTAGCAATCTCAATAGGGCTTATTTTCGGGGGAGGGCTTATTTTAGAGGAATCTTACACAGTAAGGGGAGGGCTTATTTTCGGGATAGGTCTTATTATCGGGGAAACACAGTAGTAATACCTACACATATGCACACACAAGTTACTAGAGATAGAACTATTATGTGTTTATTGTTATTTCACATAATCTACCTTAATGTATTCTCTCCCAGTCAAATTAGCCTGGTGGGTGTTTTTTATTCATTAAAACAGGAGCAAAATAATGTTGATAACATGTTGAGGTGCTGTATTACCTCACTACTTTAAAAAATGGTTCATTGGTTGCAGCAATGGAGGCAGAGTGGTTAAAAAAAGGTTGGGATAGATGATATTAAGAAGCAAATTTTTAGAGGTGACTAGGTGGCACAGTGAATAGAGCACCGGCCCTGGAGTCAGGAGGACCTGAGTTCAAATCCAGCCTCAGACACTTAACACACAAAAAAACTAGCCGTGTGACCTTGGGCAAGTCACTTAACCCCAATTGCCCTCTAAAAGCCAAAAATAAAAAAGAAGCAGCAAATTCTTAGATCATCTTTAAGCTTTAATTTAACCATTGACATTCTTGAGTGATCTTTTTCCAAAAAATGAAATTAATAATGTATTTGGGGAAGTCAACCCCATGACATATGCAGTGATACTCATAACTTGCTCTCTGTTTGAACTTGGGCAAACTGTTTAACCTCTATTGGTCTCAGTTTATCTTTCTGTATTATGAGAGAAAGTTGGTCCACACAGTTGAGACCCCTTTAAGACTCCTTCTAGGGAATCCTTCTAGAGTATCTTCCATCTTTTCATCTTATAGCATTTTAGTACTGCAAGTCAAATGGAAAAAAGCACAGTTCTTAGGGTGCAGTTACAAAGCAGACAATAGTGCTTCTTTTAAAATGTAATTTCCATTGATAAAATCCCAAGTGTATGTTGGTTTCTGAAGTTAAACCATTTGACAGTGCCAAGAACTTTGGTGGCAATAACTTTCTTTTCTGATTTCTTGGTTGCTGTGGCTAAAGAAATTGCAGGAGTAATGACTAGCAGACTGTGCCTTCACTGTGGTTTTTTCCCCCAAGATGATGGCTATGAATACTGAGCTAGAAGCACTCCTGTTTCTAAGGCCCATGGGTTCAAGGTCACATTATTTCTTGATATTTCATGGAATCATGAGCTTCACTTGACTGATTCTAACTTGTAAGGAATTATTTTCTTTGATCTTTTTTACCTCTTTTTTCATGTGACCAATTCTGTTTTTTAAGGAAATATTTTCATCATTGAATTTTTGAACCTCTTTTTTCATTTGGCCAATTCTATTTTTAAGGTGTTATTTTCTATAGTATTTTCTGTGCCTCTTTTATTGAGCTGCTAATTGTCCTTTCATAATTTTCTTCCTTTGCTTTCATTTATTTATTTCTTCCTCTACTACTCTTATTTAATATTGGAAATTTATAATTTTATTTTAAGGTCTTCCAGGAATTCTTGCTGAGCTTCTGTTTAATTAACTTTTTTTTTCAAAGCTTTGCTTGTAGGCATTTCAACTTCATTGTGTGTGGGACAAGATGACCCTTGCCCAAAATAAAATAAGCAGAAATATGTCCAAGTAGAGACAGGAAGGATTTATTTATATTATTATTATTATTTAATTATTTCTTCTTGCGAGAAGGGCAGTCTCTCTACTAGAGGCAGTCTAGTAGGAGAGGCAAAATACAAAATGCAAAGCTTGGTTATATACCCAAAAGACCACCCCTTCTCCCCCCACTTTGTCCTGTCCTGTGCCTGCTAATTAGGAACTAAGGCGCAGAATCAAAAATCTTCTGGCGTTTGCAGATGAAATGTCAGTAATATAAAAAAAAAGCAGAAGATACATGTCTAGAGGACATGAAAACATACAAAATATCTCATCAGTATCAACTTAAATATGAAAGCAGAAGATAAATGTTCTAACAATATCAATATAGATATGAAAGCAGAAAATATTTTATGAAGTCATGGGGATTTTAGGATATGGTGACCTGCCTGGAGTTCTGCAACAGGATTTCCAATTTTATATTTGTACAGGTCAGATGGTGGTCAGCAGAAACAAGTCTGGAACATCTGGGCCTGAGGTTAAATTTTTGGGGTCTGTGTTTCCCCTCCCACGCTTAGCTAACCTTAGCAAAAACTTCAACTTATGACCAGGGAAGTAAGCAAGGGTCCCATGCTTCCAGCCCAGGTTACTGGGTCTTTGGTACTTTGTTACAATTCTGTTCCGATTTCTGGAATGTTACCTGAGAAGTTTTCACTTTTATTCCATTCAATTGTCTTCTGAGTTTGTGTCTTGATCTTCCTTGTCACCATTATAGATTTTTATGATTATGTTCTTTTTTTGTTGCTTTCCAATTTTTTAGCCTTATTTCTTGATATGGAACTTAATGTTAATGTTGGGCTCTGTTCCCAGTGTGGGAGGGGGAGGGGCTCTGTCTTAGGTTTCATGCTGTTTTTGCACTGTTGTTTCCAGAGCTAGATCCAGTTGGGGGGTGGGGGTGGGGTTGGAAGTTTTCTGTAATTCCCAGGTGATGTGATCTCAGGAAAGGTGTGGTTACTACTCTCTTGGTCTGAACCTGGTCCTTTACTCAGAAAGAACTTCATATCCTTTATGACTGTAATCAATACCACTTCTTAGATTTCCTCTTTCCCTGGAACTAGAAATTATATTATTCCTCTGGGTTCCTACTCCCTTGGGGCCCAAATTGATACTGCCTCTCAGGGTTTCCACTCCATCTTGACTGAAAGTGCTCCTCTCTACTCTTGAAGTGGGTATAAGCAATAGAGCGGTCAAACAGTTGCCCCTCAGGGCTTCCACTCCCTCTTGACTGAAAATCTTTCTCTCTGCACTTGAAATTCGACTCAGAAGTGTGTAGACAATAGAGGTGTCAAATAGTATCTGGTCCTATGCCCATTGCTAGCACAGGAGTAGCCTGTAATCTCTTTTTGACCAGTTTCCAGGTCCCCTTACTGTCTCTACCCCTCTACTGTCTCTCTTTAGGAGAATTCCTAAAGCTCCTGCTGCTTCTCTCTTCACTACCTAGTCCCACCACTGGTGTTTCATCCATCTGGGCTTTAGACCAGCCTCCTACCTCATGTCATAGATCTCCCTTTCTGACCTCCTAAATTGTCTTATGCTGGAAGAATGTCTTTGACCTTTTGCTGTCTCTGACACCCCAGAATTTGGTTTGAGGCATTATTTTAAAGTTATTTGAAGAGGAATGTTGAAAGAACTTGGCTGAGTGATTTTCTACTCTGTTATCTTGAGTTCATCCCTGGATTTCCTTCATTCATTTCTAAGATGCATAAATGCATGAAGGAGAAGCTCCAGAAGCTTCTCTAAGCAAAATAATTAAAAAGCAATGATTGGGACTCTTACAATTTTCTAAGATTTGAAAACCTATAAATTCTTTCCAAATGTAACTGAAATATACATTTTTATAATCATATTATTATATGATTATACCCTTATATATAATATATTACAATAATATATTATAGTAATAGTAAGTATAATTATTTTTAAAATATTTTATTTTTATTATTATATTATTATCAAAAATTTAATTTGAAAAAATAAATAGTAAGTATAATATATATAATACATATAAAATATATATTCTTATAATCATAGTATAAAATATTTCATATATAATGAAATATATATTCTTATAATCATAGTGTAAAAGCTATTTCTCATTTGCAAGTCAATTTTGCAATTTTTAATGAAAAATAAGGAAGAAAATATAGATTTTGCTGGCACTGGAAATCTTTGTTATAGACAATATGTGTTGTATTCCTGCATTACATATCAGAGAAATGAGAACATGGCAAATGATCTGCAATGCACAGACCTTCCAGAAATGACTTCTATTTCAGACTCTTGGAAGGACAATCTAAGGTGATACATTTCTAGCAGTGGAGTCAAATGTAAATAATAAATAAATGATGAGCCCATGACACACTTAAAGGTATAAAAACACTAAAAAGGGGAGAAGTAGTAGCATAAAGATTTCATAGATTTTGTCTATGTGGGACTTATCAGGCAACCAATTTGAGGTAATTGCAAAACATGCAACTGCTCATTGTTGAGAAGTCTTTTCTTTAACTATAATAAAAAGGATTTGGTATAAAGCAGCTCAGCCTTGGCAGGCCAAGGAATTGAAAGGCTTAATTGCTGCATTTCCCTCTTAATTAATGGAGGAAAAGAACAGATAAGGGGCTCCTTCCAAATTTAGAGAGGGAGATCACATGAAAGAGGCTGAGGCTGGGGGATGAAGGGGAAGAAGGTGAAAAGAAAGAAAGAAGGAAGGAAAAATTCAAAGTAATGGAAGAAAATGAAAAGGAAAGTAGTGCTTCAATAAATGTTTCAATAAATATTTATTAAATGTCTAGTGTAAGGAACTATGTCGTGCATGGGGGAAATGTAAAAATATGACTATTGAGCAAATGAATGATTGACTAAGACTCAGACAAAATATGCCAATGAGCAACATTGGGGTAGGGGAACAGTAATGAACAGATATTAAAACATCTCTCTTGCTTAATGCAGGATGTCTACTTTCTTTCTCAAGAAATTTTATCATCATCATCATCATCTCTCTGATTTTGATCAGTTATTTTCCTTAGGAGAAGATAGTGTTTAATACCATAAAACCTCAGTATTATAGAAAGCTAGAGATGGAAGGATTGCTACAGGTCTTCTTACAACAGCTTTTTCATTTTAAAACGAGGAAACGAAAGTCGAGAGAGTTAGTGATTTACTCAAACTTGCATGACTAGTAAGGGGCAGAGCATGGACTAGAAAATGGGCCTTGACTCCTAGTTCATGTTTCTTTGCATATAGGTTTTGTCCAAATGGATGTACTGGTTAAAAAAAATAGTTTCATGTGAAACTTATTACTTCAATTAAAGGGGTAGAGTTATGTTTAGAAAACTTAGTAATTAAAGGAAGCTCAAGGAAAAGTACTAACAAATTACCTTCCCTAAGGAACCGAGTAGGTCATTATTAAACAAACAGTTCTATCAGAAATGACAAAAATACAATCAATGGAACTTAATTTTACCCTTTTTTCTCCTCCACATTTTAATGAAGTCTTGAGGCTATTCCCTCAACTCTCCAGGTTTTTGTTTTTGTTTTTCTGTCTTTCTATTCATTCCACTGCTGCCATTCTGATCACTAAACCCAGCTTCTACAGATTCCAGATCTAATGAAAAAGTGAGTCTTATGCTTATTTCAACAACTTAGGAAGTTTCTATTCTTACAGGTGCTTTTTTCCCCCTTTGAAGCAGAAAGTAACCTTTCATTAGTCACAAATAGGATTTGACACCCCAAATACTCAATTCTAGGTTTTAGCTTAGAATCTAGGAAGTCTGAGTATTGTTTTTTCTTCCAATTAAATAGGTCCTGCCTTTTGCTTGGCAGTGGCTTTAAAATTCTACTTCTTGTTACCTTGGTGAGAAGCCTTTTCTTTGACCATAATAGAAAGCATTTGATATGAGGCAATCTAGCCCAGCAGGCCAAAGTACTGAGTGACTTAATTGTAGCATCTCCTTTCTAATTTATAAGGGGCTGTGTCATTGGTGATTACAAAAATCTAAGTTTTGGAAAAATTAGAAGTTAATGCAAGAGAATGGTTATGTCACAGGTTTGGCCTTTATTTTTCATGCTACAGACATTCCTTTTCTTGGTTCTAATATTTATTTCCTTAAGAAGCTTAATGTATTTTAAATGGGATGTATTTTTTAAAAGGACATTGTTTCAAGGGGTTTTCACAGTTCAAAGATTGTCTTTCTTTCCTTGAGTGGCTGAGCTGTTAAAACAAAGGTCTCTGTTTACAAAGAGGAAGGCATCTCATTATTACATTTATAAGCTCAGAACACATGTTAACATAGATTAAGTATTTTAGTAGCTTAATTTTAGTCCTCTTTATTTTATAACTAATTTCAATTTCCCTTAGATTATTTTTGTCAAGACAATTTCTTGAACATCACTTCAATTACCAAGCTCATTTGTGTAACAATAGATTTGTGAGATAATCCCATACTTAAAAAAACAACAACAAAGGGGAATGTGTCAGAGCTGTTACAAGGGTGAAACAACTGTAACTTTTCTCAAGTATACCAAAATCTGTAGGACTCTAGGGGAGTACTACTTCTTTCAAGCATCATTTTAAAAACATTAAGCTTAACACACAGTAAGCAAGAATAATCAGATAAAAAGGAAGGTGATCATTATTTCTCCAGCAGCCATATGTCAGATGAGTTCCTACCCACCTTTGCTCTCTGAGGGCAACAACAGCTTTTCAATATCATGGTTTTTCTTTCCCCTCAAACCCCATGGGATGATGTCTCAGGGTTTCTTCACCCTGCACCTTAACTCATTCTCCTGGGCTCTCCCATTAGATTGTAAGCTACTCCAGGCAGGGACTTTGTGCCTCTTTTTGTATCCATAAGTGTTTAGCATATTGCCTGCTACACAATAGGCACTGAAAAAATGTTTATTGATTGATTGATTGACATGTGCTTTATGCTGCTTGCCTTAATGCATGGCGTGATTATTGCTCAAAGCATCCTGTTAGTTATGGCTCCGGGAATTATCCAAACTATCTGAAAATCCTTTCCTTGCTCATTATTTGAATAGAAATCCAAGTCAGCCTACGAAAGGTCATTGGACAACTCTATGGTTTTTCCTCCTAACTTATGTCTATATACATTTGCTTCCTGTCAAAGTATAATTCCTTTGCAAAATCCTTAAGTAGTCTGTGATATACTGATTAATATGCCAGTAAAATGTAATCATATTTACTAATATGATTTACATATCAATCATATGCCAATTTCAGTTTAGGCCAGATGCCTAATATCATTAAAATTTCTATGAAGACCATTATACATTGTTTATTGCACTTAGCATCTCTAGTAACCTAGTTTGCCCTGCTGAACTTTCTGTTGAGCAGACAGGACATGTAGAAGTTTGGGGAAATATCCTACCTAGTTTATATCATTGACTGTACATAACCATCTATCCATTCAGTCCAGATATCTTGTTATCTGCTTTGAAGTCATGTATATTTCTTCTCGGTTCACTTTCTCCTAACTCTCACATCTTCATACTTTTCTTCAGAAACAGTAGTCAAATTAATATAGCCATTACTAGAAACACTCTGGGCTTGGGATCAGGAAGACAAATTCAAATCTAGTTTTAGATACTGGTTGTGCAACTCTGGAAAAGTCAGTCACTCAAACTCTGTATGTCTCTGTTTCCTCATTTATAAAATGGGGCTAACATTAATATCTACCTTGTGGAGTTGTAATGAGGATCAAATGTTCCTAAAACATAATAGGCATTTAACAAATGTTTATTTCTTTTCTTCCGAAAAAGGAAGTTAAAATCAAATGCTTGATGTTCCTATTCACTCTCCTTGAAACTGCCCAGACTGAAAATTCACTGGCTACCACTTTATCTGTGTTATCTTCTCTTTGAATGAAAGCTCCTTGAATGTAGGGATGGTCTCATTTTTCTATTTTTAGCCCTAATGGATAACAGTGTCTAGCTAATAATCCGTGCTTAATACATGCTTTTCCCTTCATTTATTTATTCATTCATGCAGATCAAAGGGTTACGTAACAGATTTCAAATACTAAATCACAGTGGCTTTCAGTGAGTTATTTAATATGGTAAGGAAGTTATGCTTTGGGGTAGAAACCATATTCATAAGAACAGCCAGAGGAATTTAACCAGAATGAGAAAGAAGGCAAAAGATGTAGTCTCCATACTTTGTGGCTATGATTATAAATTGAAAAAACTAAGGATATTTAACCTGGAGGAAAGAGGATTTAGGCAGATTATGGTAGATAGCTTCTATAGTTGAAAGAGGACTTAGTGTTATTCTTTTTGGACTAAAGGGTAGAAGTAAAAGCAATTGGTAGAAGCTACAAAGAGGCAAAATTAGATTTGAAGACAACAAGGTTTGGATTAGAGTTATCCAAAAGTGGAATAGAGTAGACATATGTGAAAATTGGATTGACCTCTCTCCTGGTTCAACTATACTCACATTTAAACTGTCTTCTGTTCTGCCTAGTTCTCTCAACAAAATTTGTTCCATATTTGTAGCCTGGTAAGTCATCATCTTATCCATTGAAATGTATTGGAATTGATTGAATTCTGTGGCAACCAGAAAGTATAAGCTGGGCAAAAATTTAAAAGTTCATTAACTTTACAGAATGATTTTCTATTGAACACCAAATATCTGGAAGTTCCCAAATATGGAGTGAATTGTAGATCTGGCACTCACAGTGTTATAGAAGTATTTTGTATCATGAGAAGTGAAGTTTTAAATATCCAAAGGAAAAAAAGAAACCACATACATACAAACAGATACATGTAACAATGATGAAAAACTTTTTTTTTCTTTCAGATTTTTGTGTATAGCCCATGCCTATATAATCCAAATATCAGAGCTGGAAGAAACCTCAGAGACTAGTTAATACAACAACCTCATTTTACAGATGAGGAAACTGGACTAATGCTGTAGTCTTCTAATTGGTTTCCCTGTCCCAAATTTCTTCCCACTTCAGTTCAGACTCTACTCAACTGCCAATGTGATTTTTTTTAAAGCATAAGTCTTTGTTACCTCCCCTGCTATCCCCAACTCAATAAACTCTGAGGACTTACTTCCAGCAGCAAATATAAAATTCTCAGGTTGCCATTTAAAGCTCTTCATAGCTTCCCACTTTTCCAGTATTCTCATACTTCCCACTTCTTCCTTCCCACTTTTCCAGTATTCTCATACTTCACAACCTTCCCATGCACTCTGTGATCCTGCTCCCCTGGCTTATTTGCCATTCCTTGCACATTCCTCCATCATTTGTCTCCTTGACTTTTTATTATCTTTTTTCCCCACCTGGAATTCTCCCCCTTCTCACCTCTGCCTCTACATTTCCCCTGCTTCTTTCTATATGCAGCTCAAACATTACCTTCTACTGAAGTTCTTTGCCAGTTGCCCCAGTTTCGGAGATTCCTCTCTGCTTTACATGTGCCTTGTATATACCTAGTTATTTACAGGTTGTCTCCCCCACTGGAATGTTAACTCCTCCAGGGCAAGGTCTGTTTTTGTCTCTCTTTATATCCCCACTACTTGGCATAGTGCCTGCCTCATAGAAAATACTTACTAACTGCTTGTCCACTGACTGGCACCAGATAAACTCAAGGGAAATCTCAACAAAGTAGTAATTTATAAATGGTGCCAGTGCCCAAAAAGAGTTAATCAAGTTTTCAAAGCAAGGTGACAGCTTTGGGGAATAGCTTACATAGAAGGACTTAAAATGTCAAGGAAAAAAATTGGTAGATAAGGTGATATTTTGTGAGGTTATAGACATTAGATTCCAACTTTTACTGATCAGAAGGAAAATAAAGATAACATGACCAAATTGGATCAGAATATAAAAATATGATGGATTCAATTCTCCCCTTTATTCTTCTCCCTGATTTCCACCCCACCCAATATTCTAAAAAGAACCCCTACTATAGAATATTCAAAAATGGGTATTTGCATATCTTCTGCTTAATGACTTCCTATGGGGGAAATTCATGACCTCTTAAGGCATTCAATTTTGTATAGCTCTAATTATGAGGAAGTTTTTCCTTATATCAAACCCAAACTTTCCTCTATACAACTTTGACTTATTGCTCCTGATTCCGTCTACTGGAATCAAAAGATCAAGTGTAACCCTCTTCCACCTTTCACATATTGAAAACAGCCACCATGGCCCTTTGGATACTTCTCTTCCTTCATCTTCTAGATCAGAGTACAATGAATAGGGGGAAGGAAGAAGAGGAGGGAAGAGATTTCTCTCCTACCAAAACATGACAATTTAGAGTAAAAGCATGTGGAAGCCAGAGGATGGGGGTGGGAAGGGAGAGACTAAGCATTTATGGAGTGCCTACTATATGCCCAACATTGGGCGAAGTGTTTTATATAGATATTATCTCGTTCGATTCTCACAACACCTCTGTGAGGTAGGTACTATTATTATTCTCAATTTTACAGTGGAGGAAACTGAGGCAAACAGAGGTTAAGTGACTTGCTCAGGGTCACACAGTCTGAGACTGGATTTGAACTCAGATCTTTTTGACTCCAGGCCCAGCTTCTTAACCACTACATCACCTAGCTATATCTAGCCCATAAGGGCTAGAAGGTGGTCTAAAATGTGTGTGTGTGTATGTATGTGTATGTGAAATCCTTTGCCTTCACTTGATGCACCCCAGTTTCTTTAGTCTTTCCAAAGGGGAGAAAGTACAAAACAGAATCTTAAGGGTAGATCTCATAAGAGCTGACCCAGAGAGGATTTGTTTGACAGGATTCTGTCCTCATCCTCGGTTAACCAATGGTCAGAAGACAGCCCCAGTTATAGAAGACCAGAGTTCCCTGTGTCCTCTCAGAAAGGGAGTATACAAAACACAGCAAAAGGCACAGTACAGTTTTAAGATTTAGTTGCTTAGTACTGTGCTCAGAATTTTTGAGACACCATGTATAATGCTTAAAATTTGTGAGATTTATACATATGTAGATAAATTTTATGCTCATAGCAATCATGAGAAGTAGGGGTTATTATGATTCTCATTTTACAGTTGAGGAAACTGAGACTGAAAAAAGTTAAGTGACTTGCCCAGGGTCACACAACTGGTAGGTATCTGAGGTGAGATAACAAAATTGAGTCTTCCTGATACCAAGTCCTGAACTCTTCCTCCTGTGCCACATACCTGTCTCCTGTTTACATATAGCTTCCAGGAGGGTGCTTGCCTTTGGCCAAGGCCAATGAGCTGATCAAATTGATTAGAGAACTCATTAAATTGATGAGAAGTTCCCTAACTAGCCAACTCATATTATTATCCTAATTTTGCCAATGAGGAGCCTGAAGCTTAGGAAGGCTACATGCTAAATGTAACAGAGCTCAGTTCTTTTAGTTCCAAGTTCAGTATTCTTCACCCTACATCACCGTTTTTTTTCCCCCAGATGATCCCTAAGGTCCCTAGCACAGCTATGCCTAATAAATTCAATTCACAAGTAAGTCAAGACATCACCCTTGTGATGTCTTCGGTCCTCTTTAAGAACAAAGGATGAACAATAAGAACAAAGGTCCCTTCCAAATAAATCTCTTTTAATATATGTAAAAGTTAGTATTTACCAGTCCAAATTATTATAGAAAATATTCCTTTTGTGTATCGTACCAAATAACTTTACCTTAGAAAGTAAGATTGTTTTATGTATTTCCTTTGAAAATTGTTTTAAAGAAGGTAATGCCTACATTTTGTAATACTTCTCACCAATGAACATCAAAGTCTTCTGCAAACAAGCAATCCTCATTTATTTTTCAGATTTTTATGCTCTTTGGTAAAGGACCGCCAGGCAAGAGTACAATCAAATAATGTGAATTCAAAATGTACTACATGTAAAACCCCACTAGCAGTAATAATCAAAACTTAACAAACAGAATAAAGATAGCGTAAATCAAAAATAGCAACCATTATTTTGCTCTCCTGGAGAGATGTGCCTTTAAAACTCAATAACATTTTCAAATTAGGGAAATATTGCCATAGGCCATATGGAGAAATTGAGGCAGGAAAAGTGAAGGTGTCTCCCTGGAAGATCAAAAAATGGAATGTATAAGCAGTGAAAAGAACATCACTCTTTTTTTACTTTTCAATGGGCCCTGTCAAGTCCTAAAATTGCCTATCTAGTGGTGTCTGTCAGTGTTTGAAGCAGTATCAATAACTGAAAGATGCCAAATTTACCTTTTAGATCCTATCTAGGATATCTAATGAGGATCCTTTGGCTATGACAAATACAACTACCGTGTTTCCCCGATAATAAGCCCTCCCCCGAAAATAAGCCCTATTGAGATTGCTACTGTAGTGAAGGTGATCCCCTGCAGTACACGCTACATTACGGTACCCTCTGTATGCACCATTCCCCCCCCCCCCCGGTGAAACGCACACTGCGCTCCGAGCTGCATCCAATCAGAGCTGCAGCAGTGAGCGCGTCATCCTGTTCTTCCCCAGTGATTTGCTTATTGAATAAAGGTACATTTTTTTGTTCACATTTACTTGTTTATTAAAATTGCTGTCAATGTTCATTAAAATAAGCCCTCCCCTGAAAATAAGCCCTCTGGTGTTTTTCTGTCCAAAAAAATAATAAGACAGTGTCTTATTATCGGGGAAACACGGGGTACCATTTTTCTTCCCTCTATAATGTTGGAATGGGCCCTGTAGCAGCTGCTGCTAACCAGCAAAGGTATGAGTCCTAGGATAATACCAGGTGCAGAAGAGAACTCTCAAGGCTTGCATCAGTCACAATTTCCTCTTGCAGTTGTGATCTGCAAGGTCTTAAAATGTAGACTATTCTACAGTTTGGTGGTGTAATGGATAGAGGGCTGGGACTGTAGTCAGGAAGTCATTGATCAGTCCTGACACTTCCTGACACCATTTGGGTGTTCTTGGCAAAGATACTGAAGTGTTTTGTCATTTCCTTCTCTAGCTCATTTTGGGAATGAGAAACAGGCAAACAGGGTTTAGTGACTTGCCCAGGGTCACACAACTAGTAGGTATCAGGTCATATTTCAACTCAGGTGCTTCTGACTTCAGGGTCTATCCACTGCTCCACCTAGCTGCCCTAGGAAGACCAACAATGTTCCCAAAGGTCCTGTGGTCCTGGTATTCTCCCACACTGATAAAATAACAGATACAAATATATGGGTGATATCTTTCATTCCCCTCTCCACCACATTTGCTTTTTTTTTTTTGGAAGGGGGAGGGCAGGGCAATTGGGGTTAAGCAACTTGCCCAAGGTCACACAGCTAGTAAGTGTTAAGTGTCTGAGGCCAGATTTGAACTCAGGTCCTCCTGACTCTAGGGCTGGTGCTCTCTTCACTGCACCACCTAGTTGTCCCTCTACCACATAGTTTTTAGCTATATCACAGTCTCTGAATGAGGTGTCAAACCTCTCTTAGGAGTGAGGCCAGGTCAGAAACAACCCAGCTGACCATTTTCTGGCTTGACTACTTTTTAGGTTGAGATCTAAGTGAGGAGAGGTGGGGATGGATAATGGGAGCCAGAACACAAGGATTGGAGAGGGGAAAGGGCTGGAGAGAGGGAGGAAAGAAATTAGGAGATGGGTAGAATCAAAGTGATGCTCCCAGGGGCTTTTTTTCTCCTATGGAGGGTGTCTATGGCAACACAAGACTAGAGATCATCAAAGAATAAAAGTGTCAGGGCCCCCTTGCCCTGAAAATGCGAGTTCCTTTTTAAAAATTTGTAATCAAAACATTTTAGTGCTTTCAGAACCTGAAAACAGCTAATTCTTACCCCCTTCCCCTACCCCCTTTTTCACAATCCAGATTTTGGCAGTGAGCCTCTCTTACACCTCTCTAATGGAGGCATGGTGGATAGGGGAAATCAGAATGGAGTTCAACTCCCACCTTAGACACTACCTATGTGACCCCAGGCAATTTACTTAACCTCTTTAATGCCTCAGTTGCCTCATCTGTAAAATGAGACGTTTAGGTTCAATGACCTCTATGATCCCTTTACAGCGGTGAATCTATGATCCTAAGAAAGCCCCGTAAGGCAGTATGGTGCTTTGTCCAGAACCCTGTGAAATTTCTTTTTCTCCCCTATGCATTAACCAACCAGTCTCCCTTCAGTGAAGCCATCAATGGGAAAATAAATAATCGGTGGGTAAGGAGTAACAGCAGTGCATTCAGAACTGCACCAATGAATTCTGCAGGTGTCTGAGCTGGCATCAGCCAGTTTGAGGGCCTGATTTTGAGCGATTGCTCACAGCTGTTTCAGAGACTGGAATGTCCACTTGCTGCTAATTACCTAGCCATCGTCCCCGCCTCTCCGGTTAGCTCTGTTCTCTGAAGTGTGCCAGAGAGGCAGGTGAACAATCTGGCATGCTCTCTGTCCAGGGATTGAAAGAAGGCACATTGCTTCATGTAAGCTAGTTTAAGCAAAGTTTCTCTTTGAAACAGGGAGACAACCTGTCTCTGAGGTGATCAGTGACAACAGACAGTGGTTTGGAAAATAGCAGGGAAGGGTAATGTCTCAGACCTAGGTGTTTTTATCCTTTCCCTTCATGATCAAAACATGATGGGTCATATTTCCAAACAAATCTCAAAATCGTGTGTGAAATGTGTTTTCCTCCCTTTGTTGCCTATTTTTTATGTCTGTATTTCTGGGTTTTGACCTAGTAATTGCTTGTTGAAGATATTCTCATTCATGGTTTGCCAGAGTATCTTATTTTTTCCTTGTAAATATTACCCCATATGATACAAAGGTGTTCATGTTTTATGGATATCCCTGCTCCAATTTCTTCTTTTTTTTTCCAGGATATTGTTTCTGCAGTATTTTTGTGAAGATATCTTCTGGCATAATAGCAAAGTTACTAACCTGTCCAATTATGAAGGATTATGCGCATTCATTTAGTAATTTCTTCTTAGAATCCACGCCAAGGTAGTTCCCTCAGAGGGAACTGAGGCTTCGTCAGTTGAAGTGTTGTACCCACATCCACATAGCAGTGATGCCTGTAGGCTGTGTCACAGTTTGTACACCGTGGGCCACTTGGGTAGGTCCTAAAGTTAGCAGGAGCAACTGGAGTCAGCTTGCCTTCAGACTTCCTTAAGCCTATGGAAAAGAAATGTGTCACTATTCAGTTAAGAGCCATGCTGGCTGCTTTTTGAATTTAAATGAGAAGATAATGATGTATTCTTCAGAATTTTTTTTAAAAGAAAAAAAATCCTTATCCTTGTCCCCCCTCCCCAATTTTGGACTTTTATGTCTCAGTTTGAATGACATACACACATCCACAGCTATCAACTAATTATGAAAATATAATTCATTTGAACTAGTGAAAATGTGAGGGAACAATGTTTTACTGCTCTTAGATGGAGAGCTCTCTGCTTTTAACATATTCCCAAACCTCTGGCTATTAGACTTCCCAGCTTTTCTTTTGGGGGTCCCAGAAAGACTATCCTAAGAGTGCCTGTGTTCCTAGAAGAGCTACTTATGTGGCACCCTTCCTCCAACTAGGGACTAGGAAGAAGAAAATACAAGGGAGATGGTTTAGTCTTCCCATCTTGTTGTGAGTTGGCAGGGGTTACAGTAGCCAATTTCCCCAAATTCCAAGCAGCCACCCGTTTAAGGTTTCATTTTGTTTCAATGTTGATCTCGTTCACCTCTACACCACTGGCCTCAGCAATTTCCATACTGCCAGAGTTATCAGTAACAGTGCCACGGCTTCCAGTGTCCTATGCACAGCAAGGCATACAGGAAGCTAGTGAACAAGCATTTGTCGAGTGCTTGCCATGTGCCATACATATCAAGGGCTTACTACATACCAGGCATTGTGTGATGCTCTGGGGATACAAACAAAGGCACTAACAGGGTCCCTACCCTCAAGGGTCTCACATTCTAATTGGAAGAGACAATATGCAAAAATTATACATACCAGATATACATTTACAGTATAAATGGAAGGTTAATCTCAGAGGGAAGACATGAGGGAGTAGGGTTGAGTGTTACTGGGAAAGGTTTACTAGAGAGAGTGGGATGTGTGGTGAGTCTTTTTTTGTTGTTGTTTTGTTTTTTGGAGGGAGAAGGCAAGGCAATTGGGGTTAAGTGACTTGCCCAAGGTCACACAGCTAGTAAGTGTGTCAAGTGTCTGAGGCCAGATTTGAACTCAGATCCTACTGACTCCTGGGCTAGTGCTCTATTCACTGTACCACCTAGCTGCCCCAATGTGTGGTGAGTCTTGAAAGATTATAGGAAAGTCAGTAAGTGGTGGGAGATAGGGAGATAGATGTAGGGTCAGGAGATGGAATGACTTGTTCAAGGGAGAGCAAGAAGGTGAGTATTGCTTTATCATAGAGTACATTGAGGGGAATAAAGTTTAAGCCTGGAAAGGTAGTCAGGGACCAGGTTGTGAAAGGCTTTAAAAACCAACCAGAGGATTTTATATTTGATTCTGGATGTATGAGGGAACCACTGAAGTTGATTGATTAGGGTAGTGATATAGTCTAACCTATGCCTTAGCAAGATCAATTTGACAGTGGAGGAGAGGATGAAGTTGATGCAGGGAAACTAACCCAAGGGCTTTGCCATAGTCCAGGGATGAGATGATGAGGGCCTAATCAGTATGGTAGCCATATGAGAGAGGGGGTTGTAGGAGAGATATTATGAAGGTAGAAATTACAAGACTTGGCAACAAATTGGATGCATGAGATAAAGCATCAAGAATAGCACTGAAGTTGTAAGCCTGGGCAAATGAGGATAATGGTAGGGAAAAAAGATGGAAATGCCCATTCAGTGATTAGGCCTGTTGAAGAATTGAGTCAAGGGATGGCCCCTTTAATTAAAAAAAAATTAAACTGTTTCCTCATCTGTAAAATGAATTGGAGAAAGATATGGCAAACCATTCCAATATCTTTGGCAAGAAAACTCCAGCTGGGGTCACAAAGAGTTGGACATGGTTAAAAACAACTGAAGAACAACATACTACATGACTGGACTATCACAATAGCCTTCTAATTGGCCTCTCAGACTGAAGTTTCTCCATATTCCAACTTATTTTCCACTCACCAGAACAAGTGATTTTCTTCAAGTATTGGTTTGACCTTGTTATTGGCCTCTTTGATAACCTTGAGTGGCTCCCTATTATCTATGAGATCATATATAAAGTTTCCTAATTGGCTTTTAAAACCCTTCGCAACCTGGCTGCTTCCTACTTTTCCAGTTGCCTCACACTTTACCATCCTCAATGTATTCCATGACCCAATTGTTCTGGACTACTCATACGAGACATTCCATTCCCTTCTCTATGTCTTTACACTGGCTGTCCTCCATTCCCATTGTGATAGAACAGCCATTTCCTGATGCAGCTTCCCTTTCCCTGATATAGCTTTCTCCTCACACACAATCTCCATACAACTTCTTTTGGCCCCTCACTAATCCTATTTACTCTGAATTCTTTGATGCAATTTCTTGACATAGTCCCAATAAAAAACCCAAGTTATGTGGGCTGTGGGCCTCCCATAGTTGGTGCGTGCTAGAGACCATTTGAATCTGCTATACCCTGGTGACTGACTGATTGACCAGAGGCATTTCCAGATGGAGCAGCTAAGGACTGCTGTATTCTTGCTACATATCCTTGTTTTACATCCTTGCTGTGTTAGAACAAAGTTCTTTGACTCACCTGTGCCTCATTTCATCTCTGCATAGAAGCTGAACTGAGAAAGTGCTGCCTTTATAGGCACATCTACAACACCTGTAATACTCTCCCCCTTACCTTGATCAGTTAGAAAGCTTGACTTTCTACATGATTCAGTTCAAACATCACCTTCTGCAGTCCTTTTCTTGGCTCCCACAGCTGTAAGAGCCTGCCCCTGTAAGTTTGAGCTGTCTAGATATATAGACACGACTCGTAGGTGGCATGTATACCGACCTCTGGAATCTCCTTCCTCTTCTTCTCCAAGGAGACTATAATTTCTACACTGAAGGAATCAGGTAAGAGTAGTGGCTAGCTGTTTGCTCCTTCCCTTCCCTTTCTAGGAGGTGGATTGATATCTGCTCCCCACCTCAAGTATTGCTGGTCTAAGGGTATAATATAATAGACTTAGAACAAAAGCCATTTCCCTGGGTTCTCTTAGAAAGGGAAAGTAGCCCCTAACACACTCTTCCATTTAGTTCTTTCCTACCAAATGCTCCTTGTACAAAGACAATCACAAATAGCAAATAATGATCACAAATAATGAATGGCTCATACACCTATCTAAGCAAACAACAAACAGAAACCAGCAAAGTTATATAGTTTAGGATATACAAGAATGAATATGCTCTTTGGGTGGGATTGAAGTAAGGTCTTATCCCAAACTAAGAGAGAAGGCCCAATCTTACTAAAGAAGGTCCAGTTTGAGATTTCTAGGAAGACAAGCTGGAAATCAGGGAGATTTTGAGGGTACTTCCCTTTTATGTCTATAGCTTCTAAAATCATTCCTTCTATCCCTTCTGGAGTGTCCTTTGTCTCTCTGGAGTGTCTCCCCACAAAAATTCTGGCAGGTACTTCATCTTTTAAGCAAGTACACAATTCTATAGTGTCACATTACATCATGTGCAGCCTTCTCTCTGCACATGTCAAGCAGGTCCCTGTCTTTATCTGCAGCTACCCATAAAACCTACTAGGCTTCACTGGAAACGCTGTCATATAAAATTACCTTCCATTTATTCTATATGGATGTTATATATTAGTATTTATATGCATGTCGTCTCTTCCAGTAGAATATTAACTCCTTGAGGGCTGGGGCTGGTTTGTTTTTCTTTGTATGCAAACCACAGTGCCTGGCATATAAGAAACAATAAATGTGTGCTAACTAATGTTTTGATTGATAGTTTGATTGTCAGGAGTGCCTGACATTTTGCTAATGCAAATACAGAAGAAAAATATAAAAGTGATACAGTCCTTGAACTCAGAAAGTTGAATCCTATTGGGGAATAGGATATGTTCTTAAGTAAAGTAGGAGAGGATATATTCAAGTAAATTCAAAGTGTTAGAATGGGGGGCACTAACACCTAAGGGACCCAGGAAAGGCCTTTTGAAGGAGATGGCATTTAATCTGAGGCCCAAAGGGAACCAAGCTTTTCAAGTGGCAAAGGTGAGGTTGGAGACCATGGTAGGCACGGGAGATAGCTGTTGTAAAAGCATACAGGGAGGAAATGGAATGTCATTTCGAGAAACAAGTAGGTGAGTTTGGCAGGAATGCCAAGTGGGTTAAAGGATGTAATATGTTATCAGTCTAGGAAGATAGGCTAGAGTGACAGCTATTAACATAGGGCTGTTGCTCAGCAACCATGCCATACATATACTGGTATAGGCTCTCCCCAAGTGTTATTGCTCTCCTAGTGTTCTATGAAAAGAAATTTGTCACTCAAGCAGCTTGGAATGTTAGTTTTCAATTTACTCTATTAAAATCTCCTTTTTTATTAGACCAAGGGACATAGGAAGTGAACACTGCTACCAAATAAAGGATAGCATAAAACTCACTGATTTGTATCAGAAGGTGATTTAAGGAAATTATGTCCTTGGGTCAGTGATCTTCCTTCCAATGGGCAGCAGAGAGTCTGGTATACCCCACCCCCTCCCCAAGCCTTTCCCAGCTGGCACAGAAGATTTAATGAGAATATTTTAACTCCTCAAGTAAACTCAGATTAGATTTTCAGTACTTGTTTAATTTCAAAAGCCTTTTAGGAGGGGCAGCTAGGTGGCGCAGTGAGTAGAGCACTGGCCCTGGAGTCAGGAGAACCTGAGTTCAAATCCAGCCTCAGACACTTGACACAATTACTAGCTGTGTGACTTTGGGCAAGTCACAACCCCAATTGCCCTCCAAAAACCAAATAAATAAATAAATAAATATTAGTTTGGGGCGGCTAGATGGCACAGTGAATAGAGCACCAGGATCCCAATTGCCCTCCAAAAAAAAAAAAAAAGCAAAAAAAAAAAGCCTTTTAGGAGATTTTCCATTGAGAATTCAATTGGCATTGTCTGGCATTAGCAGACAAAACCATAGTTCAGAGACAAGATAACAGATAGAACAATATAGGGAGTATGTGCTGTAGTTACTGTCAACCCCTTCTGTTAAATGGTGAGCATTTAAAATCTCTCACCACTATGCTAAGTCCCCATCTGCCAACGGAGATGCCAAGCTTGCAACTCACACTAGCTTGGTGTGTCAGCAAAAAATGAAAAAGCCCCTTTGCTCTTTATTGCTGCTACAATTGATTTTATGAATCTGTCTAATTGCTCTTTGTTTATCCTGATGTTTTAATGGGCATTATTGACCCCTGGTGTTTTCTTCCCATTTAATTACAATATATGAACCGCATCAATAACAACCACCTTTATGAAGGGTAGACTAACTCTGAGCATAGCAAAGACATTGGCGTTAGGATTGAAGGGAGGAGATAGAGAAGAAGAGAATTCTGTAGTTTTTATTTTCTCTTTTCCTTATACCTATTGGTAGATGCTCTGTTGAGCCTCCTCAGAAAAGGTGAAAAGCTGAAATGTTGGGAAGTAATAGGGTCAGGTGTAGGTGATGTCAAGAATGTCTCAGAGCATTAAAAATATTGCAGAATGTGCCCTTTAGGACTGACTCAGAAATAACCCTGGAGATAAGAGAGCAATTCCATTCTGCAGTGTAAATTATGTAGTGGAAGCAACAGATGTAATCATGGGGGAAGGAATTTCCACACTCATCTATTATCTGCAATTCATAGTTCATAGACAGTTTCAGCTTTCCCTTTGCTTTTTATTTTTAATTTTTCTAAAGATGTTACTAAACTCTGCCACCCGAGTAAAGGTTGACAAGGGTATGGTAGTAGAATGAACAAAATTGTTTCCTCACTGACCTCAAAAGAAGACTTGCTATGATGGTCCTTTACCAGGGAAGGATAACTCCACTTTAGAACTTTATTTTAAGATGATGATGTTGATGAATTAATCTTTTTTTGGTCTGGCTATCACCTCTGTAAGGGTATTGTGTTCTCCTTTCCAGTTCCCTAATTGTTTTTTTGCCAATATTTTTTCTTGGTCAGAATTGTTCAGTAATAATAATAATCACAGTGACATCTTTACATGAGACTTTATGATGATAAATTATCTTTCATAATCCTCTCTTCTCCCCAGTAACTCAGAAAGTTTAAGTAACTTGCCCAGGGTCATAGAATTTATTAATTACTAAGAAGGACTTAAATTAGGACAATAGCAGGAGGGCAATATTGATGATGAGATATAAAAGTTTTCCATGTTTTGGTGCTTTTCTTTCTGTTTCTTTCTCTGTCTCCATTACTGGGGTGACTTCTGAATAGCATAAGGATATACTGGATTGGGGCGGCCAGGTAGCACAGCGAGTAAGAGCACCGGCCCCAGAGTCGGGATGACCTGGGATCGAATCCGGGCTCAGACACTTAGCACTCACCCAGAAACACCTGGCCATGTAACCTTAAGCAAGTTACTTAACCCCAATTGCTTTAAAAACAAAGAATATACTAGATTTTACACAAGTAAAATAGAGGAGGAAACATTAGAACTCAGATCAACCAGAGACTGCAACCTGAATTACTGAAGGGATCCCTTCTACCAATAACCTCACTCTGATCCCCTCCCTCCAGATCTACATAAACTCTTCTCAATACTGTATTCTAAGGACTACCAGGCCTTTCCATCTGCTCTGTAACTGAAATCTCCTATATTAGTTATCTTCTCCCAATTAGAATGTGAATTCTTTGAGAGTAATGATTGTTTTGTTCTACTATTTGTATTTCTAATACTTATCCCAGTACTTGGCACATAATAATTGTTCAATAAATGCTTTTCCATTCTACTTAATTCCATACCTCCCAAAGTCGTTTGAACATCAACTATAAAACACTTTGCAGATTGTAAAGGGTTTTATAAATATGAACTATTTTTATTACCTTTTTGGTATTATCATTCCTTTTTTTAATGTTTGAGTTATTTGGGAAATTGATTTAATTCTCAATTTTTCCATACTAACACTTTTCTGACCTGATAGTCAGTCTCTTTCTATCCTCTTTAAATCTATGAAGTATTTTCTGGCTTAAAATCTAACTTTAACTTTACCAGGATTTGCATTGTCTCAAAGTTTTCATAATACCATTCTTACAAAAACCTCTTCCTAGACAAAGTTCTTATGTAGAGCTGTCTGTGTAATGGTAAATGGAACTTAATAAAATTCTCCTTCATGCACAAAATGCTCATTAATCTAATACATAGCGATAAGTTGAATAAATCCTTTCTACACAAAGAAGGAAATGAAAAACAAACAAGTCATATGTTTTTTCCTTCAAAGTTGGAGATGGTTCTTCAACCATTCTTAATTTTCTATTAAGAAGTTCCTAGTGTTGTCTTCTTAATCATTAAGGAGACAGTTTCAGCTTCTTAGATCAATTGGCTGAATGCTCCTTCTGTACAAAGGATGTTTGGCAATGTTATGTTAATGTTATTTACATTTTAACTCTCTTGCAGTGGGGTTGGGGAGAAGGATGAGAAGGGAAACAATTCAATTAATTTTAACTAGTGTTGATTAAATATTTGCTGTGTGCCAGGAACTGTGTAAGGTTCCAGGGCAAAAATGAGTCTCTGCCTTTGAAGACTTTACATTCTACTCCGGTGGAGTGGGAATCAATTCCAGATTTGATTGCTGACATTTGAAATATTTTCAGTAGTTCACATGATCAAAGCTGTAAAACATTCATCACTAGGTCTCCAATCAGCCCATTTCCTTCAGTAGGGCAGCTACTCTGACAAAATATTTTTTTTTAAAGCAATTAGGATTAAGTAACTTGCTCAAGTTTACATGGCCAGGTGTTTCTGGGTGGGTGCTAAGTGTCTGAGCCTGGATTCAATTCCAGGTTATCCTGACTATGGGGCTGGTGCTCTTACTCACTGTGCTACCTGGCTGCCCCAACAAAATATTTTTTTAAAAAGCCTTGGAACCATTTGATATCTATCTTTCTCCCATTGGTGGTTCTGGGTGACATGTTATCTTATAAATATCGCCATTAATGTTGCAATAATCAGCATTTTGTGGTTAGTGTCTTTATTTATAACTGCATTTTTGGCAAATATTACCACATTTGCTAGTGCAAAGTGCTTCTACTCAAAACATTGAAGAAGAAAAGCAAGGTTACTTTGTTAGCTTTAAAAAATCTTGCATAGTACACAGAGACTTCTTTAACTTGAGGTCCTAAGGTTGATAGGGTTTTTAAATTTTGTTTTGTTTCGTTGCTTTTTGGAGGGGGGAAGGCAGGGCAGTTAGGGTTAAGTGACTCTCCCAAGGTCACATGGCTAGTAAATGTTAAGTGTCTGATGTCGAATTTGAACTCAGGTCCTCCTGACTCCAGGGCCAGAGCTCTACTCACTGCACCACCTAGCCACCCCAATTGATAGGGTTTTAAGACAGAAAAGGCTATCCTACTCCTATATCCTATACTTTGTAGTGCTTCAGCTAAAAATAGTCAAAATGTTCAAATGTCTACCTGCCAAAATTATAGAATCATGAAATCAATGGACTAAATGATACCTTTTCCTTTCTCTAAGTAATTATTCCTTCTAAACCAGCTGTGAATAAGCCTATAATGTTGTTTGTCCAATGTATTAGGTCACAAAAGGAATGGAAAAAAGCCCTGAAACAGCAACCAGAAGACACTGGTTTCTGCCTGAGGTCTTTCTGCCACTTGTTGAATGACCTTGTGCAAGTCACTTAACCTCAGGATTCCTCTATTTTTATCAGCTGTTATATAGGGATAACAATGGAAGCTTTGAGTGTCTCACTAGGCTACTCTAAGTTTCAACTGGAACAATATATGTGAATGGAATATTTTAACTATGGATTGCTTTAAGAATATAAAATAGAATAATAAGAAATCAGTGGTTGCTTGATAATCAATCTATTAGTGCCGAAAGGATCTGAGTCTCAGAAGGAAATCAATTTGATTCTCCTATTCTCATTTGGGTTTTATGGGTCTTTACAAAAAAAAAAATAGGAATGTATTGGTTAAGAAAACCATAATGTGTTATTACAAGTTCTCCTATGAGTGACTTGTTAAAGTCATGAGATACTTAATATGGGAAGAATTTTCTGATGCTTCTGTTATTTTGTTTTCCTTTTTGGCAGGGGGGAAGGCAGGGCAGTTGGGGTTAAGTGACTTGCCCGAGGTCACACGGCTACTAAGTGTTAAGTGTCCGAGGTCAGATTTGAACTCATGTCCTCTTGACTTCAGTGCCAGTGCTCTATTCTCTGCACCACCTAGCCGCCCCTGATGCTTCTAATTCTTTATGTTCAAATGAGATGATTCACTGCATTTATAAAGCACTTAGCATAGTATGAGGCACATAGTAAGCACTTAAGAAATATTTGTCTCCTACCCCTTTCTCTTATTTGTTTTCCACAAATTCTTATATTTACCTGATCACATAGTTTCTCCCCCCAGTAAAAAGTAAAGCCCTGGAGGGAAGGAATCATTTTTCATTTTGTTCCTGAACCTAATACCTTTCATAATACAATCTCTTCCACATAGCAGGTTCTTAAATGCTGCTTGGTAGATTAGATTGGATTATGAACATCATCAAACATCAAATGTTGGAAGTGGTATGCTAGTATGGTTCTACATCTCAAAGAATAAAACAACCATGCCCATCTCTAATCTAACTATAGCATTTGTTAAGAGCTGAAATTAATACTCATTTTTGTTTTAGTTCTGATATTTCTTGGTAAGTAGCAAGGAATTCCAGCAAAATGTATTGAGCTGTTTATTTCATTGCAATTTTATGTTTTTATAGATTTTCATTATAGGGGCTGCTCTATTGGGTGAAAAAATAAATCTCTATATTAAATAAAACCATACCGGAGGGTGTAGCAGACTTCTAAAATTATATGTTTAAGGGACAGAGAGCAACTTTCTAGTAAATCACATTAGAACAATAATCCTAAAACATTAACAAACCATGGGCTGTACTTAAGATGTCAGAGTTAAAATACCAAACATGATGATGTAGTACCAATTTAAAAAAATGAACAGCTAACATGTATGAGTGCAGGTCCAAAGTATTTTAGCACCATACCAATGACTTTCAATATTCTATGTTTGTAGAATGTCCATAATTGTGTATTTTTTTCACAGATTTTGAGATATAATTTTCCTTTGCCCATCCCCCCTTCCTTTTATATTACTTTTTGAATTACCAAGCGTCTTTGTGCATCATGGAAGAACTTCAACTATACCATAAGCTCTTTGAGGGCAGGGTTCACCATTCACACTTCCCTTGCATCACCTAAAATGCCTAGTACAATACTGAGCACATAAGAGGTATTATGTGCTGAGCAGATTGATATTGAAATTAAACCTTCCGCTTTTTTGGCTTCTGACAGTACTTTGCACAGAGGAGATGCTTTAAACAAATGTTTGCATAAATGTGTGGTAGTAAGCTTTTTTTCTTTTTTCCGTCCTTTTCTCTTCTCCTTTCCTCTTTAATTTACCATTTTCCTTCTGTTCCTTGCATGTTACAAAGACATTTTTTAGCTAGAGCTGTTGTTCATTTCAATGATCAAGATAGATTTTTGGTGCTAATAAGAAATGATGGTTCACAAAGATGCTTCAATTTCAATTTCTCTAAGAAACTATGCCCCACATCCACAAAGGCAATACCAAAAAAGTAGATTTTTCACATGATTCTTATCCTGGGTTCAAGGGTGAAGTGTTCCTTCCCACTAATGGAATCCATTTCTGAATTGACACAGATTAAGTTCAATCTGTTGGTGAATGAATGGAATCAGACTTTATTCATATCCTTTAGCTAATCATATTCCAACTTTTGATCAGAACTCCAGGGAAAATCTCTCAAGCAAAACTTTATCTAAAGACTCCCCCAGGCACTCAATCCACAAAATAGATCAGGTATAGAATAGCTATTTATTTCATCTACCACAACAGAAGCACTTAAAATGAAAACAAACAAGCATGCAAACCTCATATGCAGGCACTAGCAATGATTTATGTAAGGTGCTCCCTCTTATTTAGATATTTTTATTGGTAGAAAAGAAAAAAAGAAAGAAAATTTGTGTAAAAGCTCTCTCAGAGAAATGTACTTGTGAGAAACACAGATCGTTCTGAGAAGACCTGAGAGAAAGCTGTCCCTCAGGAAAAAGGGAAGCCAAAGCTGGCTGAAGTGTGTTGTTTTTTAGCTACTCATTTATACACAGTTGTGTAGACTTTGAGTGTAATAGCTAGAAAACCCTGATAACTAGATCTTTTTGGTGACTATGGGACTATTGTACATGACCTATCTCTGGTACTTATGACAGAAATTGGTTTCCACACTATTAAGAGGCAAGCCACTTGATACCATTAGAACCTGCTTTGAGGCAGGAGCCAAGTAGTGACCAGAGTCAGTGATTAAGGGTACAGAGAAGAGACAAAGAAGGTAGAGACAGAAGCATCGTAGATTGAAGTAGAGTAGAAGATACATGAAGAGAAGAGCAGTGTACTTTAGCTGATGCCAGGAATGACCATCTGAATCAAGGCAGAAAGATTTTGCGTCTGCTGCTGGGAGCTGATCTGATGAAAGAAAACTGCTATTCAAAAGAGTTGTTTGGCAGAAAGAATACTCTGTTGAAGAGCTGGCAGGAAAGAAAGTCTATCGAAAGGAAGCAGGACCTCACTTTCCCCATTATTTGCTCTCCTTTGTACTGTCACTTCTAGTTTGAAATGTAGAAACCATTTAGAAATGTGTCTGCCTTGCTATTTATTATCACCTCTGACTTGAGAATGTGTGTGTGTGTGTGTGTGTGTGTGTGTGTGTGTGTGTGTGTGTGT
>NW_027187391.1:60840218-60868838 GCF_028583685.1 Petaurus breviceps papuanus
TGTGTGTGTGTGTGTGTGTGTGTGTGTGTGTGTGTGTGTGTGTGTGTGTTGTGGGGAAAGGGAACCCCATAAGACTCGATGAGAAGACTTGAATCATTCTGTGGATTCTGGACATAAAAAAACTGTTTTGCTCCTGTTACTGTTAATGCTGCTTCAAGGGAGTGGTTTACAGACCTCAGACTTAGGGTCTCTGCTTATATTACTAATAATAATAGCTAGCATTAATACAGAATTTTAAGATTTTCACACTGTTTTGCATGTTATCTCATTTGATACAACAATCCTGTGAGGTCAGTGCAATTATTGGCTGCATTTCACATATGAGGCAACTGAGGTTAGGAGAAATTAAGTGAATTGCCCAGAGTCACACCATTATTCAATGTTTGAGGTAAGAATTCAGATTTTCCTGATTATGAATCCAGAGGTCTGGACTCAGTTTAACAATGTTTCAGTGGCCCAAGAGTAGCAACCAGTGGAAAAGTGACTTTGCTCATTAGATCAGAGAGTCCCAGCAGAGGAATGGCCTTAACCAGCAGGTAGATTATGGTGCAAAATATACCCTAAAGTGATCAAAAACATCAAGACCTATATAATCCCAAGCAGTAAACTGCCCTAGCAGCAAGAATTTCTTACTCACATCCCTCTCTACCAGGGTTCTGCAAATCTGTACCCACTCTCATGGATGTCATATGCATCGGTAGAGTATGATACAGGTGTGTTGTCATGTTATTATATTATTCTTGCTTTTCCCTTCTTGTTTTGTAAATGTTTCATGAATAAGAGTTAATGGAATGATCTTTGTTGATTTAGGTGAGAAGCACATCCATGGGAGCTTAGAAACTAAAATTGTAATTAGTAGATACATAGCTCCTCCATGTCAGGCTTCTAGGATTGTTCAATAGATTTAAATTCTGTCATGGGCATAAGACTAACAGACATAAGAAATATCATCAGACTAATACAACCAATAAGGCTAATATAGTAGTGATTACTTAATACAATATGCACAAATGAGGTAAAATTTGACTCAGTGCATGTTGAATTTCAATGCCATTGTCATTGTCAGTCAGTGTAGGATCCTAATATAAATGAATTGTGTTCTAGTGATACTTCATGCATTTAAACATGAAGCTTATAAATGTAAAGTTATAAAACCTTTATGTAGAAAAGATTTCTGTATATTATATACTATATGCATTTAAACATGAGGCTTATAAATGTGAAGTTATAAAATCTTTATGTAGAAAAGATTTCTGTATACTATATACTATAATTTCTGTTACATTTATCAAAATTATTTATTTGATAAATATAAGACAATCTAGTTTTACCCCAAATCACAAATTAAAAATTAAATACTTCTAGAACAATTATTGCTAATTAAAATTTTTTTCCACAAATTCAAATTTGCTAAAAATTCTTTATTTTCGCTAATTTTTATATACTGTTCCTTTATTATGGATATAGCCATTACCATTTTGCTTTTTTTTTTTTTGGAGAGCAATCAGGGTTAAGAGACTTGCCCAAGGTCACATGGCTAGTTTTTGTGATTTGAACTTAGATCCTCCTGACTCCAGGGCCAGTGTTCTATTCACTGTACCACCTAGTCACCCCTAGACACAACCATTTTAAAAAGAAAATCCACTGGAATTGCTAAAATTGGTAGAAAAAAACCAATAGAGATGGTTTAACTGTAGAAAAATGAAAAAAATCAAAGAAATACAATTCATGTTATTTATCAATGATTGTTCAGTCATTTCATTTATGTTTGACTTTTTGTGACTCCCATTTGGGAATTTCTTGGCAAAGATACTGGATTGGTTTGAATTTCCTTCCCCAGCACACTTTACAGATGAGGAAACTGAGGCAAACAGGGTTAAGTGACTTGTTCAGCTAGTAAGTATCTGAGGACAGTTTTGAATTCAGATCTTCCTGATTCCAGGCCTTGCTACCCTATCTACTACTACACAACATAACTGCCCATTTATCATTAGGGTTCACATATATTGTTATTAATGGAGAGGAAAGGCTTCTGTGTTTTTGTCATATGATTATTTTCCCTTTGTATGACTAGCTGCAGATAGCATGAAACCTAAAAAAAAGAAATATTTTGAAATTGTACATTCATGTAGTATTCATGCAGAGTACATGAAAATGTACTTTGTCCAAACAATATGCTTTTTAAAAAAAATTTAATGAACAAAACTAAAGATCTTAAAAAATCTTATCAATGACATAAAAATTGCTTTACAAAAAGGATGCTTGTGTAATTTCTGAGTAAAAAACCTCTTTTATTAGAATGATTTAAATTAGCTGCAACCATTAATGAAGTTAAAATTCCACTTGATGAATCAAGTGAAAAAAAGAGTGGTTTTATTTACAAATAACACAATATAAAGAAAAGTTGTTCATATGTCTTAAGATCCTTGCTATTAATTAATTGAGAATAAAATTTTCCTATATTGTATTTCAAGTGGATGGAGTCACAAATAATATTCTCATTTATTACATACGTAGACTGTTGTTAAGTGCTATTAAAGAAGATTTGTTACTTTGAAAATCTATTGATGCCAAATGACATCAAGGGGCATTTTTACTATAATAGAAGTTTTTTTTTTTTATGAAAATGACAAAATGTGAGTAAATTGCATTGAACTCTGCACTAATGGAACTCAATTGATATAATGATGAAGTGCAGGACAGCAAGCACCTAGTTAAAGATTTGAGTTTTTGTACGATTTGGACTCAATGCTTCAGAGACAACCAATTATTTCAAAATATTAGTGATGAGTCAAACATATTTTTAAAGTTGTTCTGAAAGCAACTGACTTTACAAAAAAGTCTACTAAAAGGAAGATAGTTTGTGGAACTATGTGGCAATGTAGAAGCAGAGCAAAGGGAACTTTGATATCAGTGTGAAACATGCTCAGATACTTCAAAATGTTTTTTAAGTACAAGAAAAATTGTCATTTTTTCTTAGTGATAATAAAGATGAAGGAAACACATTTTTCATAAAAAAAATCTTCCTGAAATTTATACATTTGGTGGACATTTTTGGAAGAAAAATTAGGTACTCAAAACAAATTTATGTAAGGTCCTTAAATTCATACTTTGAGTTAGAAAAAAAAATTACTGTATTTGTGAAAAAGTAAAGCTAGATATTACACATTTACAAAATAACATTTTAATATGCTTTCTGATTTAAAAATGCCAAACTTACAAATGATATTGAACAAAAAACCTTATTAATTACCATGGAAATAATTTTCATTTTGATTTGAAGACCTTGTTATTTTTAAATAAGAATAAATAACTAATACCTTTGCCTTGGATAAATCTTTTTTTTTTTTTTGGTCTTTGAAGGGCAATTGGGGTTAAGCAACTTGCCCAAGGTCACATGGCTAGTTGTTTGGTTTTTTTTTTTTGAGTGTCTGAGGCTGGATCCAAACTTCAGGTCCTCCTGACTCAGAGGCCGGCGCTCTACTCACTGTGCCACCTAGCCACCCCATGCTTGGATAAATCTTAACATATTTGTTCTTACTTACCTGAATACGAATGCTTAATAATCAGGTAATTGATCATTCAATATTTGTTAAATGCCTACTATGTGTCAGGCACTGTACTGAGTGCTGGGGGTTAAAAAAAAAGTAAGAAAAGACAATCCCTGCTTTCAAGGAGCTCATAGTCTAATGGGGGAGACAACATACAAATAAATATATACAGAGCAAGCTATATCCAGGATAAATAGGAAATAATTAATGGGGGAGAAGACAATGGAATTAATAGTAGTTAGGGAAGGCTTCTTGTAAAAGGTATTCTTCTAGTCGGGACTTAAGGGAAGCCAGGAAGATTAGTCAGAGTGGAAGAACAAAAGCTTTCTAGGCATGGGAAACAGCCAGAGAAAATGCCTGGAGTCAAAGATGGACTGTCTTGTTAATGGAATATCCAGGAAGTCAGCTGTAGGGGAGCAATGTGTACAAAGACTGTCCAGGTAGGAGGGGACTAGGTTATGAAGGACTTTGAATGCCAAATAGAGCACTTTGCATTTGATCCTATAGGCAATAGGGAGTCATTGGAGTTTGTTGAGTGGGGGGGGGGGGGGGGGGGGGGGTGACATGGTTGGGACTGCCATTTAAGAGAATCAGATAGTGACTGAAAGGGAAATGGGTTGGAGTGGGGAGAGACTTGAGACCGGCAGATGCACCAGCAGACTATTGTAATAATCCAGGCATGAAATAATGAGGCCTGAAGTATTGTGGTAGTACCAGAGGAGAGGAGGAAGTGTATAGGAGAAAAGTTGCAAAGGTGAAATCAATAGTTATTTGCAAAGAAATGGCAAACATTTTTTTCTGTTAGTCACAATGAGTGTGAGGGACAGTGAGGAATCCAGGATGACTCCTAGGCTGTGATCCTGAGGGACTGGGAGGATGGTGTTGCTTTCTACAGTAATAGGGAAGGTAGAAGTTGGAGAGGGTTTAGAGGGAAAGATAATGAGTCCTGCTTTGGACATACTGAATTTAAGATACCTCCTGGCCATCCAGTTTGAAATGTCTGAAAGAGTTAGAGATATGAGATTAGAGGTCAGCAGAGTGGGGGGCAGGATGGATAAATTTGAGAACTGTCAGTATAGAGGTGACAATTAAATGAAACATGAAACAAGTCTTTAATACTGAATATGCTTTAATATTTTGGTTAGAGATGAGTAAAGTGCATTGGTTTATTAAAAAATGCTATCATTTGTAACATATGATTTTTGTAAATTGGGGTTCTCTGGTACATCTGTCATAGAGAGAAATTATTAATCTTGATTAGTGGTAGAAGAAAGAATTCTAAGTAATAATGACATTATTGACATACAACTTCAGAAACTGTGTGCCAAAAAAGCCCGCATATCACAATAATGTTATTATGATTGTAATAATACTATAAAAATTATAAAAAATATTATAAATATCTATGTATCCTATGTGTAATGGGAATGTAAATTTTTAAGATCTTCCCTGCCCCTAGGCTAAAGTACACCTGGAGGCTGGGGTGGGAGGCTTGTTTTTCAGTAGATACTTTTTGATTGGCCAGTGGGTCTAGGTTGTTACATTCTCTGAGTCAGGAGAAGGCTATATAAGCCCTGATGTGTAGCTTTGTTTTGGGGCTCACTTTGAGAGGTGTTCTGTGATTTGATCAGATGAAACTCTGGGAAGCTGATTGTTGAGGGCCCCCCCCCCCCCCGCCCCCGTACTGGCTTTGAAAAACCCAGATGTTGATGTAGTATGGATGTAATGGTTGGACAGTTTGGAAAACTGTCTACTTGATCTGTTTCTCTGTCTTGATAATTCTGTCTGTATATTCTGAAGTTCGGGGTGCTGACCTTTTTCCCCTGAACTAGGTAAACAATACATATTTGACTGATTAAAGTAAGCTTGTTAACCCATTTTGCTTTGCTTTCCTTTAACAAAGCAGATCTAAGAACCTGTGTTGGCAGCAACCCTGGGGACACTTGGGGTGCTTGCTGCTACACTGTGTTATTTTTACTTCATGTTTAGGATCTTGAATATTTTTACAAAATTTAATAAATTAGCTATGTTGGAATAAAATCAGAAGTAATAAAATTATTTTCATAGACTGCTTTATGAAAATAGGTTTATGTGACATTTTAAAATGGTAAAAGAGGACATTAATTTATAATATTTGCAAAGCATTTATTTAGGTAAATATTTTTCTGTTAGCCCCACCAAGTTCACTGATTCATGGAAAGGGTGAGACAGTATACATGCATACATACATCTAGAGATGAGTAAGTTCTTAAAGATAATCCAGTCCAACTCTATTATGTATGTAGAATTATGTGTGTAGGCATAGAACCCATGTTGCCACATGGACACTGAGATCTTCATCAAGTGGAAGAAATTATCTTTAGAGAATACTTGACAGAATTCTCTTCTCTGATCTGTAGCATGAAGTTGCTCAGGATAGACTTTTTATCAGATCTTCTTGTACCTTTGTACCTTAAAAGTCTAAGTAGTCTTATGAAGTCTGCTGGGAGAGAGATAAAAAAGTTAAGGAAAAATGATTAAGAGAGCAAACAGAATTGTCCAGAATGATGAAAAAGATTTCAAGCTTCAGACTACTAAGAGAAGCCAATGCAAGCAAATTTACTGCTGCTGAGTTGTTAGGAGTCAACATTGGTTTTTGCAGTACTCTGTAATGTACATTTTGCAAATCTTGGTCTCCCAGGACTACCAATGTGGCAAATTTCCTGAATACTTTCAAGTAAGTAAACTGTTTTGTGTTTTTATTTGTGTAGGTGGAAACATAAGGGTTAATTGGAAATCTACTTATAATGTGGGGTAGAAGCTATTTGGAATTGGTTATAAGGAGTGTTTAATATCTTTTTCAATTCCTTCTTTTTATCTGATCATTCAGTTTTACTAAATGCCTTTTGTTTTAAATTCATCTGTCATTTTCCTTGGCCTGGTACCATAAATTTCTGTTCTGCTGAGATGGGACACTTATAGGAGGCATGATGCACTAATGAAGAAAATGAAGCCCCAAAAGGGGAAATGACTCACCCAACATCACACAAGCAGTAAATTAGAGAGAAGGGATTTGAGCCTGTAATGTAATGCCAAGCAAAGGCAACTTCCCAAGGTTCAAAATACCAGCATAGGTGCTCTCCATTTTATTCAGTGACAAACCAAGAACAGAGAAGGTCAAAACATGACATCATTCAAAATACAGCATTTACTAAGTGTGATTAAATAATCTCCAAGTACTATCCCACCCCAGGACCTTCCAATCATTCAATCAGTTACAAAGTCCCTGTTCTAAATACTACTCCACCCCTAGGCTGTACCTTCATTTAGTCCACCACAAAGCCCCTCTTCTCAAATGGAGATTAGTTTCCAAACATAAGTAAAATACCTTCATTTGTTCAATCACAGAGCACAAAAAGGTCAAAAGTTCCCCACCCCTGGATCACAATTGAATCTACCCCAGAGTTACATCAAGTTTAAGCACTGGCACTTAATACCCAAATGGAGGTCTTTTCTTCATCTTGACATGAGGCAAGTTCTCAGCAATCTTAGTTCCTGGGGAGACAAGGTTTAGCAAGGCCACAAGATACATTGCCAGTCCCTTCATTAATTCATCCTCTGTCTGCAGAACAGTCCTAGAACCCCTGAAAACATTAGCAAAACCCTCTCCCAGGATTTCTGTAAACATACAACAAGAAAATCCTTCTTCAGGGCTTCTGAACTAACAGAAAGGTTCCCAGACCCCTGCAACAACAGCACTGTCCTTCACCAGTGGACAGTATTCACTCTGTCTGCAGGACAGTCTCCAGACCCCTGCAACAACAGCACTGTCCTTCACCAGTGGACAGTATTCACTCTGTCTGCAGGACAGTCTCCAGACCCTTGCAACAACAGCACTGTCCTTCACCAGTGGACAGTATTCACTCTCTGTCTGCAGGACAGTCTCAGGATCTCTTAGCCAGCAGCCAGATTCCAGGACTTCTTCAACAAAAGGACTGTCTTTCACCAGTGGACAAATCTGGCAAAGCAACATCAAAACAGACAGACAAAGTACCAGCAAAACAGCCATGTCTCAGTCCTTGGCAGCTCAGGGGGCAGGTCTCAAAAGTCCAGGGCAATTCTAAGTGGCAGTCAGCAATTCTCTCAGTCTCTCTCTCTGCCTCCATGAGGTGCTGCTTCCAAAAAGTTCTTCCGCCTCTCTCTTGTCTCTCCAAATCTACGTCACCAGCTCCTCCCAGTTCAGGACTCTCTTTTCACATCAACAAGTCCATCCCACAGGTGGGATTAACAAACTCTGGGTTTTAACACAATCAATTTGAAAACCAAGCCAATACAGGGGGATCTTTCTATTCCATTACTATCACAGAGCCATTATCTTTGATTATGTTTTATTTGTGCCTTTCCACACCTGTAACTTGGAACCTTTACTCTAGAAGAGAATAAATTAACTAGGAAGTATGTCTGTGCTGATAATGCTCCATATGCATTTCTGATGTCCTGAATCTCTACCTTGCCATCCTAAGACCATTCTTCAAAGTCCTAGATATAAGATATGTATGTTCTTGCTCCTTCTGCACCCTTGTGATAGTAATGGCAATTAAAGATTCCCCTGTATTGGCTTGGTTTTCAAATTGATTGTGTTAAAACCCAGAGTTTGTTAATCCCACCTGTGGGATGGGCTTGTTGATGTGAAGGGAGAGTCCTGAGCTGGGAGGAGCTGGTGAGGTAGATTTGGAGAGACACTAGAGAGAGGTGGAAGATCTTTTTGGAAGCAGCACCCCGTGGAGAGAGAGAAACTAAGAGAATTGCTGGGGGCCGCTTTGAATTGCCCTGGACTTTTGAGACCTGCCCCCTGAGCTGCCAAGGACTGAGGAGACATGGCTGTTTTGCTGGTACTTTGTCTGTCTGTTTTGATGTTGTTTTGCCAGATTTGTCCACTGGTGAAAGACAGTCCTTTTGTTGAAGAAGTCCTGGAACCTGGCTGTTCGCTAAGAAGCCCTGAGACTGTTCTGCAGACAGAGAGTGAATACTGTCCACTGGTGAGGGACAGTACTGTTGTTGCAGGGGTCTGGAGACTGTCCTGCAGACAGAATGAATACTGTCCACTGGTGAAGGACAGTGCTGTTATTGCAGGGGTCTGGAGACTGTCCTGCAGACAGAATGAATACTGTCCACTGGTGAAGGACAGTGCTGTTGTTGCAGGGGTCTGGGAGCCTTTCTGTTGGTTCAGAAGCCCTGAAGAAGAATTTTCTTGTTGTATGTTTACAGAAATCCTGGGAGAGGGCTTTGCTAATGTGTTCAGGGGTTCTAGGACTGTTCTACAGACAGAGGATAAATTCATGAAGGGACTGGCAATGTATCTTGTGGCTTTGCTAAGCCTTGTCTCCCCAGGAACTAAGATTGCTGAGAACTTGCCTCATGTCAAGATGAAGAAATGACCTCCATTTGGGTATTAAGTGCTGTGTTTAAACTTGATGCAACTCTAGGGTAGATTCAATTGTGATCCAGGGGTGGGGAACTTTTGACCTTATGTTTGGAAACTAATCTACATTTGAGAAGAGGGGCTTTGTGGTGGACTGAATGAAGGTATAGCCTAGGGGTGGAGAAGTATTTAGAACCGAGACTTTGTAATTGATTGAATGATTGGAAGGTCCTGGGGTGGGGTAGTACTTGGAGATTATTTAATCACACTTAGTAAATGCTGTATTTTGAATGATGTCATGTTTTGATCTTCTCTGTTCTGGGTTTGTTACTGAATAAAATAGAGAGCACCTATGCTGGTATTTTGAACCTGGGAAGTTGCCTTCTTTTGGTATTACATTACAACCCTATATGGAACAAAGGGCTTCAGCTGTGGAAGCATCTCTTTTGTTCTTAGTAGGGATAGTTGGAGAAAATTATATACTTTTATTTTCTTTGTTTTAGACTTAAAATATTTTGAGAAGAGTAAGAGGTGACATTATGCATGAAAGCATTCATTCAACAATTATAGAGGAGCTACTTTGTGCAAGGACTGGGGTTGGGAAAGAAAAAAGGAATAGAAAACAAGGCTTCCTGCCCTCATCTTTCCACACCTACTGTTCCTACTATAGAAATAATAACATTTAGAGCTTAGAGATTTTGAAATTACTTATTTTCTACTAGGCTCAAAACACTTCACTTCTAAATTTACTTTAAGATAATTCTCTTACCACTTTCCTCAGCATTTGAAATTAATGACTTATTTCCCAATTATCTCACTGGAACATATTCTATAGTAAGAATGACTCTGGAAAGGAGAGAAGAACTCATAAATTTAAGAAATGAATTGTTAGTCGTACAGCCTCTCTCATTGTCTTCTGGGAGAGTATACATGTAGACATATATATATATATATATATATATATATATATATATATATAATGCACACGTGTACACATGAACAGATTTATATATACATGGCAATCAATGGTATCTGTATATGCACATATTCATGACACATACATTATGAATGTATGTGTATGTGTACATGTGTAGCACATGTATGTACATATATACATATACATGCATAATATATATTTGACTGATTATTAGCTAATATTCTGTTCCTCATCTGGTAGTATGGAGGACTATCTGTACTGACTAAGAATATGACAGAGATCAATCTTTTTTGTACTTCCAAAGTGGTGATATGGTCGATTTGTCTACTAAAATAAAAATTATTCTTTGATTATATGACAGTGTGCTGTAGGCTGTTTATACACTTGCTTGTTTATACACTTACTAGTGTGTAGGTGACACTTGAGATGATACAGCAGCAAAAATAGTCTATACCTGACTCATGTCTTGCTGTCTGCAAGTCTACTGAAAGCTATCACTTTATGGTTAACCAACATGAAAATACAACCTACGATGTGTCCACCAGGTGGCGATAGACTCAAGTCACCAGTCAAGTGTTTTTCCATGGTGTCTGCCCAAGGCCTCTCTAAAATCTTCTCAATGTCTCCTGCATACCATGTGGTACCTCCTCCTCCCCAACATGCTCTTAGAATATCTCCCTCTCTTCTAGCATGAGATCCCTTAGTTCCTCTTGACTCAAGGGGTAAGCATTGGTACCAGATATAAGTGATTTCAGGGTATAGAAATGAAATACAGTACTTTTCCATATATAAAAAGGGGCAACTATTGTTCTTTATTCTCCAACCCTGGCATGTAGAAATCTCTTCTTAATCAATTGGTTTCATTCATAAGATTCAGTCTTTTCTGTGACTGCTTTCTATATTTATTAAAACAGAAAAGCATAATTACAAAAAGAAACTGTCAAATTCTCCCATTTCATAGAGAACATTCCTTAATTGTTCTTCATCTGCCTCTTGCACCTTTGTCTTGAGAAAGACTACAAGATGGGATTCTGTGTTTGAGACCTGATGTGATTAGTTCTGCAAAAAATGGAGAAAATGAGAGACTAGTTTCGAGATTGGTCTTGCCAATTGCCAGCTGCTGAGGTATCATGACTGTTGTCAGTCCCGTTCCCCTCTTTTTCTGCCCCTTCTCCTTGCTGTATGTTTCCATCATAAAACCAAGTCTCCTCTTCCTTCCAGGTTCTCTCTTTCTTCAGGGAAACTCTCATCTAAGAGAGTCCCATCTCTCCTTTCACTTCTCTGATGACTCAATGGCAATGACTGCTGATGTTCTCCTGGCCTGCTGGCAGGTTTCTATCTTTACTCCTCTACTCCTGGTTGAATGGAATCGAATGGGAGGGAATAGAACTGTAGACCACTAGTCTTTGTTAATAGAAATAATTTTATTATTTTTATTTATTTATTTATTTTAAAAGCAATCGGGGTTAAGTAACTTGCTCAAGCTTACATGGCCAGTTATTTCTGAGTGTGGTGCTAAGTATCTGAGCCCGGATTTGATCTCCAGGTCCTCCTGACACTGGAGCTGGTGCTCTTACTCGCTGTGCTACCTGGCCACCCCTAATAGAAATTATTTTAAAAGGGACCAAGGGGAAGTACTAAATGACATTCTGACACTCAAAATCTGCTCCCATTTCCTGACCCATCATATAACAGCTGACATTGATGTAGCACTTAGAGGTTTGCAAAGCACTTTACAAATACTCATCCTTGCCTTGAGTATATGCTCAAGCAATCTTGCATTTAACATTTTGATGACATGGTTTGTCCTTTTGAAGCCTTTGGAATCCTTCTGTCTTCCACAGAGATAAAATATGGTATAGATACTTACTATAATTATATGCAACATCTATTTCAATCTTCTCTTCAATTAAGGCAGAGGAAGGAAAAAAATATTTAATTAGCTAAATGAGACTATAGCTATATGGAAAGGTATCAGAAGTTTACAAACAGTCAGGCTGATTGGCTGATATTTAGTCAAAGATTATAGAAACAGAAAATAAACTCCATTCAGAGAGCTCAAGTGGGTACATCACAAATAATTCAGGAGTATTTTTATCCAGGGCAGCTAGGTGGCACAGTGTATAGAACACTGGGCTTGGATCAGGAACACTTATCTTTATGAGTTCAAATCTGGCCTAAGACACTTACTAGTTGTGTGACTCTGGTCAAGTCACTTAACCCTGTTTGTCTTAATCCCTCATCTATAAAATGAGCTGGAGAAGGAAATGGTAAAGCACTCCACTATCCTTGCCAAGAAAACCTTAAGTGGAGTCACAAAGAATGGTAAACGACTGAAACTGCTGAACAACAACATTTCCAGTCAGTTCAACAAGTATTAAGTACCTCTCAAGTTTTAGGCACTGTGATACATGCTCATATTTCAGAAACATAAAATGCATAGTCCCAATATGGAGGAACAAGGCTTGTATTCTACCTGTGCCTTGTCTTATCCCTTAGCTGCCAATGCCCTCCTTCTCATAACAATATATACACATGTATGTGTATGTGTGTATATATTCTGTATATATTACACACATGTATTTATGTTATCTCTCTCATGAAAGTATATGCTACTAAGTGCAGAGACTAGTTTTTTGTCTTTGTACCTAATACTAATAGTATATTCCACATATTACACATTTTTTAAAAATGCTTATTGATTTAGGAAAAGAGAAAATAAATATTTATACAGCACCTACTATGTGCCAGGCCCTGTTCTGAGTACTTTAAGAATATTATCTCATTTTATTACCAGCATTATAAATATTTGGTTGTTCCCAAATATAATATATAAGTATATAATATAATTTATAAATAATAAGGTAGGGAATTATTGAGGCAAATGAAATATTCAGGAAAAAATGCTCTAAGAAAATTTAAGGAGAGAAAATACTTTTAACTGGTGGTTGGGGGAACTCAGTGTTACCTGAGCTAAAGATGGAAGGAAGATTAAGATTCTGAAAGGCAGAGATAAGGAAGGAATGCATTCTAGGTACATGCAAATGCACAGAGGCTTTGCTGAGTCTGTCATTTCCACAAAAGAATGTGTGATTTTTACTAGTAGGGAGTTTTATTTTTATATATATCCAAGAACCTGGCAAGCCTTGAATATACTAAGTTTTAAATTCTTGGTGGTTCTGAATCTGAGGACCAGGAAAAGGAGTGATCCAGTTAGGCTAAACATAGGATATATGAAGGAGAGTAATATATTATCTGCAGTTGGGAGCCATTGAAGTTTTTTGAATAAGGGCATGACAAGGTCAGATCTATTTTTTAATCAAATACTCCAATAAATCTATGATTTCATAAATATGGGTATTCTCTTTAGTGTCGCAGATTTTAACTCCATTTTAGACAGCTCTTGTGATCTTCAACATCAATTCTTCAAATAGTATAATGTTTCATGACTCAGTCATATAATAATACTGGAAGAATATGAGTATTTAACAGGTCTTTATTTTGGGGGGAAGCTTGAGGTCATTAGAAGACCTTTGTGATTTCTTAAAAGCAATTCATCCCATTTTCTCTTCCAGTTCCATTTTGGTCCAACTCATTTCTCATTTGCAGTGTCTCTATGTTTTTACTGATAGATGAGTTCTGCAGTTTGTACAGTCACTGCCTAGATAAAAGGCATTCTTCATTCACTTGGTTTCAGTTGTTTTGCTATATTTGGGGGCTTGATGCCATCAGGATAGTAACTCCCACAAACAGGAACACCTAGAGGATATCCTAGTCTTTTCTTTCTTTTTTAAATCATAATATTTTATTTTCCCCAATTACAAGTAAAAACAATTTTAGCATTCTTTCTTTTTCAAATTTTTGAGTTCCAAATTCTCTCCCTCCCTTCCCACCCCCGCCCCCTTCATTGAGAAGACAAGCGGTTTAACATAGGTTATAGACTGTACTGCTTCTTTTTCTGGAGATGGACATCACCTTTCATCACAAGTCTTACAGACTGTGCTCCTTTCTCAGCCTGGTGCAACAGACCTCTCCTGCCGATCTTCTAGGGTGTCCTTTGCTGGAAAAATGTTTTACTGCATCTTTTTGTGGGCTCTGTGACTCTAGAATTTGTTTAGAGTCATTATTTAGAGGTATTTAAAGAAGTTTGGGAGAGAGCTCAGGCAAGTCCCTGCCCTTACTTTATCATCTTGACTTCTCCTTGGACCTCACAGTCTTTAGAGGATTCCTCTCCACTGCGTACTCTACAAAACCACTTAGAAAGTACATCTATATTTTATACCTCTCCAGATATTAATAATCTGACAGTTTCATAAAGAAGTTATCTCTGTTGTTATATTTTCACTTGAATCTTATGTATTTGACAAATACATGGGAGACAAAGCAAGGGAAGGGACCATTTAAGGCAATATTTTGCTCCATCAATCAAATTATTTTTAAATATTCAGCAAATTATCTTTTATTATTTATCTTTTAATTGTGTCTTGGTAAAGATGTGGTCTAGTCTACTGTGGAAAATTGCTCGGAAGATTCTAAGTTCTAACCCCCTCATCAAGGATATCTTCTAAGTTGCTAAAAAGTTATGTAGATGAGAAAGTAGACATATGACTATTAATCAAAGTTTTAAAATCCTATTTTAATGTCTTCTTCTCTTTCTGATATCTTAAGGATACCTTCAAAATTTTGTTGCTTCCAGTACATACCTACTTGGGGTACAGAGGTTCTAGTGCTACTGTTTTTGTCATCTAACAAGATACTTCAGTGCTATTTCTACCTCTTCTATAAGCATAACAGTGTCCAAATGTGGTGGCTCCACTGTCCTTGATGGTAAAAAAAATATTTAAAAAGTTTCATAAATATTTTATGTTTCTCTACTTTTGATCGTCCTACTTTGAATTTTCTCTTTAACTGTCCTAGGAATGGTTTCACCTAGCTGATCCTCTTGTCAACCTTTTTTTTTTTTCTGTTTTCTTCCTCTCCATTATTGCTGTTTTATGAGGTCTTATTATTCATAATCTTCTACTCTTCTCCTCTACAAGATTATCTAAGTGGATTAACATTTAAAGTGGAGTTACCTTTGTGTTGACTTGGCATATTGTTCTGCTTGGTAAATAAATCACGTATTCACTGCTAAGTCACTTTTAAAACTCTTTTGGGTCCCTTATGGCAACTGATTTACATCTATCAAGTTATATATGAAATTATTATAACTGGTGTTGATATACTTTCCTCCTAATATTTCCAGTTTTTTTCTGTCATCAATAACTTATTTGACTAGATCAAATTGGAGATGTTTTCAGTGAATGCCATATGTTTTTCTCATTTTTAGAAATGTTTTCTTCTAATTTTGTGTATATTTTGATCTTTGTTCTTATAAATCAGTGGTCTGATGTTACAATGATAGAATTTCAGAATGACACACATATCAATAACAAGGTACTGCCTGTCTGTTAATATACATATGTAGCTCAAATTCATATTTTTGTAACACTATCACTATCTGTAATTCTTTCTAAATATTTTCTTAAAGAAAATATTACTGACTTATCAACATCAGACTTCTGTGTAGTGTGAAAGATGTGTGGTCTCTCTCATTCTTTACTCTGGACCCATATTTTCTGAAAACTTCATCATCCTCACCTAGTCCTACTTTCCTATTGAGGTTCTCAGATATCAAAATATGTCTTGATTTTAACCGATGGCTCAAATTGATATTTTTGCAGACTTTCTCTTATCTCATCATCCTATGCAGTAGATGAAGCATGAACTGCAATTGTTTTCGTTGTGGTCTTCTGTGTACTTCTCATTAGCAGTATAATATTGTAATGGGAATGTAAATTTGTAAGATCTTCCCTGCCCCTAGGCTAAAGTGCACCTGGAGCCTGGGGTGGGAGGCTTGTTTTTCAGTAGATACTTCTTGATTGGCCAGTGAGTCAATAAGGTTGTTACATTCTCTGAGCCAGGAGAAGGCTATATAAGCCCTGATGTGTAGCTTTGTTTGGGGGCTCACTTTGAGAAGTGTTCTGTGATTTGATATGGATTCTGGGAAGCCATCGTCCAGAGCCCCCAGCTTTGAAAAACCCAGATGTTGAAACCCAGATGTTGATTTGGTATGGATGTAATGGCTGGACAGTTTGGAAAGCTGTCTACTTGATCTGTTTCTGTCTTGATAATTCTGCCTGTATACTTTGAAGTTCGGGGTGCTGACCTTTTTCCCCTGAACAAGGTAAACGATATATGTCTGACTGATTAAAGTAAGCTTGTTAACTCATTTTGAGTTGCTTTCCTTTATCAAAGCAGATCCAAGAACCTGTATTGGCAGCAACCCTGAGGTCGCTTGGGGTGCTTGCTGCTACAAATACATAAGATGACCAAATTTCTAGTGAATTTATGTTTCTTGTTACCTTTACCTTCATGGTAAAACCAATACCTCAAAATGCATTATTTGCTTTTCTGAAGAACTTGTGAGCTATTTTTCTGTTTTTCTGCAGCTTCTTTCTCCCTTAAATCTTTGTTTACCGGGAGAATATCAAGATTGATATAATTTAGTTTTTCTAGTAGTACATCCATTTATTAGTTATTGGACAATGTTCTCATCTTTAGAGTACCAACAGCTGAGTTAATATTTATAGATGGTGAAAAATTTCTGATTCTTGTGATTTAGAGAAATGATTTTGGCAGCTTTTCCTAGTAGGTATTCAAGAGGGGAGGGAAACTAGAAGTAATTACAATAGGCTATGTGAGAGGTGCTGTGGATCTGAATGAGTGTGGTGGTGGGGCCTAGATGTAAAATTTGAGACAATTGACTCAATAGCACTTGACAACGAATTGAATTATGGAGGTTGAACAAGCAGGAAAAGTAAAATATGATTCCAAGTTTTCAAAACTCAGTAACTAGAAGGATGGTAATATCAAGAAAAATAGAGGATGTGGGAGGTGGGACAGATGATAAATGCAGTTTTGGCCTGGATGAGTTTGAGATAATGGTGGAACCTAAAGGTGAATATGTTTCATATACAGTAGGAATTCATGATAAGGCCCAGAATTGAAAAGAATTAGTGTAGATCTAGAGATCTGGGAATCATTTTCATGGAAATAACTGAATATGTAATTTCCACAAGAGAAAATATAAGGAAAGGTACCTAGAAGGCCTAGGATTATAGTTTGGGGGATAATGATATATGGCCCCAACTTCTAAAAAAAATTTTTTTTTACTTTACAGAATTTTAAATTTAATTAATGCCTTTTATGAAATACTATATCCCCTCATCCTCAATGAAATTGCAAATTCATCTAAAAGCTTGTAAAAATAGTGCAATTTTTCATCTTTGCATCCCAGCTCCTAGTTCAGTTATTTATACATAGTAGGTATTTCAACAGTGTTTAGTATATTGAATTTCATGCCTTCATTTGTATTATTTATCTGTCATAACTGACAAACAGAAAATGGTACTATTGGGGGAGGGGTAGTTCTTCACTTTGCTGTGCTAGATTACCACACATTTTCTTGTGGAATTGCTCAGAAAATTAAACATCATTTCATGACTAGGAAAAAAAACAGGATTCTAATGCATTATCTCTCATGATTCTGTAGAGCTTTTTCAGACATTAATTTAGTCCTCAAATATAGACATTAACGTTTTTAGCTTTATGATTTTGTAGGCTGTCTAAGAGGATAGGGAACAGAGGTGAGAGCAAGATAAAGAGATGAAAAGCAAGGAAGTGACTCTTATCTATGTCTCCTTTATTCCCTGATCAAGAGACTAAAAGACTTCTTAGAGTGAATGTGTTTTAATGTGTCTGCTTTACATTAGCTTGAAAATGTGCCCTTAATAGTGATAAATAGGACATTAACATTGCAGCTCTCCTTTGAGTGTTATGTAAGTCATGCTCATTGACACATGCATTTCCAAGGGAAGCATTTGCTTTTGCTGTTCCAGCTATCCTTTCTTTTCAGCTAAAGTGGGTGTCGGTATTTATACTAGCTTTATGTGTGTGTACGAATATATACATGTGTACATAATGTATAACATGTGTGTTCACATATACATATACATGCATACATACAGACATAAAGTGGGGAGGGGGGTGTGTATACCAAAAGACTTAATTTAATAAATGATAGTTGAAGGAAAAGAGGCAATTCTCATGAGTCCTGTGTAAAAGTCTTGTTCACTGCTCCCTACATTGATGCTTTATCTCTCTATAATTTCTGTGGGGTTTTCCCAACATGTCAGCAATCAGTCAAGGACAAGGAAGTCAGATATTACCAAACTATCACTGATCCTTGATTGACCAGTGAAATCCTTGAAGTAAATGATTCCTTTTGTTTTGCTAAAGCCCATGAGTTCAATTGAACAACTACAAATGCTACTAAAAATAAAAGCAAGGAGTGGCAGCTAGGTGGTGCAGTGAATAGAGCACTGGCCCTGGAGTCAGGAGGACCTGAGTTCAAACACTGCCTCAGACACTTAAAACTTACTAGCCGTGTGACCTTGGGCAAGTCACTAAGCCCCAATTACCCAGCCTTCCCCCCTCCAGAAAGCAAAAATAAATAAAAGTGAGGGGGTAGAGACAGAAGATCACTCTAAAGAATTTCCAGATTTTATTTGGAATTAAAATCACATATACTTTTTTCATTTTTAAAGCATTTTTAGACACTTCCAGATATACTTTCTCTCCCTCTCTCTGTCCTTCCCTAATGGAACCTTCTCTTCTACCAGGGAGCAACTAAACAAAGACATCTGACCCAATGACTCCATCAGATAATGTATGCTACAATTTTCCCTCATAGTCCTCTAATTCTCAGTGAACTAGTCAATAAATATTTATTAACTGCTTATTATGTGCCAGGCACTGTGCTAATACAATATCTATGATATGTGTGGAAATATAAAAAGAGGTAAAAGATAGTCCTTGGCCTCAAGGAGGTCACAATTTAATGGGAGAGATAACAAGTAAATAAGTATGTACAAATTATATACAGGACAGATAGGAAATGATTAAAATAGGGAAGGTACTAGAATTAAGAGTGATTGGGAAAGGCTTCTTATAGAAGATGGGATTTTAATTTGGACTCGAAGGATGTTGAGAGGAGGCAAGTATGTCTCATTTCTTCTCTGGGACCATTATTGGCTTTTCAGTTACTCAAGATTTCAGCTGACTTTAGTGAAAATCATAAAACATTAAAATTGGCAGAGACTTTAGATATAACCTAATCCAACCTTCCTGCTTCCCCAGTGTAGGAATCCCTCCTATTGTTTCCTAGACAAGTACATATCCTATTTTGACATGAACACTACTCTTTGAGGCAGTCCTCATTGTAGGAATGAGTTCTTTTATACATTAGGCCAAATTCTGTAAGGTTTACTCTGATTCCTATTTGTTCCCTCTAGACTAGAGCAGACAAAGCATTAGCCCAACCCCTATTTTATATGAGTTCTTCAAATATTTGAGAATGACTATCATATTACATTCTGGTTTTATTCTTCTCCAAATACTCTCAATTCTCCCAATCATTTGTCATATGATTTCTAGACCTGACTATCCTCAGAATACTTTTAGTTTAGTCAATTTGACTTTTTAATGTGTGGCATCCAAAGCTGGGCATGGCACTTCAGATACTTCAAAAAACTGAATAGCATCAAACTACCATAATTAATTTTTCAGTGAAAATTTATGTGATCAGAAAGTTCCAACTCGTATGTGAGAAACTCATTAGACTCCTATTACTATGCTGGGATTAAACTGTAAGGAAAACTTCTTAGTTATAGGTTTTCCTTACTATATAGATCACAACAGTTTATTTCTAAGGGTCCCTCTGCCTCCAGCATTCAAAATCTGAATTAGGGTATACATTTCAAATGTATCTGTGTATATGCTGGGCAACTAAGTGTCACAGTGGATAGAGTGCTGGTCCTGGAGTCAGGAAGACTCATCTTTGTGAGTTCCTGTCTAGCCTGATGGTTACTAGCTGTGTGACCCTAGGCAAGTCACTTAACCCTGTTTGCCTCAGTTCCTCATCTGTAAAATGAGCTTGGGAAGGAAATGGCAAACCACTCCAGTATCTTTGTCAAGAAAATACCAAATGGGGTCATAAAGAGTCAACACAACTAAAAAATGACTGAACAATAACAACAAAAATTTGTATATATGCATATACATGTAAAATGGAGTGAGTATGTGTATATATATGTGAATATGTATATATACACACACCTATATATTCCATTATTTTATCAGTATGGATCTTATGTTTATCATTGCAGGTCACAGCCCTTAGTGACTTAGGAGATAGTTGCCATAAGTTACTTAGGCAAAAAAAAAGACTACTAGGTAAACTATACAGTATAGCAATAAGTCTCTTTCACCCAAGCTATAATAGTTTGTAGATTACAGACATGCAGCTCATGGCTAGCCTATATTCAGTTTTTTTGACTTGAAAGAATTGCTGGAGGTTGCATTCTACTGGCATAAATCTCAGAGAAGTCAGGGTCACCTTCACACCACACTCAAGCATTAGAGTAGCACTTTAGTGGAAACTGTATGCCCATACCTATATAGATATATTCAAGTCAATTTAATAAATATTCATTAAGTATCCACTATGTGACAGGCACTGAGGTAAGCACTGGGAATACCAAAAAAGGAAAGACAGCTCCTGCCCTCAGGGAAATTACAGTCTAATAGGGAAGGCAACATGCAAACAAATATACACAAAGCAAGCTATATATGGAATAAATAGGAAATAATTTACAGAAGAAAGGAAATGTAATATATGGATATATGTGTGTATAGCACATACATATGTGTATATATGACACGTCTGCCACATAATAGGCACTTAATACATATTTGTTGATTGATTTTAGTCAGTCTATATCAAAAAGGGATTGAAACAGTTCATAAATTGACAGTAAAAGATAAAGATCTAATTAAAAATAGGTAAACATGATTTCATGTATTTAAATTGACATTGAAAACTAATGTCAATGTTTCTAAGAGCTAAGACAAAAATAACAAAACATGTTAGGTGTAATGCCAAGCAAAGGCAACTTCCAAGTTTCAAAAATACCAGCATAGCAGCCCTCTATTTTATTCAGTGACAAACTAAGAACAGAGAAAATCAAAATGCAGCATTCACCAAGTGTAATTCAGTAATTTCCAAGTACTACTCCACCCCTGGAAGGTACATTCATTTAGTCAATCCCAAAGACTTTCTTCTCAAATGGAGATTAGTTTCTAATCATAAACAAAGTACATTCATTTGGTCAGTCACAGAGCACAAAAAAGTCAAAAGTTTCCCACCCCTGGATCACAACTACCTTCTTCAAAAGAGGTAGTAGAGAGCACAAAGACCATCTAACCCTGAGTTACAACAAGGTTAAGATATCATCACAGCATTTAATACCCAAAGAGAGGTCTTTTCTTCATCTTGACCTGAGGCAAGTACTCAGCAATCTCTGTTCCTGGGGAGACAAAGCTTAACAAGGCCACAAGATACATTGCCAGTGTCCTCATTAATTCATCTGCCTGCAGAACCCTGAAAAAATTAGCAAGACCCTCTTCCAGGATTTCTGTAAACATACAACAACCCTTCTTCAGGGCTTCTGAACCAACAGCAAGGTTCTAGGACCTCTGCAACAACAGCACTGTCCTTCACCAGTGGACGCAATTCACTCTCTGTCTGCAGAATAGTCTCATGACCCCTGAACCAACAGCAAGGTTCCAGAACCTCTGCAACAACAGCACTGTCCTTCACCAGTGGATGAATCTGGCAAAACAACATCAAAACGGACAAAGTACCCGCATCACAGCCATGTCTCCTCAGTCCTTGGCAGCTCCAGGTGGCAGCTCTCAAAAGTCTTGGGCAACTAGAACTGGCCCTCAGTAATCCTCTCTCTGTCTCTCTGCTTCCAGGATGCTGCTTCCAAAAATTCTTCTGCCTCTCTTCCTCTGCTTGTGCCTCTCTAAATCCAGGGAACCAGCTCCTCCCAGTTCAGCCCTCTCTTTTCATGTCAACAAGTCCATCCCACAAGTGGGATTCACAAGCTCTGGGTTTTAACACTCAACTTGAAAACCAGGCCAATGCAGGGGTATCTTTAAATTCCATTATTATTACATTAGGTTATTTAGTTTTCATTTGTTGACAACAAAAAGCATACAAATTCATTTATAGGGAAAATTGTCTTAGAAATAAAGTGGGATATATTCTCTTTCTCTCCCTCTCTTCTTCACTCCTTCTCTCTCCTCCTCTCCCTTTCCCTCCCCCTGTCTCTCTCTGTCTTTCTCCTTCCCTCCATCCTTGCTCCCTCCTTCTCTCCCCTCTCTGTCTTTTCTGCCCCCTCCCTCTTTCTCTCTCTCTGAAGAAGCCAGATGGTTTGACCTAGAGATTCCATATGTTCTTAGTAATAAAATTTAAGATCCCAATTTAAAAGTCTTAGCTTAAAAAGTTCTCTAATAAGGTTTTTGATTGTTTTCATTACTAATTATATATTAAGCAAAAGGTATTAAAACATTTGAAGCTTACTTCTTCAACTTAAAAAATTGTTATATTACAAAAAATTTCAGATTATTTCTACTTCATGAGACGTATATTTATACTTAATGAAAGCTAATAATTAATTAACTCATTTGAAAGTATATGCAATATTCACATCTGGAGCACTGCATAATAGAAATAGTAGGAATTTTAAAAATTAACACAAATCAGGGTGGCCAGGTAGCACAGCAAGTAAGAGCACCGGCTCCAGTGTCGGGATGACCTGGGGATTTAATCCGGGCTCAGACACTTAGCACCCACCCAGAACCACCTGGCCGTGTAACCTTGAGCAAGTTACTTAACCCCAATTGCTTAGGGGTGGCCAGGTGGCTCAGTGAGTAAGAGCACTGGCTCCAGTGTCATGATGACCTGGGGATCAAATCCGGGCTCAGATACTTAGCACCACACCCAGAAATAACTGGCTGTGTAACCTTGAGCAAGTTACTTAACCCCGATTGTTTAAAAAAAAAAATTAACACAAATCTATTTTTTCCTTTCTTCTCCTACCCTATTGAAAAAGAAAAAAAAAACAAATTCCATGTAAGATATATTCATAGTCAAGTAAAATAAATTTATTCAATGCTTGTATATAAAATATATCTTATTCTATACCCTAAATTCATCACCTTTCTTTAATTGATGTTAATTATTTGTTCTCTGGAAATAGGAATAGTCATAATATTACTTAATATAATTTTTAAAATTATAAAAAATTAATATGGAAGAAAAAATGTAGAGTCTCAATGAAAAGAAACGGGAATTAAGGAGGTCAAATAGTGCCAGATCTTAAATTAAGTGCAAGGCAATAACTATTTAAATTCGTTCTGGTTAAAAGAAAGAGAACTTAATCAATGAAATAGATTAGATGTACAACATATAGAAGAAAATGTATGTAACACCTTAGTTTTTTATAAACACAAAGACCCCAACTACTGGGAAAAGGACTCTTTATTTGACAAAACTCCTGGGAAAAGTAGTCAGCAATATGGGAGAAATTAGATTTAGACTAACATCTCATACTTTTTACAAACATAATCTTCAAATGCATATTTGCTAAAATTCTAGAACTATGTCAAATAATGAGGAAAATGTGCAACTTTTCAATGCTTCTGTATTTTTTTTAGAAAGCTTCTAATTTGTATTCATTGCATATAATGCCTAATAAAGGTTTTGGAAAGATACATTTTATGATATTAAAAAGTTTATTACATACCCACTCTTGGAAGGGTTGTTAGCATCACTGAGTGATGTACTTTGTCCAGGATTTTTTTTCTGGCTATTAAGATAATCATGTGGGATATATGTCTTGGGGATAATCATTGAAATATTTGTGCTGTTAAATGATTAATTATGTTGATTGTTTCCTAATGTCCTTGGAATAAATTCTATTTGATCACAATGATTTCTTAGATGAATCTCTGTAGTCTGACAAGATTTTATTTAAAATATTTGAGTCAATATTGATTAATGATATTGACCCATAGTTCTGCTGTGCTTTGTCCTCCCTGATTTATGTTTTAGGACAAAATTAGTCTTATAAAAGGAATCAGCCAAGGTGTTTTTTCTCTTAATTTTTTAGAATAATTTTTGTAGTATTGATACGATTTATTCTTTAAAAGTATGATATAATTCTTTTGTGAGTCCATCAGAATCAGGGACTTTTTTTTCTTTGGTTCCATTGCAGCTATTGTTAAGACATTTTAGTTGTGTCCAATTCTCTGCGATTCCATTTTGGAATTTTCCTGGCAAAGATATTGGAATGGTTTGCCATTTCCTTCTCCAGCTCATTTTCTACATGAAGACAAATAAGGTTAAATGACTTGCCTAGGGTTACAGAGCTAGTAAGTATGTAAGGCTGAATTTGAATTCTCGAAGATGAGTCTTTCTGATTCCAAACTATGTGCTCCTTCCATTGAACCCCCTAGCTACTCCATTACAGTTAAGTTCATTTATTTATTTTCTTGTTTCTTTAAGTATGAATTATTTCAGATTTCCAATTGGTCTTCTGTTAGTTTGGGTTCTTTTTTTTTAAGGTTTTGCTCTATTTCTTTTGTGTTCTTAATTTTGGTAGCATATAATTGTGCATAGTAGGTTCTAAGAATTATTTTTATTTCTTTTGGTTTTGCTATAATTTAATCTTGTTCATTTGGTATCCAATTGATTTGATTTATTTTTTGCTTTCTTTTTAAATCAGATTAACTAAAGGCATCAATTTTATTATTTTTTGCAAAGAACCAGCTTTTAGTTTTATTTATCATATCTGCAGGAATTTTTTTGCTTTCAGTTTATTTCTTTAATTTTTGATATTTCTTCTTTTTTTGCTTACTTAAATTTTGCTGCTTGAGGCAACATTTGCTATTGGTTCATCTGCTGGTGTTCAAGGTCTTTGACTTTCCATCTCCCTCACATTTTTCCCCTTATATTCCCCTATTGCACTCTTTCTGAACCTTTAGTGTCAGTTTCCTTAGATTTCAAATCTGTCCTAGTCTCCTTCCATGATGGGCAATTCACATTTTACCACCCTCAGTCTTTACCTCAAGCTATTTTTGGTGAGAGAGTAGTTTCAACTTGACGTCAGCGTAGCAGCAAGCACCCCAAGCGTCCCTAGGGTTTGCTGCCAACACAGGTTCCTGGATCTGCTTTGATAAAGGAAAGCAACTCAAAATGGGTTAACAAGCTTACTTTTATCAGTCAAACATGTATCATTTACCTAGTTCAGGGGAAAAAAGGTCAGCACCCTGAACTTCAAAGTATACAGGCAGAATTATCAAGACAGAGAAACAGATCAAGTAGACAGTTTTCCAAACTGTCCAACCATTACATCCACACCAAACAACATCTGGGTTTCAAAGCCGGGGGGCTCTAGACAACGGCTAGCCCAGAGTTTCATCAAATCACAGAACACTTCTCAAAATGAGGCCCAAAACAAAGCTACACATCAGGGCTTACATAGCCTTCTCCTGGCTCAGAGAATGTAACAACCTTATTGACCCACTGGCCAATCAAAAAGTATCTACTGAAAAACAAGCCTCGCACCCCAGGCTCCAGGTGCACTTTAGCCTAGGGGTAGGGAAGATCTTTACATTTACATTCCCATTACAGTCAGTCCCCTTTATTTTAAGTTTGGTAGAGACACACATACACTTGGCACCCAGCCCCAGTATCTCCTGCTTCTCAGTTCTCTGGTTAAGTGCTGCTCTGTCAGCCAGAGCAAGCTTCTGACTTTAGGCTTCCTGCCACATATGGCAAAGTAGGGGCAGGGTTGAAAAATTGAGGTGAAGAGTTGGAATTTTGTTGCAAACCATGCATGATTCAGTTTGATTCAGCCCTATCAGAGCATGGTAAATGGTGGGAGATGGGGTACTAAGTGAATGCATTAAATATTGGTAATTAGTCTTCTCTGCTGTTATTTCATTGGGTTGTTACCTCACTAGGTTTGTTGGTGTATTAGATCATTGAGAGAACTGAAATGACTTTTATCTCTTAGAATTCCTATTTTGGAGAAGTTTGAGAGGTTATGAGGATTAAAAAAAAATCTAGGGGCAGCTAGGTGGCACAGTGAATAGGGCACCACCCCTGGATTCAGGAGGACCTGAGTTCAAATTTGACCTCAAGACACTTAAAATTACGAGCTGTGTGACCTTGAGCAAGTCACTTAACCCCAATTGCCCTCCAAAAAGCAAAAGAAAAAAAATCTACTCTTCCATCTTGTTGGTCATATGACCAATAGTAGCTGTCTTCTAAATCTAAGGCAAAAAAAAAATGCAATTTATAGATGTGTCTTTCATCAGTTGGGGAACAATGCAGAAACAATGACATCAGTTAAAATAAAATATTCATCATCAGTAATTTCCTATAATTCACTTTTACCACATTTTACTCAAGGTTGTATACATCTTCTAACTCTACATATTTATTTCAGGAAACTGTTTTGAATACTAGCTACAAACATCTACATGGTACAGAAGTTTATAAGAAGTATTCTTGGTCTCCAAATCTACCACCCTATAGAAAACCTAATAATAAATCTCTCTGTACTTAGCAAATTTGTTTTTGGATGACAAAGTTTGTCACCTAAACCCTACATCAAGTCCCTTCAGCTTGAATAAAACATTAATTAATTAATCAACAAGCTTTTATTAGCTGCTTACTCTGAACCAGGCACTTTGATAGATTTCTGAGGATATGAGGAAAAAAGTAAATTAGACCCTGTACTCAATGAGTGTATAATCTAACAGGAAGAACAAAATGTACATTTATAGTTATGTGTGTATATATATATGTACACACACACATATACACACACACACACACACACACACACACATATATATATATTTAAACCCTACAAACCTACTCAATGTTGGTTTTGTGTATTGGGAAGGGGCAAGGGACTATCAGGTGAGGTAAGCAGGAAAGGCCTAATACAGAAGGTAAGATTTCCCCTACAAAATACCTTCAAACAGAAACTGTGCTCTTTCCTACCACATTTTCATTTCTCTGTGGTAGCAAAAACCTCAGATCACACGTCTTGATTGTATATAATATGTTACAATCAACCAAGGTCATGAATCATTCCTTTTATAGCTTAAGTGCCATTTGGTCTTTGGGTGGACAGGTGGTCTTTTCAGTGTAGGTGACAAAGGTACAGTTTTCTTCTCCCCTGGGTAAAACGATGGACAAAAGTTTCCATTCCAAACAATATGACAAGCCAATTCTTGATGTTCTTCAAGGTTTATGGTATCTGTACTTTCATTGTGTATCTTAGAGAGGAGGCCATGGAGAGTTAACAACTTGCCAAAAATTTACTAAAAATATAGAACATCCTTTCTCCAGTTTCCTCAGAAAACTCAAGATGTTTAATGAGTCATAAGGTGAATTAGGAGTAGTCTCATTAAAAGTAGTAAGGATAAAAATTTTCTCTAGGTCACATGAACAGAAGACATCCTTTCTAAATTTAAAATATAGCTGTGACGGAGACAGGCATTTTAAAGTCCACTTGTATTTTTATTTGTATGTTCCTCATGTTATTTCCTAAAGAGAAAATAAACTATAGTCTTTGTTCTTTAGCAGAACTGCTATTGGGATAATGGCCAAAAACATTTGTACAAGAATACCTTTTATTTTTATCATTCTTGGCTTCACTTCTTGCCAGAGAGATTGCTAATCTTTCTACTAGAGAGTTGACTATATTGTTTTGTTTTGTTTTGTTTTTTTGCTTTTTCCACATTAGGTTATGTGTTTTTGACAATCTAGAATTTGACTATAATAAATTTGGGTTGTATATATGAGAGTCAAATATTCTTATGTTCCACAACCATAACCTAGGAAAATTCTCAGGAAGAAGTTAATTGTTTTTCCAGGGCAGTAGCATGGATTCGTCATCAACTGGGCAATCAACATCAGTTACTTCAGTGAGGGAAAGTTTCTATGTAGGTTTAAGGATAAGTACTGAATCTGTGATTTCATCCATATAGAGAACTTCCAGATTAGTACAAGCTCTCTACCAGCACAAGTTGGCAACTTCTCTTGGAATTCCAGTCGTAGGAAGTTTCCTAGAGCACTGAAAGGTTCAGTGGCTTACTCAGGGTTAACCAGTTATGTTTCAGTGCCAAGCACCGAACTCAGGTCTTCTTGGCTTAGAGGTCAGCTCTCTAATGAAAGGTAATGGTCATTCCATGGCATTGTTATGGACTTTATCATCAACTGATTTATTGAAATTCATCAACTCAATGATCAGTTTCCATATACACAAAACTTTTATAATAGCACTCTTTGTAGTAGCAAACAATTGTAAACAAAATACCTGCCCATCTATTGGAGAATTGATTAACAAATTGTGGTATACAAATGTAATATAATGTTATACCCTTTGAAATTACTATGAAGATTTCAGAGTCACTTGGGGTGATTTGTAAAAACTGATATACAGAAAAATAAGCTGAATCAAGAAAATAATTTACACAATACTAATAAAAAAGAAAAATGAAATTGAAAGACTTTAGAACTTAGATCTATCCAGTGACCATTTTTGACTCTAGAAGACTAATGATTAGAATATATCAGATACATATTTTTTTGCCTCCTGGTGGAGATGAAACTGACTATGGTAAGTGCTATTAGATATGGTCAGCTGTCAAGGTCTTCCTTCCTTCCTTCCTTCCTTCCTTCCTTCCTTCCTTCCTTCCTT
>NW_027187391.1:60868848-60896940 GCF_028583685.1 Petaurus breviceps papuanus
CCTTCCTTCCATCCATCCATCCATCCATCCATCCATCCATCCATCCATCCATCCATCCATCCATCCTTCTTTGTCACCAGGGAGAGTTCTACTGGGTTGAGTTTTATTGGGAAATGATGGCAATGTTAAAAAATCAATAAAAAATTAACAAACAACAACAATAAACATAGCAACTTCAGACTTAGTATTGCCACTTCTAGGATTTGAAAATTGCCCCATCCTGATTATAATGCCATGCTTTGGTGAGAAGCATTGTGGGACTTGTGCTTTCCAGTTTAATTATGTATCCTCGTCCAAAAGCATTTATTAAATCCCTGTTTATACACGAGATTCTCCAATATATTGTACAGAATGTCTTAAACACAGACTTTAACTATGATCTTTAAAATTTAACAACTGAGTAAACTAAACATGTTCTTGGTTTATAGCAATCATAGCAGTCAAAGACTTGAGAGGACTACTGTTTATATACTGCAGGTAAATTATATTGATAAAGAAATTGCTTACCTTCCAGAGGAGGGGTAGAAATCTGATTTTTTTTTTCATCTCTGTTGGGAGAAACCATACAAGAGTGATACAGTATCTTGTATCAAATAGCTTTTCCGTTGCATTCTCTTGGACAGAGCAATTTGTTTCTATAATATGAAAACACTTTTTTGCATAACTGAACTTTTACATGGTATATCACTTCAAAAGATCAGTCTGAATCTGTGGATAAGGTTACTCCTTCCCCTGATATAGATTATAACCCCTTCACACTTTAATGAGGTTGGTAGAGAGAGAGTGGCTCAGTCTCTTAGTAACAGAAGCCATAGCTCCTGTCAGAAGTTCAGTTGTTGAAAGAGGGAGCATTTATACTCCTATGGTGATGATATGGTATGGGTAGCTAGGAGACCAATATGTAACTATGGTAGCTGCTCCAGTGTTTATTTAGTTGTTTTCCATCTCCCTTGTTACCATAGAGAGGAGGTACACTATTTATTGCAATGGCAGAACCCATGTTGATTGTAGTGATCTTAAGACCTGCTCTCTTGTTAGAGCCAGAGTGAGCACCACTGAAATTGAATATGCATACAGCAGAGAGGTATAGGATCATAGATTTAAGTGAACTGTACTCAGTGTGGTTTGTGATTTATCTCTCCCTGCCCATCTTCTTGTGTTAAATATCTGAGTATTTGTGTTAATGCAGTATGAAAAATAGGGCCATAAGAGGAATTGAAGAGGAAGGCTCAGGCTATACCTTGTAGAGTACAGAAGATTCCTCTGGGATGTTTTGAAGGTTGACTGATCTATGTGGAAGTGAATGAACTGAGTCCTAGATGATTGTATCAGAATTTATGTTAGAACAGGGATTCTTAACCTCTACTATGTCATGGACTCCTTTGGCAATCTCTTGAATTCTATGGTCTTAGACTGATGCTTTAAAGTATGTAAAACAAAATATATAAGATAATAAAGGAAATTAATTACAAATAAAGCTATCAAAGTTAATGAAGTTATCAAAATATGAAAATAAGTTTGTAGGCCCCAGTCTTACAGTATTTTGGGGAGCTAGATAGTAGGGTTCAGTTGATCCACACATGACAGTGAGCAGAGCATGTTGTAGGAATGTCTGAGGTGACCATAATGGGAAAAAGTAATGACTTTATGTAACTGACTTTCCCCTTGGGAATGAGCAATGCAACTACAATGTCAGTCTGGGGCCTAGGTCTTTCTACTCCTGTGTTTTTAGCTAAGCCAGGGTGAATACCACTGGAGTGGATTATCTATATAGCAGAGTGAGATGGGACTGGGGAATACAAGTGTCTGTGTTAGTCTAGGGTTGTAAGGGTTATGGGATTTAAAGATCTCCCATGCCCCATGGACGTGCTGACATAGCAGAGCAAGAGAAAGTGAAAAGCCGAGCTAACGGTCCTGCGGTTGGCAGTTGGCGGCGGTTGCCTTTTTTTTTTTTTTTTTGAGTTAGGACCCCTGCTGAGCACTGCCAGAAGCTGGAGCTGCTGGGAGCAGGACTTTCTGCTAAGGACTCCTGCTGAGGACTGCCAGGGGCCAGAGCTGCTGGGAGCATGCTTCCAGGACGCTGGGTGGTTGCTGTGAGTGGGGAGAGGAGGACCTTTGCCTGAGGTAGCCTGTTCTGTTTTAAAGGCTTGAGAATGTGGGTGCTTTCTACTTTATCTACCTGTGCCAATGTCATAACTACTCTGATGGCTTTCACTTTCTGGTTTTGGGACTCAGTCTTTTGGTATCTTAATAAATTTTCTAGTTTATTTCCCCAAATGGCAAACCTGATGTATTTTGTGATGGATAATTATATCAGCATATTTATAATCTCTATGGGCATTGTGAATATGGCATTGCTGATACAAGGGTCAAGGTTGGTGATGCTCTTGAACCAACAAATGGCACCAGAATTAGAGGGATGCAAACTATGCTTTTCATTCAGTCTAGAGCCTGCTCTCTCATTGTTCTAGCTGAGCTTACTTCTAATTCCTTATGCTCACAGAAAATGTCTGTTCCTGACACTCTAGTACTCTACCGTGTCCATGGGGTTGATGAGGTGTTCAGGGAAGATTAGCACCTCTGGTGTGAGGGTTTTCTGAGCCTTGTCAGGGCTTGTCAAGGCTACTTATCCACTGTTAGTGTCCACCTGTGACTCCAAGAAGCTGTTATGTGTGCAGTAAAACCATCTTGGCAGATGAACCAAACCAGATCAAGGGTAACCAACAGTTCTCAAAACTGTCAGTGAATTAAGGGGATATCTACTCAAGCATATGAATATTTCCCAAGGCACAAGATCAGAACATTTTTCTTCCAACAACCAGGAAGGTGACTGAAGAAGGCACTACGAAGCTCTTAGAGCCTGGTCAGACATTGAAGAGGCCAAGGTCATCCATTCCATCCCAGGGCCTTCTTCAGTCCTCTTGACTTTCATCTTGCCATTGGGCTTTTGATGACTTTGTGCAACTCTGCCTCAATTAAATATGATTCACTCGATATGACTTCTGGGAACCAAGATGGCAGAGTAAGCAGTAAACTGTTGTAATTTTTCCTTATTCACCTCCAAACAATCATAAAGTAGAGCCCCCAAACAAATCCTCGATCATCAGGACCAGAAAAAAAGAAAGGGTAAAATAATATTTTAGCCTAAGAAACTTGGAGGATCAGCAAGAAAGTTCTGTCTCACTGAGGTGAAAGTGGAGTGCAGTCCAGGACAGAAAGCATCCCAGCAAGCCCCACCTCAGCAAACCAGTGGAAGAAACTGAGCCCCAGTGTGGTGGAGCAGGCAAATGCCAACACCAGGATACCCCATGTGCCTTAACATAGTCAGGGGAACCAGCAGACTCCAGCTCCAAGAACCACCAAGCACTTCAGTATAGCCTGGGGCAAACAAACATCCTAAAGTGGCCAGACATTCCAGTAGTTCAGCACAGCCCCAGGCAAACAGGTAGATGACAACCCTGTGGTTGTGGGTGCATAAGCAAACAGACAGTTGCCAACAGAACCAGTCCTGACTATTCAGCATAGCCCCAGGCAAACAAGCAGCCTCTAAAAGCCAGACCACAACATGTTTCAGTGTAGCTACAGGAAATACAGAAAAACCCCACTGGGTCTTAGCACAAGCCAGATACCACTACTAGTACTCCAACTTAGCACCAGGTAAACTGCCATACCCCTACATCCTCCAGCAGTGCCAACCAACCCCCTCCCCAGCCCTCAGTACAGCACCAGACATGAGGGTCCCCCATGGATCTCAGGGTGGCATCACTACAACACTAGATAAACAGCCAGAGCCTGCAGTCACTAGCACAAGAAGCCTGAGACTATGCCCCTTCAACTCTTTGAGTGCAGAGCTCAAATTTAAAAGAAAGGAAAAAGCCCCTCCCCACCCCAAAGAAAAAAAATAAGATGAGCAAAAAACAACAAAAAAGAATCTGACCACAGAAAGTTATTATGGTGACAATACAAACTCAGAAGAACACAACAATGTCAAGACACTTATGAGCAAAACTCCAGAGAAAAAATGGGAAATGGTCTCAAGCCCAGAAAGAAGTCATGAAAGATATCAAAAAGGAACTTAAAAATTATATGAGAGGTAGAAGAAAAAGTGGGAAAACAAATGAGAGTAATGTAACAGAATTATGAAAAAAGAGTCAACATTTTTGAAAACTGCTTAAAAAGTAGAATTGGTCAGATGGAAAAGGAGATACAAAAATCCATGGAAGTGAATAACTCCTAAAAGAGTACAATTAGTCAAATGTAAAAGAAAGTAAAAGAAGCTAATTGAGGAAAATAACTCCTTAAAAGTTGGAATTGGTTAAATGGAAGCTAAGGATTCTGTGAGACATCACATATCAATCAAACAAATTCAAAAGAATTTTTTAAAATGGAAGAAAATATAAAATACCTCATGGGAAAAGCATGATATCAGAATCATTGGACTACCTGAAAGCCATAACCAAAAGGAGGACCTTGAGAGCATCTTTCAAGAAATTATCAAAGAAAACTGCCGCTATATCCTGGAACCAGAGGGCATTCCAGAATAGGCATGGAAAGAATCCATCCACCTCAGGAAAAAAGATAAAAAAATAAAAGCCCCAGGGAACATTATACTCTAATTTCAGAACTATCAGGTCAAAGAAAAAATACTACAAGTGGTTGGAAAGAAATATTTCAAATATTGGGGAGTAACAATAAGGATTACACAAGACTTGGCAGCTGCAAATCTAAAGGACCAGAGGTCATGGAACATGCTATTCTGGAGGGCAAAGAGTTAGGATTACAACCAAGGACCACTTACCTGGCAATATTAAGCATAATACATTAAGGGAAAAATGATTTTTCAATGAAATAGAAGGATTTCAAGCCTTCATGAGACTTCATAATTTGACCTGTAATGTCAAGACCCAAGAAAAGCATAAACAGGTAAAAAAGCAAAAAGAAAACATAAGGGATTCAAAAAGCTAAACTGTGTTTACATCCCTATATGGGAAGATGATACTTGTAATTTTTAATAATTGTATCAATAACAGTACAGACTGAAGGGATATACATAGAAAGAGGGACAGGTATAAGGTGGATTTGAGGGGATGACTTAAAAAATTAAAGAGTCAGGGGCAGCTAGGTGGTGCAGTGAGTAAAGAGCCAGTCCCGGAGTCAGGAGAATCCGAGTTCGGTTTTGGCCTCAGACACTTAACACCCACACACAAAAAACTAGCTATGTAACCTTGGGAAAGTTACTTAACCCCAATTGCCCTCCAAAAAGCAAAAAAAAAAAAAAAGAAAATTAAGGAGTGAGAAAGAGGAGTACAATGGGTACAGAAGGAAGGGAGAGGTAGAATGGAGTAAATTATCTCACATAAAGAGATAAGAAAGACTAAGAAAGACCTATTACAGTGAAGGGGAAGATGAGAGGGTGGGTGATAGGCATCACTTGAACTTTATTCTTATCACTATTTGTTCAAAGAAAGAATAATATATACAATCAGTTGAATATAGAAATCTGTCTTACCTGTCAGGAAAGTAGGAGGGGAGGAGAAGAAGTAAATGGTGGGGGAGTGGGAATTGACAGAAGGGAGGACAGATTGAAGTAGGTGGTGAACAGAGGTAAACCACTGGTGAGGTGTGAAGGGGTGAGGGGAGAGAGAGGATGGGCAAGAGAAAAAATAGAATAGAGGTAAAAACACAGGTAGTAATCACAACTGTGAATATGAATGGGATGAACGCTCATAAAACAGAAGCAGGTAGCAGAGTAGATCAAAAACCAGAATCCTACAGTGTGGTTGGTTACAAGAAGCACACTTGAAGTAAAGAGACATGCACAGAATAAATATAAGGGGCTGGAGAAAAATCTAGTATGCTTTAGCTGACATACAAAGAGCAGGGGTAGCGATTCTAATCTTAGACAAAGTAAAAGCTAAAATAGACCTAATTAAAAGAGATAAGGCAGGAAGCTGCATCTTGATAAAAGGTACCATAGATAATGAAGCAATCAAATTAGGTGAGTAAGGAATAGTCTACCTGTCAGATCTATGGGGAGGAGAAGAATTCATGACCAAACAAGCAATAGAGAGCGTTGTGAAACGCCGTACAGATAATTTTGATCATATTAAACTGAAAAGCTTTTGTACAAACAAAAACCATGCAAGCAAGATTAGAAGGAAATCAGAAAGCTGGGAAACAATCTTTACAACAAATGTCTCTGATAAAGGCCTCATTTCTCAAATATATAGAGAACTGAGTCAAATTTATGAGAACACAGGCCATTCCCCATTTCATAAGTAGTCAAAGTATATGAACAGGTAATTTTCAGATGAAGAAATCAAAATTGTCTATAGGCATATGAAGGTGTGCTCTAAATCCCTTTTGATTAGAAATATACAAATTAAAATGGTTCTGAAATACTACCTCATACCAATCAGATTGATTAATATTACAAAAAGAGAAAATGACACATGTTTATGAGAATGTGGGAAAATTGGGACACTAATACACTGTTGGTGGAGTTGTGAACTGATGCAACCATTCTGGAGAGCAATGTGGAACTATTCCCAAAGGGCAACCAAATTGTGCATACCCTTTGATCCAGAAATACCTCTATGAGGTCTATGTCCCAAAGAGATCATAAAAAAGGGAAAAGGGCCTACATGTGCAAAAATATTTATAGCAACCCTATTTGTGGTGGCAAAATGTTGGAAAGTGAGGGGATGCCCATTAATTGGGGAGTGACTGAAAAACTGTGGTATATGAATATGATGGAATGCTACTGTGCAATAAGACATTATGAACAGGCAGATTAGAGAAAAACCTGGAATGACTTGTACAAACTGATGCAAAATGAAATGAGTAGAACCAGGAAAATATTGTAAACAGTATCAGCAACCTCATGGTATGATCACTATAAATGATTTGGATCTTCTTAGCAACAAAACCAAGGCAAGTAAAAAGGACTCATGAAGGAAAATGCTATCAATATCAAGAAAAAGAATTGATGTACTCTAAATGCTGACCAAAGCATATTTTTTTCACTTGCTTCTTTCTTGTGTTTTTTTTTCTTTTGATCTGTTTCTTCTTGCACAACTGTGATGAATATGGAAATATGTTTTACATAATAGCACACGTATAAACCATATCAAACTGCCTACCATTTTAAGAAGAGGGGAGGAGAAGGAAGGAGCTAGGAAGAAAAATTCGGAACTCAAAATCATGTAAAAATGAATGCTAAAAATTTCTTTGATATATAATTGGGAAAAAAATAAAATATTATTTAAAATCTCAAAAAAAAATACAATTCACTCAAGAGTCAACTACCTTTGAAATGAAGGACAACCAACAGTTTCTATCCAAAGGTCCTAGAATCTAGTTAGGTTTATCAACTCTGTTTATGTTTCTGGACAGCCTTTTCAAATTATTATGGGAATAACCCTGTGACAAATAGTAGAGTACAGATAAGCCGATATATAGTATCCTGAAGAAGGGTTAATCTGAGGCTTTTCATTTTCGTTATCATAGCACATTGCTACTTTCAAGAGAAAGAGAACTCAGGCTTCCCAGATCAAAGCTGGGCCCTGAATGTAGTCATTAATCCACAGAGAGTGGCAAAAAGTTGTATGTGACTAAAGGCATAGATTGAAAAGACAGAACTTAAGGCACAGTGGAAAGAACACTGAGCCTGGAGTAATAAAGACCTGAGTTCAAATCCTGCCTTAGATACTCATTAGCTATATGACCCTAGGTTAATCACTTAACCTCTACCTTCCTCAGTCTCCACATCTGTAAAATTGGTATAATAACAGCATTTACCTCTTAGAGTTATTGTAAAGATCAAATTAAATAATAATTGCAAAATGCTTAGTACAGTGTCTGGCACAAAATAGTTGTTGTTATTATCATCATTATTATTATATCTTGGACAGAAAAGAATAGTGCCCTGAGGGGATACAACACCAGAGGCATACATTTAGATAGATAAGGAGACAAGTTTTGGACTGTGGAATTCTGATGTAAAGGGCAGAGTTGTACTGGGTATGGAAGAAAAGAATAAGGAAACAGTCTTTATTCTGGAAAAAAGGGATTGAGTTGGACCTTGGGAGATTACTAAATGCCTAGAGGGACTCTACATTTATCAAGCATGTTACTTGGCACCAGGCACGATAATAGGGGCTTGGGATACACAGTTGAAAAAACTATAATTCTTACCTTCAAGAAGCTTGTGGTATAGTATGGGACATAAACTGTACAGAAATAACTCCATTATAAATTAGACAAGTGTAAAGGAAAGATACTTTTAATGTTTGGTCCTATAGGAGAAAGAAATAAGTGAGTAGAGATGTTTGCAGCTGGTGTGATCATGGAGGAAGTGGAACCTAAATTGAGATTTCGAGGAAGGACAACATATATCAAAGGGGAAGAAAGGCCTGGTGGCTGTGAGACTACATAATAAAATGAACAGAGGGAAAGAGAAGGGGCCTATAAACACGTCATTTGACTGAAAGTAGTGTTTGAAACAGAAATAAAGCCAGAAGGTGGCAAAGGATTGTGGATGTTTTGAATACTAAATTATGGATTATTTTCAATTTCCCCATCTTGGTTAAGCTCGTGTTGGAGGGTAACAATGAAAGTAGAATATCAAGGGCAGCTAGGTGGTGCAGTGAGTAAAGCGCCGGCTCGGAGTCAGGAGAACCCAAGTTCAGTTCCAGCCTCAGACACTTAACACACACACAAAAAACTAGCCGTGTAACCTTGGGCAAGTTACTTAACCCCAATTGCCCTCCAAAAGGCCAAAAAAAAAGTAGAATGTCATGGAAGCCAAAGTTTAAAAGAAAGTATCAAGAAAGATTGAGTGACAGTGTCAAATATGGTAGATGTGTACAGGAGAATAAGAAATGAAAAAGATGTCTTAAGAGTAACAAAATGGCAATGCTAATGCAAAGTAAAACAATACAGAAAGACTTTAGAACTGTGATCAATGCAGTGACTGCTCATGATTTCAGAGAGCTAATGGCAAAGCTGATGACTCGTACTTCTTGACTATAGGTGAAGAATGGTAAACAGCCAGTCAGTCAATAAACATTTATTATTGAGCATCCACAATGTGCCTGGCACTGTGGTAAGTATCTTTTCTAGATTGTGCAAACTTTGAACAATTTTTGGCTTTTCCCCCCTCTGAAGTCTGGCTCTATTTCTCAAGTGCTGAGTGATGACTTTACAAGTCTTGCCCCTTTCCCCTGTTATCAGTAGCATTCCTGGCCATATGAAAGCTAAACAGTAAGAGAATCAATCTAGTGTTGCCTTCTATCAGCTTTCTACTTCCTAACCTTATTCTTTACAGCCAATCTCAGAAAAGGAGGAATAAGCTTTTGGTCATGAAAGCTGAGAGGACATAACTTTAATTGGCTTCAGTTAAGCCAATGGCTTACTAAAGCCTCTTTAGCTCTCCCTTAGTGACTTCTTGTCCCTTGGCAGAGGTCCTGCTTCCCTTCATTTCTGTATCACCTCAGGCAAATTGAAAAGATTTCAACTCCCATCTCTGCTGGAACACTAGCTCTGCAGAATCACAGGTGTATGTTTGGTGGACCATGCCCATTTCTTCATCTGTGCATGGGCTGTAGTCTTCTTTCTGGAAGCAGTGGTGGAGAAAGAAAGGAGACTTGGGGCTCCTACTGTGTCCCACTAATTCTGTGCTTTCTATTTTCTGTTTTGATGACTAGAAATTTTATGCTATGTGAGGAAATAGGGATAATTGCTTTTAAAAAAGACCTTGTGTGTGAGAAGCACTTCAATGAAACTCTTACTGAACATAAAAGTAATTTATTACTGGGCTCTAACTCTTTGAATGGATTTTTAAAGATTTCTTTCTGTTGCTTTATTAGTTTTTTTAATGCAGTCCCATCCTTGATACACTGTCCATATTTTATAAGATCACTACTTTTGTTTCATAATTTTTGCTAGGTGATATTTTTCTTTAATGTAAAAACATACTTGATATAAACAATGCCATAAAATATACATTTTGTAATATAAAAGGTTGATGGCATAAATATGCATATATCCTGCTTCTAGATAACCTAATCAATAGACCAAGTCCTTTTAAATTCAGGCACGATAATTTTCAGTTTCTTTAAATCAAAATCTTTCCGGTTTCACAAATGATAGCTTTTAGTTACATCCTCCTATTTTTTTTTGTTAAAAAATTTGATTACTAGAGATACATTTCTTAAACTGCATAATAAATTAGCTATGGGTTTATTGCAAAACTTAAAGCAGCTATAAAATGGATCTCACTTAATCACATTCTTTCCAAATAAATTTATAAACAAAGAACTATTGCAGGGACATTATATCAGTTTTTTTGATCTTTTGAGAACTATAAAAGCAAATAAGGACTTTTATACAATAAATAAGATAAACATACATTTTAAAAATACCTTTTAAAGGGAGTGCTAAAGATTATGCTAAAACTAGCTTACAAAGCTGAAGAGAAAACAGGAGACAGCTTGATACTTCACAACCACTTTTACTTTGCTCTTGTCATAGCTTTAGAAGTAGTTGTTTTAATGTCAGTGTATTATCATGGAAAGAATACTGGACTTGGAATAATGAAAGATAAGGGTTCGAACTCAGCTGCCTCTGACATATTGGACATAGTTTGAAAATAGTTGGGTCAATTAAAAGCCTCAAGTCTTGACTTACTCACATGTAAAAGGAGAATGGTAATATCTTCCTATGTACCTCAGTAGGATGTCGTGAGGATCAAGTGTGTGTAAAGTGCTTTGAAAACTTAAATGAGATAACGTACATAAAGTGCTTTGAAACCCTAAAGCACCATGAAATGCCCCATATAATCTTCCACTGCTTCTTCTGCCACTATGGCTTATTATTATTAGTGTCACTCTTAGAAATGGAAGGAATACTCTTTTTTTTTTTTTTAACAATCGGGGTTAAGTAACTTGCTCAAGGTTACACGGCCAGTTATTTCTGGGTGTGGTGCTGAGTGTCTGAGCCCGGGATTCGATCTCCAGGTCATCCCAACACTGGAGCCAGTGCTCTTACTCACTGTGCTACCTGGCTGCCCCAAGGAAGGAATACTCTTACTCTCACTATAAACATTGCAATTGGTATGCCAAATTTTTGCTGTGGTAAAAGTGATTGGATCCAGATACTATAATTTAGCATAGTCCTTGGGATAGCAGATTTCATTTTACATTTTAACAAACAAAACACTTTGTGTTAAGGTGGAAGTATGAAAATTCTAAAGGGAGATTACATCTCTAACAAATATTCCAGTCAAGAGCTAAAAGGGCACCAGATGGAACAATAATCTAAAAAAAAATAGGGTGAAATGCTAGTAAGCTCCTTCAACCAGTCCAACACAACATAAGAAGAGGACTAGATGCCTGCTGGCTTTTAAAGAGAGTATTCTCTTGGGAGGTTTAAGCCAGTGCAAGCTCTATTAAATATAGCCTTATGCCTGATGGAATTCTGAATGAGGACACAGGGAACTTGAAGCCAACTCAATTTCCAGTAAAGATGCTATGGGCAAGGGAGGCAAGGGCAGGGGAGGTCAGTTGCTAACTTGATCTTTGGTAAATGGGGCCTGAAGCCGAGAGGTGCACTGAACTGGTTGCATCAGAGAGACTCTAAGTAAACAAGACCAAAAGTCAGTGAGATTTCTACCCTGGCAAATCAGTGAAACTCTAGGGGATAGAGCAAAATGTCCCAAACTTAACTCTTCATTTTCTTCATTAAATCAACTTTTCCCTCAAATAAACTTTTCCTGATTTCTATATTCCTATTATTTTTAACACCTTTCTCCCAGTCACCAAGACTTGGGAGAATCACTCATCATTAACATATTCCTTCCTCCCTTGTTCTTCACAGATGTTAAATCCTGAGGAGTTTCTATCCAAGATCACTCTAATCAATGCTTTCCTTTCCTTCTCACTGACACTACCATATTTTATATTTTTATTACTTTTTCTTTAGACTGGGATCATATGACTGTAGTCTAGAAGAGACCTCAGAGACCATCTAATTCAACACTCTTATTTTTACATATGGTAAAACTGAGGCCGATGGAGGTTGTGACTTATCTAAGGTTACTGAGGTACTAAATGTCAGAGACTGAATTTGAATCCAGGTCTTCTGACTCTAGAATATGATATTCTTTCCATTATTCCATTAGACTCCAAATTTCATTCCTTTCTTCAATTTCTACTTCTCATTCACCCTGAACAAAATTACCAGAATAATCTTTCTAAAGCATAACTAAGATTGTTTTGGAACAGTTGAGTAACATTCAATAGCTCTGCTTGGCCTTTATTCTATAAGCAAAAAATACTTAGTTTGATATTCAAACCCACATGGTTTCAAACTACCTTTCTAACCTTCTCTTTCATTATTCCTCTGTACATATCTGCTATACTATTAAGAAAACTAGACAACTTATTTTTCCCTTAATTTGCTTTGTTTTACCTCAATCGCTGCCTTTGCTCAGACATTCAGTCTAGGATAAATGCATTACCCCCTCCCCTCATATTCACCTTTTGAAGTTCCACTCATCCTTAAAATCCATCCATAAAATCCAGATAATATGACTCAAATTTTCCTCTGTCAAGCCTTTCTTGATTCCTGCAGCTAGAAGTGACTCTCCTTCCTATGGAGTCATTTTTAAATACTAATTTTATTAAATTAATGTGAAGATTTCTTCTGGTAATATGAATCTAAAGTTCTATGATATTTATATCTCTTTAATTATTATATACCCCTATAATTATTTTTATATATCTTTTCTCTCCACTAGTTTTTTGTTTTGAGACTGGATCTCTCTATCTTTCTCAGGCTGGAAGTGCATCAGGCACTTGTGGGTAAGATCCCCTGACACACAGAATCTTTACCTGCTCTGTTTTTCTTACCTGGATCAGTTAACCAATATGCAGCTTGGTGGCTCTCCACTTCCAGAGAAACACCATATTTTTGTTGGACTTAGTACAGATGCCTAGTTGGCATTAGCCCAACGACAGCTGAGAACTCCTGAGTTCATGTCATCCAAAAGCCTAACCATCTACCATACCTGCAAGTACCACCATTCCTGGCAGTAAATTCTTTGAGGACAAACATCATACTTTATCTCTACCTGTTATAGCATATTGCCCTGCATATAGCAGGCTTTCACTAAATACTGTGTAAATTAATGAATAGAACTATAAATAGAAATATACAGCACAGTAAATTAGTTTCATATTTGTCATTTTCTTCTTTTTAGACACTGGTCAAGGTTCAATTTTTAATCACAACTCATATGTAGACAGCTGATCTTCAGACCTTTAATGGGACAGGATAAATGAGGGGGCTACACTGAGGGATCAGAAAAGGGTTGGTAAAACATTCTCTTTTTTTATCCAAGATATAGAAGCATGCTCTCCTTTCACTGTGGTGTTGATAGAGTCTTTGAATTTGGCAAGACAGTGAAGTAGAATTAAGGGAAGATTATTTGAATACCACGTAATTATGTCCCAATCTGTATAGAGTACTTGAAATAGGATGATTACGACTATTACTCTTTGACTGTAATAAAAAGAATGTGGTAAAATGTTGAAAGGTTGTAAAGAATTCTAATAGAAAATTGATTTTCTCATTTCAATTACAGAACTCCTAGTGTTTTGAAACACGCAGAACATTTAAAAACATTACTTTGCTCCTATTTATTAGGCCCCCCCACTAATGCAGGAAACTTCCCAGTGAATGAGTTCTGGGAGAGATGTGGGGTCCCTCTTTCTGAGAGTGTCTACCTTATCATTTTCCCTTCCAACTAATTCACAAGAGACAGGTTTTTCAAGAGATTTAAAGGGGCTTTGTTTGTTGTACAAATGCTTTATAGTCATGATTGGGAAATAGGTTAAACCTGCTGTGTCAATTAGCTTAATTGATGAGAAGCTCAATTGGTCCTGGAGTGTGTTAATTTCCTGAGGTGAACCTACTGAAAGAACTACTTAGAGAAACTTTCACAGTTGGAAAGGCTTTCAAATGCACTTGACTTGAATCAAGATGAGGTTGCCATATTTTTATCCATTGACTGCACCCAAACTATCATCTTAGTGTTTGTTGTGTGAAGTTCTTTATCTTTATGCTTCCCAAATATCATTTCATTTGACTTAGCTAGTCAAGATCTTTTTATATGCTGATGCTATAGCCTAAATAAGTAATTATTCCTCCAAGCATAGTGCCATCTTGCAAATGTGATAAGAATTCTATCTATATCTTTCTTTACTGATGTTTTCAATATAAACACTGAACATAAGAATAAACCCTCCTGGACTCCCATAAAGACCTCCCTCCAGGATGATATAAACACATTAATCACCCCATTCATTAGATCTGGTCATTCAACCAGTTCAAAATTCACCAAATTTCATTATCATTGAGTCTCCATTTCTTTGTCTTATATACAGATACATCTTCAAAGACTATAACCTATTTTGCTGAAATACAGATAAGTAGAGACTCTGGTATTCTCTTAATATGTCTTGATAATTTTTGAAAGATCTTCAACAAGAATTCAACAGTGTTCTTTCAGATCTCAGTGATATAATTCCTTCAGGATGGGTCGAAGTGGTCAGGACTTCAATTCCCATAACATTGAGGCCCTGAACTAATGGTTAATTTTATGTGGAGGATTTCACAAAGATTTGTGGAAGGAAGGGGGGGCTACAAGCAGACATGATGATAGTGATAGCAGGTGCAAGAAGGCAGACAAACAGGAGCATAACCTAATTGCTATCTGTTTACTCCCATGATGCGCACTAAGGGAATGTATTGAAGATGTACTTTATATGAAACCTCAATATATGATGCCATGATCTATTTGTTTACATATTCACCATTTAGTCCAATGAATAACACTGACTACTTAACTGAACACTCAACTACTTTGAACTGTAATTTAAGCTGAGAGAGAGCCATATAGAGAACCCCCCTTGCTAAGAACAAGATGATTGAAGGCGCTATTTGTTAGATTCTACATGAGTGGACCATTTCAGTCCACTTACACAAGAGATCTTCGCTATTCCATTTCACACCAAAGTGTGTTTCAGAGAGGGTTGTTTTCCCTGTTTCCTGAATGAATATGTTGAGAGTATTTTCTCATTTATTTATTGTTTTATCATACCAATTAAATGATTTAATTTTAAATTTCTGCTGTTAGCCAAGACCAAACTGAAATTAAATTATCTTAGATGTTCCCAGATGAGCTAAGATGGGGTCTTGGACTAAACTAGATAAGATTGGGTTAACATTGAAATAAAGGCTCCACATCGAACCAAATAATCCACGTGAATGCAAAATTGAGTGGTGACCAAATCATTCAGAAATTTAAATCTTTCTCTCCAGCATAATTTTTTTATTCAGTTGGAAGCCTCTTCTGTCTTCTTTTCTACTTCCAAGTTCTTCAACTTCATTTTGTGGTGGTGATATAAGTTCCTCTTATGTTCCCAACTCCTTCAGTTTCTTCCCTAGGACTCCATAATCCTTAGAAATTCTTTCTCAATTCCTTCTATTATTATTACCAATTCACAAATATATCACTACACAAAGTACTTATTACATTCCACACACTGTATGTACTAAGGGGATACAGATAGAAAAAGCTTATACTCTAATGGGAGAGGTGCATATAAAGAAAATTTATTTATGAGACAGATGAAAAGAAAGAATTTAACTGCAATGGTCAGCAGGCCAGGGGTCCTATATTACATAAGTAGGTCAGATGATAGTGCTAGGAAATTCAAGTCAGAGATGTAGGGCAAATGGTAAGGTCTGGAATATAGCAGATAACAAGACTTATGATCCTCTATCTCATTCAATCTGGGGAAGGGAGAGGAGGGGGGAAGATAGAGGGAGTTCCTAGTAGAAGTCTTTCCACCCACAAAGATGGATTCTAGGATGACCTGTGTCTAGGAAGGTAAGGGGAAAGATTGCACACAACAGTGCAGGTCTTCCCAATGTCCAGTTATCCTGGATGGGATCACTAATATGTATTTTTTCTTCCTTTTGTGTTATTGAATGATCTTGAGCTTAGTGCTAAATCTGTGCCTTCTTTTATATTATTATGCCAAGCAAATTCTGATTAACTTATTCTGAGTTGAAACAGCACAGAATCCTGAGGGAGAGACAAGTGATAAAATATTCCAGGCAATTAAAACCACTACCACTACCACCTTGATTGCTACCTCCTATCACACACCGATGAAGACAATTCAATAATAAGAACCTAGAAGGCCTGTGAAGAATATCTCCCAAATCACTAGCCCTACTTCTGGTCATCATTGAGGGGGTGTAATCTCTGTGCTGAATGCACCCACAACCCTCAATACCTCCACCAACAATTGCTAATCACCTGTTATCAATAGGAAGGTAAACCCAAGAGCCCTGGGAATAGCAGTACCACCAAGGCCATTTAACCTGCTTCCAATCTGACTTTCACCCCTATTGCTACCATCAAGGAAACAACCTCTTAGGAGAGGGAGTCAGTCATTACCACCAACTGCCAATTGACAGGGTAAGTAAGCCAAAGTAGTTGAAGCAACCAAGCACCTTGAGGGGGAGAGAGAAGATGCTATATGCCAGGAAAGTCAAATAATTTCCTCATGTTCCTTCAGACAGCATAGAACCTTGAGCCTAAACATAGTGGGAATAATCCCAGACTACCAATCCCACTTCCAGCCTAGCTTCTGCAGCCATCATCAAAGAAATCAACCTTTGTGGAGATGCAATCTGTCAGCTGTTTCTGAAGGTACTGCAACCAATGTTTCTTTGGGAGCTACTGCTACTGGAGACTGGAAAAGAAACTTCTTGTTGTTAGAGTTCTTGGTTCTGTCAAACAGTTCAATATCAGAATAAGAAGGCTTTATCTGAGTAAATAACATTAAAGAATATGCATTATAATCTGATTTGCTGCTTTGTGCTAAGGATAATGGGGACTTTCCATTTGTTTTGCACCTGAAATCTTCTAAATTTGTTGTCCTCAGCCCCTTGAGAGCAAGAACTATATTGTTCTAATTATTTGCTTCTTCCTTCCTTCCTTCCTTCCTTCCTTCCTTCCTTCCTTCTCTCCCTTCTTTCTTTCTTTTCCTTCCTTCCTCCTTTCTTTCCTTCTTTCTTTCTTTCCTTCCTACTTTCCTTTCTTCCTTGCCTGTTTCTCTCACCTGACCATCAAGCTACTGGTTCTCACCTCTTCAGTTTCTTGAGCAACCATTGTATCTCCCACCTAGATGGTCCCACCTTGCCCAGGCACAGATGATCAGTAGTTAGCAGTGTCAGGCTAATGCCCTTATGAAGACAGTAACTGCAGGTGGCAGAAATGAGATAACTGGAGTTAAGATGGCAGAGTGAGAGTCATTATTTATGCCTAGCTCATCGAACACACCTCTGCAAAAATGCAGAAAACATACTATGCCAAATGCTGATTGAGAAATGAGACAGCCTCGGTGCAGATGATCATATTCCAACTTTCCAGCATCTTCCTCATTTTAACCTTCTCTCACTTCCTGCTGGGATAAGCACTGTATGGTTATGAATTGCAAAATACATCTTTAGCTTTTCTTGCACTACAGGCCTCTATAATCGAGAGCCTGGCCTTCTTTGGATGTGGTGTAGTACAGTAGAAAGAGTCTTGACCTCGGGGTCAGAGGTCCTTGGCTCAAATTTTGATTTTGGTATTTTTTTGTATTATCTTGTGAAAGTTATTTGACTTCTCTGGGCTTCAATTTTCTCATCTTTAAAATGGCAAAGGACGAACTAGTTGACCTCTAACATACATTTCAGCACCTATTATCTTATTGTCTCCTGTGACAGGAAAGGCAGAACAAGATAGTGGAAAACGTGGAAAAGTTTTAGAACTTGAAGGTCTAGGTTTGAATTCTGGTTCTATGTGACTTTGGGAAGTTTTTAATGTCTCTGATCCTTAGACCCCTCATCTGTAAAATGATTATAATGCTATTAGCACGACATACTTCATAGGGCTGTTAGAAATCAAATGAGAGGATTCATGTGAAAGCAAGCCCTTTGCAACTATAAAGTGCCAAATAAATGTGTGCCATTATAATTTTAGAGCATCTAGGAGGACATAGGGGGAAAGGGTAAGTCATAATTAGGCCCCAGGCACTTAAATCCTCTGCATATGTTTTTCATAGAGTCCTTTAGGGACCCATTTCACTCAGGAGCCCCAGCAGCAGTCACTTTTTTGGGAGTAAATATGAGGTACAAGACATTTCAAAGATTGGTGTGTAACTCCTCTGTAATATTGGGTATAAAACACTAATGCAAGAATGACTGTGAAAGCACAGAATTCAGTTGGATGTATGTCCATCGTATACACATTTAAAAAAAAGCAAACTGTTCTTTAGAGAGAAATTTTGAAGTAGTTTGAAGGCTCCTCCCCAAAAATGCAAACAAGGGAAACAATTTGGTAAAATATCTGAGGAAATCAAAGGCAATAGAGAAATAATGAAAATACATATTTTAAATTATATGAGAAGCAAAATGGTATAACAGAACAATGGACTTGAAGTAGAAAGAATTCAGTTTAAATCCAACCTTTGACAAATATTAGGTGTGTGACCATAGGTAAATTACTTTGCTTAAACTCTCTGAGCCTTAGGTCCCTCATCTGTAAAATGGGAGTAAGTACTTGGGGCACACATCTTATAGGGTTATTGTGAGTCTCAGATGAGACAAATGTATGTAAAATGTTTTGTAAATTTTAAAACTCTATACAGTGTCCCAAAAATCTTAACATATTTTCCTAAAACATGTCTTCCCTACATGATAGCAGGCAGTGAACTTCTCAAATTACAATGCTGTTGATTTCATCTCTGGTCTTGGTCTATGGTTAAGGTTCTCAGTGACCTGAGACAATGGATCAGGAGATGAATTTTACTATTAAATAGAACTGCTCAGCAGTTAAATAAATAGGTCTGAGAATAAGTTAGAAGGTAAAGTGGGAGCAGAGGTGTACTAGTATATGTTTAACAACTGATTATCTGAAAACCATGATACATTATAAAATTTAATCTATAAAATCATTATCCATTACTTCCTTAAGTCTAGACAACCAACACAACAAATCAAGTCCTGATTAGTAACATTTGCCTATTTCTGAGGTATGAGTGCTCACACTGAAAAATTAAAAATCAGCTCTGGAGCAGGGAAGAGGGATATTGTTCCTCCAGAGTAGAGTTTCACATCTACAAGATCAAAGAGTCATTTTGAAATAGGAAATGCAGAATTATAGGACTTGTAACAGTCCTAGTCTAGCCATTTGAAAATATTTAGAACTAATGATTACCTAATAGTGTAATTATTAGTGTATTTATTATTTAGGTAATTATTATTACATTATATAATTATTAATTATATTATTATATATTATATTTTATACATTATTATATTTATATATAAATATAATATATTATATTGAATAGCATATAATATATTATAATATAATTATTAATAATAAAATATTATATTATGTAATTATTAGTGTATTTACATTACAATTACACCTAACAGGATAACATTACCTAACCTTTTGAGAACCTCCCAAAGCCTTTGCTGCCCCATCCTCTCTGATCCTCAGAGGGTACCTTGCAGTCATTCAGTCATTGTTACGCATTTGGAATCTGTCAATAGCGAGAAACTCAACTAGTCTGGGCAATATTTGCTTCATTTGGGAAGGGAAACGGATAAATGGTCCTCTGAGAATGTCATAAAGCATTAGACATCTAGATGTTATAGTGGATAAAGCACTGGACTTGGAGTTAGGAAGATCAGTGTTCAAATCCTACCTTATAAATATCTGAGTATCTATGTACATACAACTCTTTGTAAGTATATATGCAATATGTACTATATGTAACACTTTGTAAGTTACTTCAACTCTCAGTACTACAGTATCATCATCTATATGTAACCCAAAGCTTGAATTCCATTTGCATAAAATTCTTCATTGTTTGAGACTGAATATTTGTGGGTTAGAGGTAAAATGAAGGGCAATGATGTGGCACAGTAAATAGAGCCCTGGCTATGGAGTCAGAGGGCCCTGAGTTCAAATACAGCCTCAGACACCTAAAAGCTGTGCAACACTGGGCAAGTCACTTAACCCAGTTTGTCTCAGTTTTTTTCTGCAAAGTGAGCTGGAGCAGGAAATGGCAAACCACTTGAGTATTTTTGCCAAGAAACCCCCCCCCCCCCCAAATAGGGTCACAGAGAGTCTGATGTGACTGAAATAACTCAACAACAACTACAACAGAGGTTAAAATGAGAGGGTGGAACTCAGGAGCTTGTAAGGTCTCTTTTCACTCTAAATCAATGATTCAGTATGCCTTTGCAACAGACAGTGCATACCCTACCTCCAAGTGTAACAAGAATGAAAGATGAAAAAAGCTATGACAAAAACAAAACAAAACAAAATACACCAAAAAAGACAAACTCCACCTAGAGACACAGCTAATGTATCCTACCTGCAAATGTGTATCAAATGCCTACTGTGTACCTCTCTATCAAGCAATTGGAGGACATACAGATGAATACTCTGTCATCCTAGTCCTCAAGGAGTTCAGAATCTGGGAAGACAGAAGTCTCTTTCTTAGTCCAGAATTTTGTGCTGCAGTTTGGAAGCAGGCTTAAATGTCTGGGTTGGTTGGCTTTAATAACTTTGGGAAGCTGGGCATTGCTCAAAATGCTGTCTCTTTTGTAACGTATGAATGCAGACCTGGAATGTTTTGGTTATCTCACACACTTTCTAATGAATCCTTGCCCTTTGGGGGCAAACTGCTGATTTCATAGAAGCTGACAAGTAAATTATTGATTTAATAAAAATTCAACCTTTAGCCAAGAGTGAGGGGAACACTGATTTTTTTTTCTTAGCTAGTGTGACTCCTCACCTTCTCTGTTGTTTCCTCTGGTTAGCATAGAGATAAAATGAACATTGATAGCAAAGAACCCAGTGCCCATGCCACTTACATGTTAGTCTATGTGAATATATTATATATTAAAGCAGGGATGGGGAACCTGTGGCCTCGAGGCCACATGTGGCCTTCTAGGGCCTGGGGTGAGGCCCATTGACTGAGTCCAAGTTTTATAGAACAAATCCTTTTATTAAGGGGTTTGTTCTGTGAAGTTTGAATTCAGTCAAAGGGTCACACTTTAGAACCTAGAGGACCACATATGGCCTTGTGGCCACAGGTTCCCCACCTCTATAAGGTGTATCAGTAAAATTACAACAATGATGTATGCCTACCTCTTGAAATTGTTGCACAAATGAACATAACTCCATAGATTTACAGCAACTTAATTCATTTGGAAAATATATAGTACCATGTATTGCCAAGTAAGAATTTTAAAAAAATCAATAATGTAATCAGAAGCAACTGATAAAATTTTAGTGAAAGTGAGGAATTAGATTAGAAGGGTAAAGAAAGAGGGTTGTTGATAAGTGAGAATTTTCAAAGGAAACAAGAAATGGGGAAGTTTGGAACATTATTCAAAATTGGTGAAAGGGGATAGTAGTATGATAAAAGAAATCCTTGAGAGTTTTAGGAGTTGGGGAGATTAGAGACATTAATTCAGGGAGATTGTGGGGAACTTAAAATCAATGGATGAAGCACAATACAAAATGATTTGCCAGCAAGTGGAACTAACTTATCCATTTACTTGCATAGTATAGGGGTGAATAGATTGAAATAGTTGGGACTGAAGGCTTGTTTTCTGATATATGAATGAAGGAAGAGAGAGGTGGAAGGAATCAGGAATTTTGAAACATTTGGAAAAATCCAAATTATTTCTTAAAGGAACTAGTTTTATATGTTTGTCAAGGTAATATTTAGTGTTAGTAGACAAAACTCTGTCATTAAGTTAGAGAGTTGAGGTTCAAGGGCTACACCCAGTGTTTGACTAGGAAATACAGTATACCCATAGATGAATTATTCAAGGTAATTTGAGGGAAGTTAGAACATTAATTGCTGTGGTTATAAAGTAAAGTTTTCTTTATGTGGTGTTACTTGAGTGAACCTGAAAGCCTTAAAAATGAGGTAAAATTGCACTACAGGCATGGGGGACAAACTTGTTTGAAAAAAAATGTAAGCAGCAGTTGGAAGATCAAGATCAAGAAATACTTGTTAGTCTAGTGACGAGAATATAAAGTGCATATCAAGCAATAATGTGAAATAGTAATGTAAATATAGGTTTAAACCAGATTTGGAAGTCCTAAAGCTCCAGACTAAAAAGTTTGTACTTTATCTTTAGGGAAATAGAGAGCCATGGGAGATTACTAAGCAAAATAATGACATGGCCTGAGCTAAAATTTAAGACGATAATTTTGAGTGTTCAATGATTATTGGAGGAAGCATTAAAGAGGGGAGACTGGAGGAAGGAAAATCAAACAGGAGTCTACTCAAATAGTCCAGGTGAAAGATGAGGAGAGCTTGGACTAGGGTGATGATCATGGAAATTCAGAGAAGGCAATGGATATGAGATGATGTAGAAGAATATTCAACAGGAGGTTAGTTGGGGTCAAATAAGAAGAGTTAAAGTTGGACCTTATCTTCCGAACAAGCTTAAAGTTAAATGAGAGAATAGCAGGCCTAACTTCAGAAATGGGTGGATTTTAGGCAAGTGAAGATTTTGGAAAGAAGATGAGTTCTGTTTGGGAAATATTAACTTAAAAATACTGATAAGGTTTCCAAGTTGAATTATACATTCAAGAGCAAGAGATAAGATATTGTACTCCAAAAGAGAGATAAGACTGGACAGGTACATTAGAGAGTCATCTCCATAAAGATAATAACTGAAACTTTTGTACCTAATGGGATCAATAAGACAGAGAGTATAAAAAGAGAAGAGGACTAGAGGAGACTCCTGGGTTATACCAATGCTTAAGGAGGTGGAAAATAGTTGGTGATTGAATCAATCAACAAACATTGATTTAAGTGCCAACTATGTACCAGGAATCAAAGAACTAAGAAAGAGTGACCAAGCAAGGAGAGGGCAATGTCACAGAAACCAAGCAAAGAGAGAGTATTCAGGAAATTCAGTTTTTGCTGTTCAATCATTTTTCAGCTGTGTTTGATTCTTTTGGAGTTTTGGGGTTTTCCTAGCAAAAAAACTAGAATAGTTTGCCATTTCCTTCCCTAGTTCATTTTACAGATGAGGAAAATGAGGCAAACAGGGTCAAGTGACTTGCCCAGGGTCACACAGTAGTAAGTAGCTGAGTCTTCCTGACATCAGGCCCAACTCTTTATCCATTGTGCCACCTAGCTACCCAAGGTATTCATGAAGAGAGGGCAATAATAATGAGAATTAATAGTAAAACTAAAGTTGTTAATAACAATAGCTAGCATTTATATAGCACTTTAAAGTTTGCAAAGCACTTTATAAATATTATATCATTTAATCCTTGCAACTCTGGGAGGCAGGTGCTATTATTATCCCCATTTTACAGATAAGAAAACTGAGACAGAATAAATGACTTGCCCATGCTTGAACAGCTAGAAAATATCTGAAGTCAGATTTGAACCCAGGTCTTCCTGACTCTAGGTCAATATGCTGTCCACTGTGGCACCTCGCTTTCTTTGGCTAATAGTATAAAAAGCTATAGAAGTGTCCATAGAAGAAAAGGTCTGAGAAGATGTCAAAAGATGCAGCAGTTATTAATGGATCAGCAAGAACTGATTAAGTCGTACTGTGAGGCATGTGCTGTTCTAAGTGCTAGGAATGTAAAACCAGTCATTGTCCTCAAGAAGTTTATAGTTTACTGAGGGTACATAGCTTCAAAGATAACATGATATAGAATACATTGAAAGTACAAACACAGTGATGCAGGTGGGGAGGGGGAAACATTGCAAATTGAGGAATTAGGAAAGACCTTTAGGAGGAGATGAAACTTCAGCTTTTGCCTAAAAGAGGCTAGAAGTTCTAAGAAGTAGATATGAGGAGGGATATTATAGTAGATATAAGGACCACATGCAAAGACATGAAGCAGGAAATGGACTGTTCTGTATATGGAACAGCAAATAGATCTGTTTGGTTGGAAAATAGATGATGTGAGAGGAAGCATTGTAAGTATTCAGTCTAGCAAGATAAGCTAGAACCAAATTGTGAAAAAATTTGTAAAGTTAATGAGGTATAAGATATTCTCTGCCCATTAATAGGTCTCACATGGACCTCCTGTGGAAACCATTAAGGAAAGCTTGCTTAGGGGAAGCTTGCTTGTAGGAAGTCTTTCACACCTTTTGCTAATTTCTAATTAGGCACTAAATCAAGAGGGTTGTGATGCCTTCTGGGTATGAGAAGTGTATATATACTCTGAGTTAGTATATTGAGTTGCTTTGGGGGCTCACTTACTAGAAGGATCCTGTGATTCCCTGGTCGAGATTCTGAGTGGCTGTATGTTCAGAGCTCCCCTACTGCTCAGATGTAAAGGCTCTCTCAATCTAGGGATATATAAAGGGAATGGGAATTTGAAGATCTTCCCTGCCCCTTAATAGACCTGGGGGGGGGCGGTTTGAAGACCTCCCCTGCTCTGAAAGTGAACTCTTCCTCCTAATAGGCTGAATGTAATCAGATGGAGCCTGTGATAGAGGGAATTTGCTAAAAGGAAGCAGAGCCCACAGGAAGCTAACCTGCTGTGAAGAGGCTGAATGTAGTCACATGGAGCCTGTGGTGGGAGGAGTTTTGCTGAGGGAAAGCAGAGACCATAGGAAGCTGGTTCAGAGCTAGCCAGACACTGGGGGAGAGAGAGGATGCTCAGGCAAGGAGATAGAGAGTTTTGTGAGTAAATATTGATCTTGTATTGGTTTGTGGGAAGGCTGAAGGATGCTATGGCTCTCAGTGTTATTATGGCTTCTGAATATCTTTGGTACTATGATGGAATCAGCTTACTGATTTTGGGATTCAGTTTTCCGATGTCTAAATAAATCCTTCAGTTCTATCTTCTATCTGGAGAATCTGGTATATTTTGCAATTGAATGTCAAGGGATACTTATAGTCACAGTCTTTATCGTGATTGTGGGTGCTATAAATATTGCATTGGCACTACAGGATGTATGTAAAGTGTATAGTTGATTCAGGCAGTCAGAACCCTGTCTGTTGGTCATTATTTCTCTGCTGTATTTTCTTTGAAGTTCAGGGTGCTGACTTTTTCCCCTGAACTAGTGAATGTGATTAAAAACATTGTTGATCCCTTAAACAGCTATGTTTTCTAGTAAAGCAGATCTAAGAACCTGTGCTAGCAGCCATCCTGGGTATGCCAGTGTGGTTGCCCTTACTAAGTTTTATCTTAGGGGCAACAGAAACCACCAAAACTTCTTGAGGAAGAAAGTGATATTTTCAGATCTGTCCAGAAAATGGGTTTCTGTGTGAAGGATGGGGTACAGAGAAGAGAAGCTGGATATAGAGAAACCAATTTGGAGTCTATTTGTAATAATCCATATAAGAGTGGGTGTGGGCTTGAACTGGGGTTATTGTACTGCAGTGAAGAAGAGGGTATTGATATGAAAGATCTTGAGGATAGAGTGCTAGACCTGAAGTCAGCAAGATCTTTAGTTCAAACTCAGCCTCAGGTACTTACTGGCTATGTAAGCCTGAACAAGTCATTTAATTTTTATCTATGTCAGTTTCTCATCTGTAAAACTGGGAAAATAATATTACTCACCTCTAGGGTTCTAGTGAAGATAAAATGAGAAAATATTTGTAAAACCATTTGTAAGCACTTAAAGTAGCAGCAGTAGCAGCAATAGTAGTACTAGTAGAGGTAGAAGTAATAAAGGTAATCATAATAGCAGCAGCACAGCAGTAGCAGCAGTAGGAATCATAATAGCAGCAATATTAATGCTAATCATCATAATAATAGCAGAAGCAATAGTAGTAGTCATAGTAGTAATTATCATAATTATAGCATTGGTAATAGTAGGAGTAGTAATAGTCATCATAATGATATGCCACCTAGCTGCCCTAGTAATAGTAATAATAGTAGTAGTAGTAGTATTCAGAAATGAATGGTGAGTGAGAGTGAAGAGTCACCTAGGTTGAAAAATTTGTGTGTTTGAAAGGATGTGGTACCCTTAATAAGAAGAGGGAAGTTAGATAAAGGGTGGATTTAGGGGAAAAGATAACAAGTCCTGTTTTACACTTGGGTTTAAGATAACTATAGGATATATAGGTGGAGATGCCCAGCAGGAAACTGGAAATGTAGGACTGGCGTTCAGAAGGAAGACGAGAACTAGGTACATAGATCTGGGTACAGAGGTATGTATACAGCTGACATTTCAATCTGTGAGAGATGATGTGATCACCATGAGATCACTGGTAACTTCTGAGAGAGTCATTTCAATAAAGTGGTGGAATCTGGACAAGTAGCAAAGGGGTTGAAAAGAAAAGTAGTAGAAGCTGTGTGTGTGTGTGTGTGTGTGTGTGTGTGTGTGTGTGTGTGTGTGTGTGTGTGTGTGTGTGTGTGTGTGTGTGTGTGTTTGGCTCAAGGAGTATGGCAGCAGAGGGTCAAGCAAAGGTTTTATTTTCTTTTAAGTACTGAAGAAACCTGGACAAATTTGTAGAAAGGATAGAATGTGGCACAGTGGGTAGAGCACTGGACCTGAAGTCAGGAAAACTTGGATTGGAATATGGTGTCAACCACTTACTAGCTGTGTAACTCTGGGGAAAGTCACTTAACAACTTTCTGCCTCAGTTTCATCCATAAAATAGGATAATAATAGCACCTACCTTGCAGAGTTGTTGTGAGGATCAGATGAGATAATATTTGTACTGCACTTTGCAAATCTTAAAGCAGTATAAGTACTAACTGCTCCTACTATTAATTGTTATTATGTTACGAAAAATTGAAACTACAAAAAAAAAAGAAATAGGGAAAATTGTTTAGAGGCAATGATATCAAGGTCACAAGTAGAAGAATTAGACTTGGTGACATAAAAGGGTAAAACAAATGAGAAAATAGCAAAGATGTAGCTAGGTTTAAAGGTTTAGAGAAGGAGTGATGAGGAAGGTCATGACAGACTAAATTTTTTCAGCGGAGAGTGAATATTTTCTGTCAGGGGGTGGAGGAGGGAGTATCATGAACAGGGACTCAGCAAACAAAAGGTTTGGAACAGCTGCTGCAGAGACTAAAACAGAAAGTCAGTCACGGAAGAGTAAAAGGGTTTTAGTCTTTGGGAGGCAGCTTGAAGTACTGGAATAAAACAAAAATCTGGATTCAAATCCCTCCTCAGACACTACTTGTGTGCTCTTAAGAGGCAAGTCACTTAATCTCTCTTGGGTTCCTCAGATGTAAAATGAAGCGTAAAAAAAGGTACATTCTGACAATCTTCAAGTGTACTCTGCCATTTTGTTTTTTCAATCTTTCAATTAGTGTGGGACTTACCTACCTATTGTAAATAGATTGGTATTAAGAAGTTGTTTAGGGGCGGCCAGGTAGCACAGCAAGTAAGAGCACCGGCTCCAGTGTTGAAAAGACCTGGAGATCGAATTCCGGGCTCAGACACTTAGCACCCACCCAGAAACACCTGGCCGTGTAACCTTGAGCAAGTTACTTAACCCCAATTGCTTAGGGGTGGCCAGGTGGCTCAGTGTGATAGTAATGGCAATTAAAGATTCCCCTGTATTGGCTTGGTTTTCAAACTGATTGTGTTAAAACCCAGAGCTTGTTAATCCCACCTGTGGGATGGACTTTTTGATGTGAAAAGAAAGTCCTGAACTGGGAGGAGTTGGTGACGTAGATTTGGAGAGACAAGAGAGTGGCAGAAGATCTTTTTGGAAGCAGCACCTCGTGGAGAGAGAGAGACTAAGAGAATTGCTGGTGGCCGCTTTGAATTGCCCTGGACTTTTGAGACCTGCCCCCTGAGCTGCCAAGGACTGAGGAGACATGGCTGTTTTGCTGGTACTTTGTCTGTCTGTTTTGATGTTATTTTGCCAGATTTGTCCACTGGTGAAAGACAGTCCTTTTGTTGAAGAAGTCCTGAAACCTGGCTGTTCACTAAGAAGCCCTGAGACTGTCCTGCAGACAGAGTGAATACTGTCCACTGGTGAAGGACA
>NW_027187391.1:60901940-60934464 GCF_028583685.1 Petaurus breviceps papuanus
TTTATAGCAGCTCTTTTTGTGGTGGTAAGAATTAGAAATTAGGGGATGCCCATCAATTGGGGAATGGCTGAACAAGTTATGATAAAAGATTGTGATGAAATGCTATTGCAGTATAAGAAGCGAAGAAGGGAGTAGTTTCAGCAAAACCTGGGAAGACTTAAGTGAGCTGATGCAAAGTAAAGTAAGCAGAACCAGGAGAACATTGCACACAGTAATAGTAATCTTGTAAGGATCATCAGTGGTGAAAGACTTAGCTACTCTGGTCAAAACAACAATCCAAGACAGTTCTAAAGGACCCATAATGAAAAATGCTATCCACTTATTGAGAGAGAACACTGATGAACTCTGAATGCAGATTGAAGCACACTCTTTAGCTTTATATTTGTGTGTGTGTGTGTGTGTGTGTGAGAGAGAGTTTTATTTTGCAACATGGTTAATATGGAAATATATTTTGCATGTATTCACATGTATAATTAATATTAAAATGTTGATCTTCTCAAGGAGAGATATATGAGAGGGTGAGAATTTAGAACACAAAATTTTTAAAAATATTGTTAAATTTTTTATATGTACTTGGGAGATAGTTAATAATATTAAAATTTTATATGTAATTGGGAAATATTTAATGAACTAAATAAAAACAATTTAAAAAGTACCTGTTTCCTTTCCAAATTGTCACCTGCTATTATGCTTAGGGGCTTTAATACTGATATTAGAAACCTTTCTAACAACTTAACTACAAACTTCCTCACTCTCAACAAGTCTATTTCAACCACACTCCAGTCCTCCCCATTCCTTGAATTTGTATTATTTCTGTGATCCATAGGATTATAGATTTAGAGCTAAAAGAGGCTTCTGAATTCATATTTTCAGATGAGGAAATGAAATCCTAAGTGATTAATTTGCTGAAGGGCACATAGATGGAAAGATAGGCTAAATAATTCCACCAAATAGATCCAGAATTCAAATCTAGGGCCTCTGCTTCCAAATCCAGTCCTCTTTCCGTTGCAACACACCACCTCAAGATGAGTCAGGACAATATCAGAAAACATCTTATAGTCTAGTTAAAGTTCATTGCTGAAATAGATGGCTTTATGTGGTCATAGTGTGGAAACCAAACGATTTGGTTTTTTTTGTATATTTCCCCAAAGGAGTAGCTCTTGATATGTTCCCATTCCCTCAATGTAATATGCTAGCAAGATAAAGTCACTGCAATTATATAAATGCCAACTTTTTAAACAACCTTGCAGGGCCATTTTGAGGATTAATACCGAAGGGTAATTTCAAGTTTCCAAGGCACCTTGAACTCTTCAGAGAGGGGGCACTATGAAATATAAGTTAGGGAGGAGGAAAAGTCCCCATACAGATAAACATGAATAATGAAAACTGCTGCAGTATTTGTGATCTCTAGATAGCATACAGCACAGGAGGAAGTGCCTATCGGCAACAGCTGGGTTTAGAAATGTCATATGAAAGCTTAGTCCTCTAAAGACTGGGATTCTCAGAAGTGGCATGTTTGCTGTTAGATGAAACATAGACAAGGCATACCCTTTACAAAGTGAAGCAGAACACTGGCAATTATCTGGTGAGTTTTGGAAGGACAGATAACTGATCTGGGTTATTCAGAATTATCTATCTATCTATCTATCTATCTATCTATCTATCTATCTATCTATCTATCTAATCTATCATCATCTATCCATATTATTTAAAGACATTTCTTTAGCTGTGTAAATATTTCCAAATGATTCTCACAAGTTTTTGGACTGGAATTTTTTCCTGCATTACTTTGGTAACCATTTCTCAGTTTTGCTTTGTACTCCCTTGTCATCTTTGGTGACAATACATAGTTTACATTCTGAGGAACCATTGAACATTTTTGTTTCAAAATTCCTTATTCTTCATCATTTATTTCTAATCTACATCAGCTCCACAATAGCTTGATCATATCCTGATCATTCTAGATGCTACACCACTAACACAATCTTGAATTTGATGTTTTCCTCATCCAATCACATGTCATTTTTATTCCCCCACATCTACTCTCCCTGTTCCCCTCACTAAACACACACACACACACACACACACATACACACACACTTGCAATCACCGAACACTTATATTTTGCTCACACCATTGTTCCTCATGTTCATATTAGACTCCAAACCCAGCACAGAAACTGGATGCTAAAATCCTAGGAACATGGAACTGGAAAATACTTTAGGAATCATTTATTTCAATACTTCCATTTCACTTATGAGTAAACTGAAATTCAGGGTGGTGAAATTATTTGCCTCAGGTTCCTTTACTAATTGGTAGGAAAGCTAAGACCCAAATTGCTTGACTCCGGGGTTTTTTTTTTTTAAACAATCACAGAATGTAATCTTCACTAACACCCTCAGCTTCTTTGCAGTTCTGATCTCTTGCAGTGAGCCTGTTACATAAAACTAGATCTTAATACATCCTATGATGGGGATAGAGACTATACTAGACTGGAATTTCTGCAGTTTAAAGAGCTCCTAATGAGTAACTTCCTTTCTTAATGCACATCAGCATCTTCTCTGCAACTTAAAGTCTTAGAGGGTTGCCTAGATCACTGAGAGATAAAATGACTTGCTCAGAGTCAGACACTCAATGTTGTCAGAAGTGGGATTTCAATACAGATCTCTCAGGCTATGAGGAGAGCTCTGTATATTATTCCATGGCACATCTCATTTTTTAACCTGTAGTTTCATCAACATAGAAACTTTCCATATAAAAAAAACCTCCTTTTACCTATATGGAATGATTGGTTCCTTTTGTTACTGTCTTACAGGGTTGCCTAAGAACTTTTCTGGGGTCAGACAATCAGTATGTTTCAGAGGTAGGGCATGAAGGTAGCTTTTCCTGATTGATGCTTACACTCTATATGCTACATAATATACTCTAGCTCTCCCCAAACTAATCCCAACCCCTCATTCACTACGTCAGTTCTCTCTCAATTCCTGCTATTTAGCCATAGTAAACAGATAAAAACACAGAACAGGAAAGACCTCACACATCAAAATTCATGGCCTCCAGATTCTATTTGACTCCTATGACCTGGCAACTCCATTATTTTCCCCCCAGTCTCTTTCCAGTACAAGTTTCAAGATGGCAGTTCTAAATTCTTGCTTACATAAACCCCCAACTCTGTCCAACCACCCTCAATCTCAGATAACAGCTTAGCTTCCTATTTTATTGAGATCAAAATACAACTTCATCTGTATGTGTGTGTATGCATGTGTGTTGATCTGTTTTATTTTTGTCTGTATCCCCAATGCCTACCACAGTACGTTGTACATAGTAGGCACCTAATAAATGTTCAACTGATGATTTGATTTGGATCTATTCTTTAGTCCTTTCTTCCTATATCAGATGAAAAGTCTCCCTTCACTTGTGCTCAAGAGATCATTATCTTTTTATTCATGAAAGACTCTATATGCATGTATGTCCACAGAAACTCTATCCCTCATACCACTGAACATGGATAGGCTTCCCTCTTAAAAAAAAAAAATAAATAAACCCCTCACTTGGTTTAGCTATCTGCTCCAGCCACTATCTTTTTTTTTTTCTGTTGCTATCAACCCATCTATATACTCTCCTAAACCCCATACAAAGTGACACCATTGACTACTTCCTCTTTGGAACTCTCTAGTAATTAACACAGTCTGTGGCACACAGCAGACAATTAACAAATGTTTATTAATTGACTAACATTGGCTTCTACAGCCCTATATTATACTATGTTTACCTCTATAAACACTCCCTTTCTCTAACTCCTTTCTTGGTTCTTTTTTAAAAATAAATTCTTTTCTTTTCACTACCCCTCAGTTTTTCTCTTTTTATTCTCTCTTCCTGGGTAAAGCCATCCACTACCATAATTACTCTATAGAGGCTTGAAAATTCATCGTCTATGTCTTTTTCTCCTTGTCCTTCAGATCCATTAAGTAAGTCGTGTCAGCTGTTCCTACCTCAAATCTTTTGGATCTGTCATTTTTTCTCCATTTGCTATGCTACCACCTCAAATTAGGTCTATATCATCCTAAACCACCTGCATAGCTTTCTAATGGTTTCCCAACCTCTATATATACCACACCAAATGTACACTGTAATCCACTATTGATACAAATCAAATCATGAACTTAATCTTCACCACTTCTATCCATTGTTTACATATTTAAGAAGACTCAATAAATTACAATTATTCACTGCATAAAGAATGTAATCAAATTTTAGAACTAAATTGGACCTCATAGAGAATCTATGTCAAACAAAGTATGAATAAGTACTTCTTGATATTAAGAAAAAATATTAATACTGAGCTCTGCCTTTTAAGCACAAGTCTAACAGAAAAAAAAAAACATTGTTCTAAATCAAAGTATTCTACAGGAAAAGGAAAATTTCCATTCTGTCATATTCTACCCATACTCTTGAACATCCTTCTACCCAAAGTTATTTGAAGTAATATTTATAGGAATCTTGAACAGAAAAATAAAATAATATGTTAAAATACAGGGTGTGGTTACCATTCTAGAGTAATAGCCATTACTTCCTTCCTTGATCCCTTCCCTCTTAAAGACTGAAGGAAATATCCTCTTTTCTCTAGACAATATTCCATCCCTTTTCAATACCAATCTAAGAACGTACTTCCTTTGAGTGGGTTATAGGCCAATAGATGCAGGGGATGGGAAAGGTTAGCAACAACAAAAAAAAAAGGTTAAGCTTGGTTAAACTTTGATCTATTTCCTGTAATGTTAGCCTTTGTTCTTTGTTTTTGAATATATTCAAACAGGGAAAAGTCTAGAAAAGATTTTTACATCAGAGAAATATTACTTTTTAACATTTCCAGTTAAAGTAAAAAAGAGGTTTTTAATATGTTCTACCTTGGTTATGTTGCAGAGTGGACTGTTTTTTTATATATAGGATGAACTAAGATGACATCTGAGATATCTTCCAGCCATGGTATTCTGTGATGCTATGATTTGGTAAAGTCTTCATTTTAAAGATGAAAGCCCTGAGGCTCAGAAATGTGACATGATTTGTTCAAGGACATGTAGAAACTTGATGATAGACTCCAAACTTTTCAAAGTGTTTCTTAATCTTGCTCAATTTGTTTTAGTTAACCTCATCACCTACTAAACACTGCTCTAGGGCAAATGGTCTCATTGTCCTAGTAACAAGTTTGCTTTTCCTAACCTCATTTCTATAAACTCCAGTGGTTCCCTATTATCTTCAGGATCAAAAATAAAAACTTCTATTTGACTTTTAAATACTTTATAACCTGATGCCCTTCTACATTTCTAGTCTTTCTTCATCTTACTCCCCTCCACAGAGTCTACAACCCAGTGAGACTAACATCCTTGCTGCTTCTGGAAGAAGATATTCTATCTCCTGACTCTAGGCATTTTCACTGATGATCCCCATGCCCAGAATTCTCCCTTCTCATCTCTGCCTCCTGGCTTCCTTCAACTCTCTGCTAAAATCCTACCATCTGTAACATACCTTCCCTGGTGTAGCAGCAAGTACCCTAGCATACCCAGGATGGCTGCTAGCACAGGTTCTTAGATCTGCTTTTCTAAAGAAAAGCAACTCAAAAAGGGTTAATAATCTTACTTTAATCAAATGTATGTCATTTACCTAGTTCAGGGGAAAAAGTCAGCAAACTGAACTTCAGAGAATACAAATAGAAGTTACAAGCAGACAAAAAAATACAGAGAAACATATCAGCAGACAGGGCTTCCAGCTGTCTGACCATTACATCCATACCCAATTAGTTACCAGAGAGGAAAGCACCAACATCTGGGCTTTCAAAGCTGGGAGGCTCAATGGCTGCCCAGAGTCTCATCTGGCCAAATCACACAATTCTTCCCAAAGTGAGCCCCAGAGCAAAACCTCACATCAGGGTATATATAGACTTCTGGGTCAGAGAATGTCACAACCCTCTTGACCCACTGTGCAATCACAAAGTAATAAGGTGTGAGTGTACCTGAAAAACAAGCCTCCTGCCACAGGCTCCATGTGACTACATTCAGCCTATTGGGGGCAGAGTATATTTTCAAATCAAGGAAGGTTCTAAGATTCACTTAAGCTTATCAAGGGGCCACGGAGCAGGGAAGATCTTCAGATTCCCATTCCCATAACACTTGGTGCCCCCTAATTTCTAATGCCTTTTCTTTGAGATTAGTGTCAATTAATCCTGTACGTAACTTATTTGTATATAATTTTTTTCATGTTGTCTCTCCCATTAGATTGTGAGCCCCTTGAGGCCAAGGATTGTAATCTTCCTTTCTTTATATCTCCAGGATTTAGCAAAGTGACTGTCACATAGTAAGTATTTCATAATTGCTTGTTGACTAGATTTGATTACTCTGTGTTTCTCCTGTTGCCTTGAATGCCTATCTTTCCTCCTTTGAAGGCTTATCTGCATCCTTTGAGGACTGACAGCTCACATCTTCTTCAAGAAGTCTTCCCAAATACTTCTGGTAATGTTGATTCCTCTTCCTTTTCTTATTGGACATGGCCCATATTCATATGATAATTTAAAAAAAAGTTTCATCGATGATCTTTGCTTTTACAGCACAGTCATTTCTCTGTAAGTCCTCCTTCATCAAAACCTTCCTTGTAACACAAATAGAAAAACAATTCATGAAAATCAACCAAGCCAGTGACTTCATCTGATATGTGTGTGTGTGTGTGTGTGTGTGTATCATATTTTGCAACCCTAGTCTCCACCTCTCTATTAAAGAGATGGCAGTGTATTTCATAATGTGTTCTACAGGCTGGGATTGGTTACTACACTTAGTAGGAGTTTAGCTGCCTTTTAGTGTTATTTTGCTTTACCTCATTGTAATCATTGTTGAAATTATTCACAGTTATAACTAAGAATTCATGTACTCACTGCAGAAAAGAGAGGAGAAATTAGGAAGCAAGACAGTGCCTGGCTGGGGTGCAAGGGCAAGAACAATACCTTGGTATACTGTAAGGTTTTTTTTAATGGAGCTAGAACATGGGTGTAGGGTCTGTTGTTGTTTATCCTTGTTCTCAAAGAGGACCATGACATCAGGGAGGTGATGCCATGACATGCAAGTGAATTCAATTTAAGTGATGGAGGGCTGTGAAAAGTCACTAGCCTCACTTTCTCCTCTGGAGTCATCTGGGTCCAGTGGCTAGGTATAAATCAGGAAAACTGGAGATGGCCTCAGATGCAGTGGGAGACCTTGGACTTTTCAAGCTAAGGTCTTTAACAGATCTTAGTTTGATAAAGCAACAACCATTCAGTGATAAGGGCTAGGTAAAAAAAAAGAGCCAAAGAATGGTCACTTTAATTTAAAAAATCTGGGAGGGGAAGACCCTCAGAGTTTTTAGACAAAACAGAAACAATGCTATTTATGTTCTACTTTGAACCAATCAGGGCCCAAATAATGATCACTTGGGGCTTGGTCTGGGACCTATTGTTGGCCAATCAATGAGTGCCAGAGTGATTTGGGTTTAAGGCATGACCCTTAAAGAATTGTAGCCTGGTAAACCCCAAGATATCTTGCAAGGTTTCAGTGATCAAACTTTATATTCCTTTGGATAGACAATCTGTAGGAAAGGAAGGAAGGAAGAAAGGAAAGGAAAGGAAAGGGAAAAGGAAAAGGAAAAGGAAAAGGAAAAGGAAAGGAAAGGAAAGAGCTGGGTCCCCAGTGGATCAGTTCCTACTATTCACAGAGGTTTTTGAAAAAGACGGTGACATCAGGGAGGTGATGCCATGACATGCAAGTGAATTGGATTTAAGTGAGAGAGGACTGTTTGTGCAAAGTCTCCAACCTCACTGAGCCATCTGGGTACAGTGGTCAGATATAGATCAGGATGACTAGAGATGGCCATCCTGTAGGGTCAAGCAATCAAGAGAAGGAAGTATACCTTTAGTATGAGGCTGCTGCTTCCAAAGGTAAGAACAGGGTTGGGGATGAACTTGTCTGGTATATATGATAGAAAGGGAAGAAACTCCTTAGCCATTTCTCTGAGTCATGCCTTATTTTCCTTGTTCTATGTACTTAATTCAGTATCAGTCCATACAAGTCTTCCCATGTTTCTCTTAGCACCTCATAGTTTTCATTTTTTTTCTTTTTGAAAGGGGGAAGGCAGGACAATTGGGGTTAAGTGACTTGCCCAAGGTCACATGGCTAGTAAGTGATAAGTGTCTGAGGCTGGATTTGAACTCAGGTCCTCCTTACTCCAGGGCCAGTGCTCTATTCACTGTGCCACTTAGCTGCCCCTAGTTTTCATTTCTTATGGGATAATATTACATTGCATTCATATGCCAGAACATCTCCATCTATTACCCAATGGGAATCCATTTTATTTCCAATTGCTTTGATGTTACAAAAATTGTTGCTATGAATATCTTGGTACATTATCAACTTACATTTTTCTCTTTGTCCTCAGGATATATAGGGAAGGAAGGGATAAAGAACATTTATTAAATTTCCATTATCTGCCAGGCACTGTTCTAAACATTTTACAAATATTATCTAATTTAATCCTCACAACAACTCTAGGAGGTAAGTGCCAAGCAGAAAACAGTTAAGTGATTTGCCCAGGGTCACACAGCTAGTAATTGCCTATGGCTGGATTTGAAGTGTGGTCTTTATGACTCCGGGTCCAGTGCTCCATCCATTGTGCCACCTAGCTTTCTTTGCATTTTGGTAGTACTTGATTACCTTCAATTTGCATTGGATTTATGTTACCTATCTATAATTTTTCTACTTGTTTCATGTCCAAATGTTTTTATCTCTCCCCAAATAGTGTGAGCATTTTCAGAGAAAGAGCCTGGTTACATAATTCTCTCATATTCCTTCTAGTCTCTAGCATATTATGAAATATATTTATATATATACATATTTTCATATAGTGAAATACAAAAGGCTCAATTTCATAAATACATTTAAATTGGATTGAACTGAAACTGAGAATGATTTTCTAGGATTTGTCTTAGTGTGGCATACATGGTTCTGTTGATACACGACATGATCATGCAGCTGAGCTACACAGTTTGACTGATTTCTTTAGTCAGATGTTACTTAATTATCATTTTATAGATGTTTCTACAGCATAGGCCTAAGTTGAATGTGTGCTTTAGAAAATGGATGCAGAAATAAAGTGACTAAAATGCTCTTGTTCTTTAGCCCAGAGATTCTACGACCGGATATATGCATCAAGAAGATAACTCATAAGAAAAAAAAGCCTCTTGTACACCAAAATATTTATAGCAGCACCTTTTTGTAGTTGAAAAGAATTGGAAAAAAGTATATGCTTGAAAAAAAATATTAACACACACACACACACACATATATATACACACTCATACACACAATTATATATGTATATTATCTAAAATAACACCATACTACAAATGTAAATACAATGTTAATGGAAAAAACCACTACCACAAAACAATTGAATACAAATGTTTCATAGTTAAAAACTTACAAAAAATAAATTCAAAGTCTCAAAGAAGAGATCTGATAAGACATCTCTCCCCACTCCTTTGCAGACCATAGGTATAGAAAGTTACATATATTTTCAGATTTCTTCAAAATATATATTGGTTTTACTGTTTTGCTTTCTCTTCTTTTTTTTGATTTTTTTAAAAATATTTTTTGGTTGTGGGGGAGTAGTAGGATAATAGTATGAATGTAAATTACATAAAAAAGTCAATAAAATTTATTTTATAAAAGAAAAGTGAATCCAGAGTTTTTTGTGATAGCAAAAGAATGGAGGAAAAGTAGATGGCCATTGATTAAAGAATGTATAAATGCACTGCGGAAGATTAATGTAATGGAATTGTTCCCTGCTGTTAGAAATTATAAATATAAAGAATCCAGAGAACCATAGGATTCCTTACATGAATTTACACATAGTTACACGAGTAGAATCAGGACAACAATATAAATAATCACTACAACAATGTAAATGTAAAGAAGAAGGTGGGGGAAGAGAGAGAGGCAGAGACAGAGAGGGAGAGGGGGAAGGAAGGAAGGAAGGAAGGAAGGAAGGAAGGAAGGAAGGAAGGAAGGAAGAAAGGAAGAAAGGAAGAAAGGAAGAAAGGAAGAAAGGAAGAAAGGAAGAAAGGAAAAAAGGAAAAAAGGAAGACTAAGAGTTCTTTAATAAGAATGACCAAGCTTGGCCTCAGGAACAAAAATATTTAAGAAAATGTTCCTCCTTTCCTACTTTCTTTTCAAAAGTGGGAGACTATAGATGCAGAATTTTACATAAGTTGTCATATTCAATTGATGTGTTGGTTAAATTTATTAAACTGTTTTTCTCCCTCTTTCTTTTTCATTCTTTGCAACAATCCTATAACAAGGATGGTCCCTGAGATGGGGAAAGAAGATATATTGATAAACAGAGATCATGTTAAAACAAAAGCTACATTATTGTTATTTTTAACAAATAGCACATTTTTATGAAACATTACTGTTTTCCAAAGCAAAAAAAAATACTGAGTAGCATTGTTATTTTAAATAACTTTTTCAATTACACATAAAACAATTTCTAACATTCCTTTTTTTAATTACAACTTGGATTTCCAAATTCTCTTCCTCCCTCCTTCCCCTGACCTCTCCATGATGTCAAATAATTTGATATAGATTATACATGTACAATCATGCAAAACATATTTCCAAATTAGTCACATTATAAAAGAAAACATAGATGAAAAATATGATGAAAAGTGAAAAATAGTATGTTTTGATCTGCATTCAGACTCCATCAGTTCTTTCTCTTAATATGAAAAACATTTTTCATCATGAGTCCTTTGGAATTGTCTTGGATCATTGAATTGCTGAGAATGGTTAAGTCATTCACTGTTGATCATTATACAATATTGCTATTACTGTATACAGTGTTTTCCTGGTTCTGATCACTTTGCTTTGCATCAGTTTATGTGAGTCTTTCTAGGTTTTCTGAAAGCATCCTTATCATCATTTCTTATAGCAAAATAGTATTCCATGTCGATTATGTAACACAACTTGTTCAGCCATTCCCCAATTGATGAATGTCCCTTCAATTTCTAATTCTTCACCACAATTAAAATAACCACTATAATTAATTTTCTACAAATACTCTCTATGTATCTTTCTCCTAATTGCTCTAATAAAGATAAAGTTCTTAGGAGTTACAAATGCCCATGTAGGATGTGAATGGTATGATTTCTCTTTCATGTTTACCTTTTAATCCTTTTCTTGAGTCTTATGTTTAAATGTCAGAATTTTTATTTACCTATTGTATTTTCATAAGGAATGCTTGAGAGTTCTCAATTTCATTAAATATTCATTTTTTCCCCTGAAGGATTAATACTGAGATTTGTTGGGTAGGTGATTCTTGGTTGTAATCCTAGTTCCTTTGTCTTCTGGAATATCACATTCTAAGTCTTCTGATGCTTTGGTGCTAAAGAAGCTTCTAAATCATATTTTATCCTATTACTGCATGATATTTAATTTTTTTCTTTCTGTATGCTTGCAATGTTTTCTACCTGAACTGAGAATTCTGGAATTTGGCTATAATGTTCCTGGAAGTTTTCATTTTGGTCTTTCTTTCAGGAGGTAATTTGTAGATTCTTTCAATTTCTATTTTACTCTGTGGTTCTAAGATGTCAAGACAGTTTTCCTTGTTAATTTATTCAAATATAATATCTAAGCTCTTTTTTGATCATAACTTTCAGGTAGTTCAGTAATTCTTAAATTATTTCTCCTCTATCTGTTTTCCAAGTCAGTTGATTTTCCAATGAGATATTTCATATTTTATCATTTTTTTCATTCTTTTGACTTCATTTCATTGTTCCTTGATTTCTCATAGAGTTATCAGTTTCTACTTGCTCAATTCTACTTTTTAAGGAATAATCTTCTTCAGTGAGATTTTGTATCTCTTTTTTCATTTGATCAATTCTACTTTTTAAGGAGTTCTTTTCTCCAGGTAAATGTTGTATATTTTTCCATTAGGTCAATTCTGCTTTTTTACTTTCTCTTTAGTAAATTTTTGTGCCTTTAAAAAGATTTTGGCCTATTCTGTTTTTTTAAGGTGTTATTTTCTTCATTTTTGTGCCTCTTTTACCAAGTTGTTGATTCTTTCTTGCATCAGTTTTATTTCTTTTGCCTATTTTTTTCTCTGCTCCTACTTGATTTTTTAAAATCCCTTTTGAGCTCTTGTAGGGCCTGAGACCAATTCACATTTTTCTTTGAGGCTTTGCACATAGCTGCTAGGATTTTATTGTCTTTTTATGAGTTTGTGGTTTGTTCTTCATTATCACCATAATAACTTTCTATGGTCAGGTTCTTTCTTTGTTGTTTACTCATTTTCCCAGGCTTTTTACTTGCTTTTAACTTTATGTTAAAGTTTGACTCTGCTCCTGGGATTGAGGGGCCACTTTCCCAAGCTTCAGATTTTTGTGTTGCTGTGTTCAGAACTAGATCTGGAAGTCTGTAAATTTCAGTTCTTCCAAGGTGGTGTTTCTCTAAGGAGAGGAATGGTCAATGCTCTCCTTGCCTGTGCTCTTGTCTACAAGGGACCAAAAGCACTCTTTTCCATCCTGGAACTGTGACCAGGGTCCCTGATACTCCTAGTTCTTCTCAATGCCTTGGTACTCAATGCCACGTATGAGCAATGCAACAGAGCCATGCACCCAGCAGCAGAAAAGAGTCTCCTGTAATCACCTTACCAGTTTTACAACTCCCTTCCTATCTTTGGGCTGAGAACCACAGAAACTGCTGCTGATTCAGTCATCTCCAAGACTTGCTGGGGTATGGCCTGTGCTGGTGCCTGTTCTGGACTGCACTTCATTTTCACCCTAGTGAGACTGACCTTTTCTGCTGACTTTCTAAGTTGTCTCAGGCTAGAAAATTATTTCACTCTGTCATTTTGTTGGTTCTGTCACTCCAGAGTTCATTTTGAAGTGTTATTTTAATGTCATTAGAGGGGAGTTTGGGAAAGCTCAGGTGAGTCTGTACCTTTCCTCTGCCATCTTGTCTCCTATATTATTTAAAAAAAAAAAAACAACATTCATAGAAGCCACTCTTAACTCAGGCACTAGGCCAGTTGGAAAACTACCACTAGTTGCTGAGTCAGCAGTTCTATTCTGTGCCCAGGAGCAGAGATATGGAATGCAGTGTGGCATTCCATTTAGCAGTTTGTTGCCTACTAATTATGCTTGCTAGGAAATATTCCCTGTTGTGCTTGATCTCATTAAATGATATAACATAACAAGAAGATATTTCTCCCAAAGTCAGTAATTTTATGTTTGGTATTTTAAATTTATTTTTTTTTCAATTGCTTTCATGCCTTGATTAGAAGGAGTATAAGCCATTTCTGAAAGCCTGACTCTTGAGATAAAAGGGAGGCCCATTTCAAAGCTTCTCTGTTGAGTACTGCAATGTGACTCATTTTATTTGTATCAAATGGTGTGTATTTTGTACTGTTTTTTTTCCCCATTAAAAAAATGCATTGACGAGAAGGGAGTAATTTGCTTATTTGGGGAAATGGATGAAACTTTCCTGGCAGTACTACTTTGTTTAAATTATTTATTCCCAGGTATCAAGTAGTATCTCATAGTCCCGATTTTTCAGTCGTGAGGTTGGGGAATGGGCAACTCATGAGGAGGGCCCCCTTTTGGTATTTGGATCTCTCTGATATCTCAGAGATTTTAAGTTACCCGTCTTTTGAGAAAGATTTTGATGAATGCACAAAATAAACAGTGAAACTAAGGCAATGCAGAATTGAATGGACAAGCGATTACTTGCCAGATGCATTTATACCTTGCTTTATAAAAATGAAAATTTCCAAGATGATAGTAGAGTTTTCTTTGTACAAAGTTGCCTGAGTCCATAATCTTTCCTGGAATAAAACTAGAATGCCTTAAAGATCCTTGATAATGGAATAAAGGGTAACAGATACTTATTTCAAACTTCTTTTGACTTTTATCTACAGTATTTGTAGAGAATTGATCACCTACCAGTGTGTGATCTGAGATGCTGCTTATTTCCCTGGTACAGGAATATTCTAGTGCCACATTTCTGACTCTTAATGGTACCTTGATGAATATTAGTTCCAATCCAGATGTAGTAGCATATACTTGTAATCTCTGCTACTAGAGAGGCTAAAGCTGGTAGATCTCTTGAACTCAGGAGTTCTGAACTGCTATACTAGGTGCAGCAACAATATAATGATCCCTAAAAGCAGAGGGCCACCAGCCTGGCTAAGAAGGGGGTGAATCAAAACAGTTCATGGCCTTTGTCATAAAATGGGGCAGATCAACACCCCCATGCCAATCAGCAGTGCTACTGAGTCTACAAGTAGCCACTTTACTTCAAGCCTAAATGAAATGAGACCCAGTCTCTTAAAGAAATAAAATTAGTTTCTGGAATGAAAGAGATAACATAAGGACAAATAATAGTAATAGTAATATATATGTATATATGTGTATTGTGCTTATATATATATATCTTAGTAATTACATGCTTTATGGTAAAAACAAAAGCATGTGATTAATTATAGAGAACCCAATCAATTAGAATCAATAAGAATTTATAACGTCTGCTATGTTCTAGGCATTGTACTGAGTGCTATAGATATAAAAGCAAGGCAGTATCTGCTCTCAAATTTGTGTTCTATTGAAGGCATATAATACTTTAACAGATAAGATGTGTGTGCAGCAAATAAAAATTCATGGGGAGTGTCATATCAAATAGGGAAATCAAGGAAGGTCTTCATAGGGAACAGATTTCACAAAGGCACACAAGTAGATAATGAAATGTCATTTATAAGAAATAAAAATAGCTGTAATTGACTGAGACTTGAAAGGAAGAATGCATAATAAATTCAGAAAGACAGACTGAGATTCATGGTGTGCACATGTAGGCTGTAGCATTTTGCTAACAATGATTTACCTATGATTAATGTGGTAAGGGATAATGCCTGGGCAATGTGTGATGTCTCTCAAACACCTTAACCTACTCATTTCCCATCATCAGCTCCTCTTCCTCATTTCAACCACACACAAAGATGACCATACTCTTGATTTTGCCATCATGCATAAATACACCATCTCCATCTTCAAGACTTTCAAAATCTTCTAATCTGATCATAATCTATTGTCTTTTTACTTCTCTTTTGGCCTTCCCTTCCCAAACCCTTCTCAAATCTCTTGACTCCTCAGTCCTCTCCTAATCATTTCCTCTGAACTAGTCACTCTCTCTTTTCCCTATTTTGACTCCTTGGGGAATGAGTCCAACTTTACAGTGTTCTCTTCTCTTGAGTCTCCGTCCCCCTTATCATTTTGCCAATTATACCCTGCCAAGACTCAGCTGTGGATCATTCCCACCATCTGCTGCCTATACTCCTACACCCATGTTGCTAAACAAAGGTAGATAAAATCACACAACTGTTCTTCTGACTGGGCTCACTGCAAATATATATTACAAAACCTCAACTAGGCTCTCTTGCTTCCAGGCAATCTTTCTACACCTTCTTTATCAACTCCCTATCCAACTCTTCACAGCAGCTCTTCCAAATCTTTTCATCCCTCCTTATACCTTCCATGGCTCCGCCTCCTCCCACTCTTTCAGCTGAGAACCTTGTCTGATATTTTGTTGAAAAAATTGTGGTCATTTACCATAAGCTTCTCCCCCCCCCTTCCTCATTTCATATCACTATGATTTCTGCCACTATCTACTGCTTTGCTCCTATCTCACATGAAGAGGTGGCCTTAATACTTACCAAGGCAAACTCCTCTACCTCTACAAGAAATCTCATTCCTTTCCATCTCCTCTAACCAAACTGTCCTTTCCATTATCCCAACTCTTGATTATTTTCAAACTCTCCCTGTATATTGGCTCCTTCTCTGCTGTTCCAAAATGTGAACATGTCTCTCTCAACCTCAAAAAGCCCTGTTGATCTATCCTCTCTAGATTTTTGGGATACCACTTTTTTCCTGGTTCTCCCCCTATATATCTTATAGACCCTTTTCAATCTCCTTTGCTGCATCTCCATCCAGGTGATGGGCATCCCACAATACTCTGTCCTGATTCCTCTTCTCTTTTCTTTCTGGGTGTCTTCTCTTCACTTGGTGACCTCATCAACTCCTATGGATTTAATCACTATCTCTATGCTGATGATTCTCAAATACCCATCCTACCCAACCTCTCTGGTGATCTCCAATCTCACAGCTCCAACTGCCTTTCAGACATCTCAAACTGGATGTCTAGTTGACATCTTAACCTCAATATGTCTAACATGGAACTCATTATCTAAACCCTCCCCACCTCCTACTTTCCCTATTACTGTAGGGTACTCCCGGTCCCTCAGGCTCATTGCCTGGATGTTATCCTCAGCTCCTCATTATCTTTCACCTCCACCCCAATACCTAATATGTTGCTAAGGCCTGTCAATTTCACCTTTGCAACCTCTTTATAATACTTCTACAGTCTTGGTGCAGATACTCATTACCTCATATTTTGACTAGTGCAAAAGCCCCCAGGTGAGTCTGTTTTCTTCAAGTCTTTCTACACTCCAACTCATCCTCCATTCAAAATGATTTTCCTAAACACAGGTCTATGTTACCCCCTACTCAATAAACTTTAATGGCTCCCTATTACCTCCAAGATCAAATATAAAATTTTCTGTTAGGCACTCAAAGCCCTTCATAACCTAGCCCACCACCCCACTTTCTAACATTCTTATACTGTAATCCCTACCACATGTTCTTCATTCTAGTTACACTGGATTCTTTGCTATTCCACAAACAAGATGCTCTCATTTCTTGGTTCCAGGAATTTTCTCTGGCTGTTTCTCCATGCCTGGAATGCTCTTTTTCTCTCCTTATCTCCACCTACTGGCCTCTGTGATTTCCTTTCAGTCTCAACTAAAATTTGATTTTCTACTTTTCCCAACTATTTTCTCAACTTCTCTTCCTTCACTCTGTTAATTAATTCCTCCTTATCCTATATATGTCTTGTTTTTATGTATTTTTTTTTTGCTTGTTGTCTCCCCCATTATAGTGGGAAGTCCTTAGGAACCGGGTCTTTCATTTGCCTTTTCCTTTTTTTTTATCCCCAGTACTTAACACAGTGCCTGGCATATTTGTTGTTCAATCATATTTGACACTCCATGACCCTGTAAACCATACTTTCCATGGGGTTTTCTTGATGAATACATTAAAGTGGTTTGTCAGTGGATTAAGGATTCTCCAGTGGATTAAGGCAAAAAGATGTTAAATGACTTGTCCAGGGTCACACAGATAGCAAGTATCTGAGACCAGATCTGAGCATGTCTTACTGATTCCAAGTCTAGCAGTCTATTCATTGAACCATCTAGCTTCCTCCTAGGCAATCAGAGATTAAGTGACTTATCCAAGGTCACATAGCTAGTAAGTATCTTAAGAGCAGATTTGATCTCAAGTCTTTTTGATTCCAAACCAAGCTTTCTCTTCACTGAGCCATTAAGTTGCTCCTAGTAAGAGCTTAATAAATGTTTATTGGACTGACTTATTAGAAAAGGAAATTGGCTAGTTATGTAGTAAAAGTGAAATATAACACATGTGTATAACAATATAAGGTTCACTTTACATACATTATTTAATTTGATCATTACAATAGCCGTGTGAAGTAGATGCTATTGTTGCTTCCCCATTTTACATATGAGGAAACTGAGTCCCAGAGAGGTTAAGTGACTTGTCTAGACTCACATACACGTGTGTATGTGAAGATTTGACCCTTGGTCTTCCTGACTCTTGAGAAAGAATATTTCATCCAAGAAGGATTGTGGGAAGAACAGGATCTCAGATACCCACAAATACACCCCCCCCCCCCAGTAAAGCTTTAAAAATACAAAAGAAGGTACAAAGATAAAACTAAAGAGAGTCAAGTATAGACTTCTCTATCTAGTCCTGGGCTAACCCAAAAGACTATTATATTCACGTACCAGCCCCAGACAGCAACAAAGCAGGGTAGGCAGAAGATGTGCCTCAAAGCTGCCCAATCTCACTTTAGGAGACAAGCCTCAAGCAGTCCTTAGGGAAACAAAGCTTCAGAGCCCTGTCTGCATCAAGACATAGGCCCAGAGAAGTTTTCAGGAAGTACCAACCTAACCCAGCATCCAGGCAGTTTTGGCTTAAACCACTGTAGGAGACAAGACCAGAAAATTCCCTCAGAAGTTGGGTGATAGTCTTATCTTCTGAATTCAGCATAATGTAGGACACTCAGAAGTATTAGAGTGAAGTTTACCCCAGGCTTAAACACCTAGCTCAGAAACTGATGTTATGAGTAAATAGAAGAAAATATTGAACATAATGAAGAAATACTTTTAATTAAGAGATACCTAAGGGGTAAATATTAAAAGAATATAGTAATGACTGTAATTTTATAGCACTTGCTATGTGCCAGGCACTCTGCTAAATGCTTCATGATTATTATTTCATTTGATTCTCACAACAACCCTAGGAAGTAGGTGAGGTTATTATTCACTGTGCCACCTAGATATAAAAACAAAAACAAAAACAAGCAAAAAACTCCAAAACGAGTCCAACAGTGGATAGAGCACTGGGTCTGGAGTCAAGAACACCTGAGTTCAAATCTGCTCTCAGATGCTCAAGAGCTGTGCGATGCTGGGCAAGTCACTTAATTTCTCTTTTGGGTCATAACAGCACCTACTTTGCAGGGTTGTTGTAAGGATAAAATGAAAATAATATTCATATATGAATATAATATTCATAAAGCATTTAGCAAGGCTCTGAAACATAGTAGACACTGTGTAAATGCTCACTCCCTATCCTTTCCTTCCTCCACTCCCTGTATAAGGAATATAACAGAAGGAATAAAGCAAGAAATAAAAATAGAATAGATAGGAAGGAAAGAATGACAAGGAGAATTAATACCTTGGAACAGATGGAAGCAAACGTTTCTGAGAACACAAGTATATGATGCTGTTCTTTAGCCATCCTGTGAAATAGGTAGGATGTGTGTTATTATCCCCATGTGATAAAGGAGGCTCAGTGACTTGCTCCTGGTTACAGAATGGGCAAGAACAGCAAAGCCAGGCTTCCTAAAAGACAATGCTTGCCTTTGACACTGGCTCACAGTATATGCCCAAATGGAGGACTGAACTCCTCTAATTGGTAACCTCGACGTCATAGAAGGAACAAAAAGGGAAGCAAAGTGTTTTAAATGCCTCTAAAGTAAGTTGTCATTTATGTTATCGAACACAGAGAGATGATACTTGATATATGTCAAATATCTGACATGCCCCAAACCAGAATGCTGAAGGTGGTTTGAGCAGAATATAAAACTTAAAAAGTGAGACTAACATATGAAGAAGCCTAGAAGGTGTCGAAATATGTAATCCTTTGTTTACATATTAAAACTTGTCAGTTTCATACTATTCCCAGAAACCATCATAATTTATCAAGAATGTTTTTTTCTATATAAAAATTTCAAGGTAAATGCTTTAATCTGTTTTTGTGGATTGGGGAAAGGGGAGAGGGGAGAATATGAATTATTTTTGTCTCTCTAATATGAGATGCTCATTTCCTGGCTTGCTCATAAACATGTACTTCTATGTAAATGCAAATGCAAAGGATTCTTGCCCTGTAAGCTGCTATAACTCATGTTACTAAGTGAAAGGCACATTGAGGGATCATTGGTATGCATTCTTTATTGTTTTTTTTTTCCTCCACAACAACCTATTAAAATTTTATGGTGTCTTGATTTCTATTTGCTTCAAGTGGCTTGAAGACCAACACTATATAATTTTCAGCTCAGTTGTACTGGTAACTCAAGCTGTCTAGAAATCACTCAGTCTAGAGGTTTTTGTTCTTCTTGCTTCTATCTCAACTGTAAATCAATAATGGGCTTGTGGAATTATTTTTTGAGTTGATGGCATAAATTAAACAGCCAAGTATTTACTGAGTACCAGCTATATGCCCAGCATTCTGCTAGACTCTATAGTGGTCTAAAAGGTCCCTTCCCTCAATGACCTTACAATCTCTCCACAGTCAAATTTCTATTTGCCTTTGAAAATAAAAATGTTGCAAGCTTGAAATCTCCTCAGATGTATCAAGCATCTTGGCAGTGTAAAAGAGACCCTGATTCTCTCTGGCTTACAGTGGCAATGTTCAAGTTCATGTAGTGTATATGAAGGAAAAGATCATGTTCTGTGAATGGTGGTATTTGTTACAAATAGTACTTTCCAAATGGGTGAGTTCTATTGGATGTGGGACAATACAAGTTATTCTTGAACTAAGTGGCACCATGATTTTTTTGTTTTATTTCCTTAGAACCTTTTGGTGTTGATACTAGATTTGAAATATAGTTACCATAGTAATAAAGTACACTTAAGAGTGTTTATTCATCTTTTGTTTCTTAATAACACTGACAAATACATTAATTTTTATCCCCCAGAGTGCCTCACACATAAGGTACATAAGAAGTAATTAATAAATATTTGTTGATTTCAAAATACCTCTAGCTCCCCTTTCAGATTTCTACTAGCAGAGACTTAAGAAGGAATTCCTCCTCTTCAGTTCTCTGATTCATGAATCTCAGACTCATATATCACAACAAAAGCAGACATTAAGTCACCTTATGATTGCTGACTAAAGATATAAATTACCATCTTTAATATGCCTCTCTAACCTCAGGGAATTTGAATTGCATTTAAGGCAAGTCATGCAACATGGCTCTAGCCATCCCAGACTTAGAAGTCTGATCAATCCATGGATCATTTGAACAAAAATCAAGTCCAGGAAACCTCCTGTGTTGGATCTCATCATAGGTCTTGGGAGTCTGTCTGCTTCGCTGGTATTCACTATGATAGCAATATTTTTTGGTGAATACAATGGGACACTAATAGTTAAATAGCCATACAATTCAGCAGGATATCTCTCAAAATACAACAATACAAAATACAATAATAGAAACACTGGAAATATGCACTGCATGCCAAGTCTCCACTTTTACATTCCTTATTGAAGATGAATCATTCTGAGCTCATATCATTGGAATTATTTACCTTTACTTTATTTCCTCTCACCATCTGGTCATTGACTAGAGGGCAGTGTCTGAATTCCTGAATGAATTATGCTATTTTTTTTATTCCCAGAGAAGTGAGGGAGGGCAAGGAAGAAAAGAGGGACAGGAATTGTTTAGGATTGATAATTTTACAGGTTCATGAAAACTAGATTCTCTTCCATCTTACATAATCAATAAAGATGGCTCTAATACTCCAGTCCAAGAACCAGTATTAAACTTGTGTCAATTACTCAATGTATCTATTCATATAGATATCATATTTGTATAGATATTCATACAGATAACATATTCATTTAGAAGCATATGAGACCACCTCATTGTATATTCTGGGCTCCACCTGCCCTACTGTGATGTATATCCTCACCTTTTCTCTCCCAGTTACATGACCTCCCTAGAGAACTCTTGTGTCTTTAAACCACACTTTCAAGCCAGTGTGTATAGAATCTCTTTAAATGTCTGCTCATTTCCCTTACCCCCAAGTATAGAAATTATCCCAGATCCCAATGAGAGTAAGTAATCTATGTCCTAGCATCTCAAACTTTGGATTTATACACACTATTCAGATTTTGGGGGTTGTTGGCCCAAATCATATTTCTTTGGTTTATTTCTGCCCAATTCCTAGATTCTTCTGGGAACCTAAGAATATAGCTTACATCTAGGTGTCCAGAGCAAAAGAGCTCCGATTCCTATACAAACACTTAAGGTACCACATATTGAATACAGGGAAGCTTTTATTTTCCTCCATGGAAACAATGTAATAAAAAAGGAGCTCAAAATAACCTATAAAGCCATCCTATGATTGTTCGCTTTCTAGTGAATCCCACCTTTCACTCCAAGGACTTATAAAAGTATCCAGTCTTATAGTACTGCATAAAAGTTTTGATTCCCCTCAGAAGGGGAAAAACAAACAAAAACACTAAACTTAGATTGTTCGAGTCAATCATTCACATTTTGGTTCATCTCATCTTCTTCTCCAGTGATACATACAGACCTCTAGCTTTATAGTGGAGTTGATAATAAAGACTTTGACTTTCCTCAGAAGGAAATATATGGGGTTTGTTTAAAGAAGGATTCCTTCCCTAAGATCTTCACCATTCAAGTAACTCATGGTGATAATAACAAAAGGAAACATGGAATAATGGATAAAGAATGAGTAGTGGAGTCTGAAAAAACAGTTTTCAAGTCCTGCCTCTGATATATACTGACTTTGTGACTCTGGGAAAGTTACTTAGCCTCTCAGTGTCCTTACCAAGTCATTAAGTTTCAGATCAGGTGCTGATCTTAACTGGTTGAGGAAATTTCTTCATCTCAAGTTCCATATGCCAATGAGGGAAAAAAGGAATAATAACTAAATTTTTATAGTGCTTTGTGGTTTGAAAATGATTTTACAACATTATTGAGAGGGCAAATTGAGCTTTTTTCATCCTACATTTCATATCTCTGTCCTGCTGTTCCTCCAGCTCTTGGGGCCACATGTTTAATTCTCTTCTCTCCAAAAGGCTGGCTCTATCCAAATGCTCTTCCTTCCCTCTCTAGAAGGTAAGGTCTGGGAACTCTCTAGGAATTCAGTATTTGCCCAGGAAATTTGTAACTATCCAAGTCATGAGACTGGATTGTTGGCTATGTTTTCTCTTGAGGCCTTGTGTTTGAAAGCCTACATTACGGATTCTTATTACCACCTCGTGGTCTGTGTGGATGAGAGGACATGCAATTGTAATATACCTCGGCCATTCATTCATCACCTCCTGGAGAAGGGGTTGTGTGAAGGCAAAGACTTTCATCTTATATTCATCTATATCCATACAGGTACCTACCTTAGTCTGCCTAGCTCTTGTGCAGCCCTATATTAACAGCAAGCACCCTAGCATACCTAGGATGGCTACTACCCCATGTTTCCCTGATAATAAGACACTGTCTTATTATTTTTTTTGGAAAGAAAAACACCAGAGGGCTTATTTTCAGGGGAGGGCTTATGTGGTCCTGCCTCAGCTCTCCTCCGTGGCACTTCTCTCAATGGCGCCAGCAAGCAAATCACTGGGGAAGAACAGGATGACGCGCTCACTGCTGCAGCTCTGATTGGATGCAGCTCGGAGCGCGGCGTGCGTTTCACCTGGGGGGGGGACGGTGCATACAGAGGGTACCGTAATGTAGCGTGTAGTGCAGGGGATCACCTTCACTACAGTAGCAATCTCAATAGGGCTTATTTTCAGGGGAGGGCTTATTTTAGAGGAATCTTACACAGTAAGGGGAGGACTTATTTTCGGGATAGGTCTTATTATCGGGGAAACACGGTAGCACAGGTTCTTTGATCTGCTAAAGGAAAGCAACCCAAAAGGGGCCAACAATCTTACTTTAATCAAACATATATGTAAATTAGCTAGTTCAGAGGAAAGAGTCAGCACCCCGAACTTCAGAAAATGCAAACAGAAATTACAAACAGGCGAAAAAGAGAAAATAACACAATTCAATAGACAGGGTTTCCAGCTCCATACCTAGTTAGTTACCAGAGAAAGAGGCACCAACATCTGTGTTTTCAAAGCCAGGGCCTCAACGGCTTCCCAGAGTCTCATCTGGCCAAATTATACAACTCTTCCCAAAGTGAGCCCCAAAGCAAAACCTCTCCTTAGAGGTATTTATAGCCTTCTCCAGGGTCAGAAGACATCACAATCTTCCTGACCCACTGCCTAATTACAAAGTAGCAAAACATATACTTCCTAAAAAACAAGCCTCCCCTAAGCAAGCTTCTCTTGTTGATCTCCAAGAGAGACCCCATTAGGGGCAAGGAAGATCTTCAAATTATCTTACCATTGCATTCGATCCCAAGATCTTTCATGCCTATTACATAAGCAACTTTTATCTGAATTGGCATTAATATCTCTTAAGTATAACATAATCCCCACAAAATAAATACATCACATTCACAAGATATATAACATAACAACTCGTTACCAGTGGCCACAAGGCCTTAAACAAACACAAAGCACATAACATTATAGTCCCCTCAATCCAAAACAAAAATGTCTGAATAAAGTTCTTTTGGGAGTGTTTCTTTCCCCCCAACTGCCCCATCCTACCTCCCACACTGCCCTTGGAGGCTTCTTCCTGGCACTCTCAGGTGCAGGCTCTAATGAACCAAGTCCCAGTCTTAATACTGCTCCAGCTTCAGCTTCCAAGTCCTGAGGGGCAGCTGGGTAACAAAGCCACAGGTTGGGGTCCTTGGGGTTTCACAACACTATCCCCCCAACCACTATAGACACAACTCCACCCTCCCCCTGGGTCCCAAACTGGGGCTTGCAGCAAGAAAACACATTCAGCACTCCTACCTTGTTTCACAGTCCTTATCTAGCCCTGGGGCTTGATTCTGAACTCCTGGGCTCCTTCTCCCTCAGTAGACCACTGCTTCTGGCTTCTGCCACAGTCCTGATGCAGGTAGCTCTCTGTTCTCCTTCTTACCTCACCAAAGTTCTCTGTTCCTGCTCCATGGTTCCACAAAATCACAGCTACCACAACTGAGAAACAAACAATTATCTCAGCCCCCATGCTTTCCTTTTAGTTTTCAGATCCTGCCAACTACGCCATTTTGTAACAGCAAGCACCCAGGATGGCTGCTAGCACAGGTTCTTTGATTTGCTTTTTCTAGTTGCTTAGGCTTAACAATCTTACTTTAATCAAACATATATCATTTACCTAGTTCAGGGGAAAAAGTCAGCACCCTGAACTTCAGAGAATACAAACAAGTTACAAGCAGACAAAAATTACAGAGAAAATAACACAATTCAACAAACCAAAAGACAGGACTTCTAGCTGTCAGACCATTACATCCATACATTGTTAGTCACCAGAGAGAGAAGCACCAACATCAGGGTTTTCAAAGTTGGGGGACTCAATGGCTACCCAGAGTCTCATCTGACCAAATCATACACCTCTTCTCATAGAGAGCCACAAAGGTCAGAGAACATCACAAGCCTTGTGACCCACTGCCTAATTACAAAGTAACAAGGTATGGGTCTTCCTGAAAACAAGCCTCCCCTAAGCAAGCTTCTCCTGTTGGTTCTGCTCCACTCTTCAGCAAACTTCTCCTATCACAGGCTCCATGTGACTACATGCAGCCTATTAAGGGACAGAGCATATTTTCAAATCAGGAAAGGTCCTCAAATTCCCTTAGGTTTATTAAGGGGCTGGGAAGATCTTCAAATTCGCTTACCATTAATGGCAAGGGAATTTGAAGATCTTCCCTGCTCCTTAATAGACTTAGGGAATTTGAAGATCTTCCCTGCCTAATGGGAGCCCAATAAGAGAAGCTTGCTTAGGGGAGGCTTGCTTTTCAGGAAGGCATATGTTTTGTTATTTTGTAATTTGGCAGTGGGTCACGAAGGATGTGATGTCTTCTGACCCTGGAGAAGGTTATATATACCTCTGAGGTGAGGTTTTGCTTTGGGGCTCACTTTGGGAAGAGTTGTGTGATTTGGCCAGATGAGACTCTTGGCGGCAGTTGAGCCCCCTAACTTTGTAAACCCAAATATTGGTTCTTCTTTCTCTGGTAACTAATATATATGTATGTAATGTTCAGACAGATAAAAGTCCTGTATGTTGAATTATGCTATTTTCTCTGTCGTTTTTGTCTACTTGTAAATTCTGTTTGTATTTTCTGAAGTTCAGGGTGCTGATTTTTTCCCCTGAACTAGGTAACTGATAAATGTATTTGATTAAAGTAAGATTGTTAACCCCTTTTGACTTGCTTTCCTTTAGAAAAGCAAATCAAGGAACCTCTGCTAGTAGCTATCCTGGGTATACTAAGGTGTTTGCAGTTACAAAATGGCATAGTCAGACCAGATCTGCAAACTAAAAGGAAAGTATGGGGGCTGGGATAAGTTTTTGTTTCCCAGTTGGGGTAGCTATGATTCTGTGGAGCCATGGAGCAAGAGTGAAGAACTGCAGTTTCAGCTGGCTAATAGTAGCTGAGTCCAACTGCAGTCTACTAGAATTCCAACCAAGGCAAATCAATGGGATTGTTGCTTAGACCTAAATTTAGGTCAAGAGCATGAAGTACTCAGACTAAGAAAGCAGAGACTAGATTTAACTTAGGTAAAAATCATTTGGAGAGTACTAAAAATTTGCAGGTACTTGATCTGAGCTGTTCCTGAGACCCTGGAATAATTCAACACTCAATTTCCCAAGAAATCAGCAGTACAATCAACCCAGACATTCCTTTCAAAGAGCCTGTCCCTAACATAAAAGTCCTAAGTCAGGAAGCAGGTTGAAAGAATTAGGTAACAAAAAAGACCCCCACAATAAAGAGCTATATGACAGGGATTCTCAAGAAACAAACCCAGAAGAAGAGAATGTCTCCAAAATATGCATAAGTGAAGCCTAAAAGAAACAGGCAGCTAGGTGGTGCAGCAGATCGAACACCAGGCTGGGAATCAGGAAGACATCTTCCTGAGTTAATATTTGACCTCATACTCTTATTAGGTTTGTGACCATGGGCAAGTTGCTGAACCCTGTTTGCCTCCATTCCTCATCTGTAAATTGAGATGGAGAAGGATGTGGCGAACTACTCCTGGATCTTTGCCAAGAAAACTCCAAATGGGGTCGAAAAGAGTTGAACTTGATTGAAATAACAACAACAATAACAAAATAACACAGCTTGGTCAAAGGGTCAAATATATTTCTTGGGAGAGATAAAGCAACAGGTTTTTGTTTAAGTTTTTAAACAATGTTTTGAGAAATCACAATGAAACAAGAACAATAGAGGAAAATTTAAAAAAAGAACTGAATGCTACGAAAAAAAGAAATTAATAGCTTGGCACAAGGGTAACAAAACTTTGTTCAAGCAACAATTAATCTGAAAATTTGAATGGATCAAATGGAAGTTAATTATTTCAGGAGAAAACAGAACAACACATTAAAACAAGGTCAAAAGACTGAAAAAATAGAAGAAAATGTCAAGTATGTGATAGCAAAAACAAATCATCTGAAAAACAGATTAAACAGAAAAAAAATGAGGATCATTGGATAACCTGAGTACTATGACAAAAAAAGAGCCTAGGCATCATGTTTCAAGAAATCATTAAAGAATACTACCCAGATTCCTTAGAACCAAAGGTCAAAAGTAGATACAGAAATAATCTACAAATCATCTCTTAAGAAATCCACAATGAAAACTACCAGAAACATTATGGCCAAAATCTAGAACTTCCATGTCAAAGAAAAAAAAAGTTACAAGCAACTAGAAAGAATTCTGATAGCAATGTTATACAATTTAGCAACTAGCACTATAGAGGAATGCAGCACTAGGAATACAGTCTTCCAGGAGGCAAAAGATAAAGACTTATAGATAAGAATAACTTACCTGAAAAACTTTGTATACTTTTATAGTAGAAATGGACCTGTAAAGAAACAGTAGACTTCTAGTCTTTGTTGATGCCTTAACTGCCTAGAAACTTCATCAAATGAAAAAGATAACAGAGAAAGGTAAACGGGAATGAGAAATTATAAGTGATAAGCTAATTATGATCTGTTTTGGGGATATGATGCACATCATGTCAGAACCCTATCATCATTAACAGTCAAAGAAGAGGTCAGAAGACTTAGGTGGTTCTGTTACATTTTGATGATCTTAAAAGAATGGAAAAGAAGAAGAAGAGGAATATGCTGTTGGGAGGAAGGGAAATAGAAGGAAAGGGGAAATTATTTCATGTATTCAGAGTGCAGAAGTAGAAGTCTATACAAATAAAGAAAAAGTGATAGAAGGAAGAGTGGTTGAAATTTGAACTTCACTCTCATCTAAACTGGTCAAAGTAGGGAAGCATATACACATACAAAGTTGGGTTCAGAAATTCATTTATTTTGATGAAGAACTAGGGAAGAAAGGGGTAAACAGAAAGGACAGACTAAGAGAATAGAAAAAGGAAGGGACTGGTGCTAAAGAATACAAAAAAAATTACTTTTGTAGTTCTTTTTGAGCTGGCAAAGGATTGGAAACTGAAAAGTGTCCACCAATTGTAGAATGACTAAACAAAGTTTTGTATATAAATTTGATAGAATACATTGTGCTTTTAAAAATGATGGAGAGGATAGTTTAAGAAAAACCTGGGAAGACTTATGTGAACTAGTGCAGAATGAAGTGAACAGAATCAGTAGAACAATTTATATAATGACAACAATATTGTAAAGACAAATAACTTTGAAAGACTTAGGGACTCTGATTAACAGAATAACAAACCAGGATTGGAAAGAATTCATGATGAAACTTATTACCTTTCCTTTTTTTTTTTTTTTTTTTTTGCTTTTTGGAGGGAGGAAGGAAAGGTATTTGGGGTTAAGTGACTTGCCCAAGGTTACACTGCTAGTAAGTGTTAAGGCCAGATTTGAACTCAGGTCCTCCTGATTCCAGGGCTGGTGCTCTATTCACTGTGTCATCTAGCCACCCCTACCTTTCCATTTTTTGATATAGATATGATTAACTCAAAGTACAAATTGAAACATTTTATATACTTACACGTATGTATATACAAATATATATACATATGTATTTTGTATATATATACACACATACATATATATATATGACATGACTGATGAGAAAATGTTTTTCACTTGACTATACATGTTTTTTTCTATTTTTCCTTAATAGAAGTGGGAAAGTTGGGAAGAATAAAAAGCAGATTTTTGCTAATTGAAAAAAAAATAAATTTAATATAAAAACAAGTAAGATAGGTCAAGGAGTTGTAGGGGTGCATTAGATATTAAGAAGTTATTATGTGAATAGATCCAAGAACCAGAGGGTGAAGCACATTGGAAAACATTTTTTATGAACACAAATATAAGAGGAGGAACCAAATATAAGGAGGAATCAAAGCAATATTGATATCATTGTTGACCAGAAAGAGGAAAGAAAAAATAGATGAGGAGTTTGAGAAATAGATCATGAGCCCAGCATGGCACAGTGGTAATGGGATACTTCAGTTATCTAGAATTTGCTGCTGATTCTCTCTGACTCTAGCTCTGTCATTGCCTTTCTCTGTCTCTTTCTCTCTGTCTTTCTCAAAACCATAACATCCAATAACTTCTTGACTTGCCTTGATAATTTCATCCTTCAAAAGTCAGAGGAACCAAGAAGATCAAAGAATTTAAGAGTTTTCTTATGTACCAAAATACTCTTTTTTTTGTAGCAAAGAAAGGAAGGGAAAGTAGAAGTCCACTGATTGTGTGCTATGGTTAACAAGAACAACAACAAAACAAAAACACACAAAAAATAAAAAACAGAGAAAGCCCTGATTCTGTGGTCAGAGGAGGTAGTTTCTATCTTGATTCTTCCACCATGGAACAATAGAAAGAAGTTACAGCAAATTAACTAATTTTGTAAGACTCTTGATCTTCCTCTTAACATTATATCACACTGCTAGTTATTTTCTCACATTAGAAATACCAATTTGTCTCAGTTATTAGGTCTTATTTGAGTTTCTGGTAGAAAAAATAAGGAGCAGGTCTAGTACATAAATAGACTCCTCTCACCAGGCCCTAGCTAAGCTCTTCTATTCATTAGGGCCATAATTTTCTAAACCCAAATTTGTGCTGTTTGTTTTCCACCAGATCTCTCTCTCTCTCTCCCTCCCTCCCCTCCGTCTCTCTCTCTCTCTCTCTCCCTCTCTCTCTCTCTCTCTCTCTCTCTCTCTCTCTCTCTCTCTCTCTCTCTCTCTCTCTCTCCCTCTCTCCCTCTCTCTCTCTCTCTGTCTCTGTCTCTGTCTCTCAGGCAGTCTTAGGGTCTTAGGCAGTCAGGCTCCTTCAACTCCTTTGTCTCCTCAGTGTACCTGTTCCTATGTCCACATCTCAGAATCAAGGTACTCCTCAGTCAAGAGGCAGGCTTTGAGCATAGAGTCAGAAATGTCTGTAAGTTCACTTTTCTTTATAGTATAGCTGCCTCCATCACCAACATCTGAGTCTGTTTTTCCCCCTTTTATTTTGCTCAGTTCTATTTTGATACTCCTTCAGGGATTCCTATGAAGTTAACTTATCTGCCTTTAGTTCTTTCCACTTTGTGTGGCCCTGCTGTGTAGCTAGATGGCAGAGTGGGCCTTGAGTCAAGAAGAAGTAAGTTCAAGCCTGACCTCAGACACTTACTGTGTGACCCAGTACCTTTGTCTGCCTCATTTTCCTCAGCTGTTAAATGGAGATTATATAATATTTACCTAATAGGATTGCTGTGAGGATCAAATGAGATGACATCTGTAGAGCTCTTAGTACAATGCCTGACAGATTGTAGGTACTTAATAAATGCTTTGCCTCTTCTCCCTGCTCATACTCCCTCTATAGTTTGCTTGTATCAACAAGTGATAGCTACATACCCACTCCATAATGCTTAGGAATTTTTAATTTTCTTGTAATATTTTAATATCACAGTCACTTTCCATCCCATTCTATCCCATTAATAGAAGTGGTTTCTTTATTCCAAAAAAAAAATACAGGAAAAGGAAAATGAAGTGTCACATTTCCTAAAACCATGGGTGGTTAGCTCCCTATGTCATCCTACTTGACCTTATATTACATTACTATTTATTTATTTCAAAAATGACCATTTGTTGCAGTTCATTAATTCTTATTTGGGATTCTAGGATCAAGAGTAATGAGCAGACTGTCCTTCAAATCCACAAAGCATTTATCAAGGACTCAAATATACATAAACAGCTCACATATTGTTACCACCCCAGTGGTACTTGAAAATTGTCAATGAAATAAACATGAGTTATTGTAACACACCAAGGATACTGCTCATCTCATAATGAAAAGGCATAGAACTTTCATGAAATATTTAAAACCATGTCATAATCAGGGTAGGTTCTCTCAAACGGAAGGTGGCAGATGCTTAGATGGAATTCTTTTTAAATTTTATTTATTTATTCTTAATTTTCAACATTTACTTCCATAAGTTTTTGAGTTTTAAATTTTCTCCCCCACCCTTCTCTCCCCTATCCCCAAGATAGCATACAATATGATATAGGCCCTACATATGCATTCATATTGAACATATTTTCACATTAGTCATGTTGTAAAGAAGAATTAGGACCAATGGGAAGAACCATTAGGTGTGATTCTTACATAGCTACTCCTGGATTCCAGTCTATCAGTCTCTGGAGGTATGCTTTATTTTTATTTTATTGGGTTTCAAGGTTGATCAGCATGCATTTATTTCTTATTATAATTACATATAATTATAATAATTAATCAATTATTAAGCACTTATTTTATCTAAATATGGGCAGCTAGATAGAGTTCCAGACCTGGAGTCAGGAAGACTTACCTTCTTGAGTTCAAATCTAACTTCAGACACTTACTAGCTATGTGACCCAGGGCAAGTCACTTAACCCTGTTTGCCTCTGTTCCCTCATTTACAATGAGCTGGAGGAGGAAATGGCAAAAGAGTATCTTTTCCAAGAAAGCACCAAATGAGGTCACAAAAAGTTGAGTAAGACTGAACAGCAACAGCTACATAAATATACTAAAAATAGCATCTTCTGTTTGACTTTTAAATCTCTTCACAATCTGACCCCTTCCTACCTTTCCATCCTTCATATGTCTTATTTCCCTCCATGCTTTCTATAATCCAGTAATACTTACCTTATTGCTATTCCTCACACATGGCTTTCCATCATCTGACTGGGCATTTCACTGGTATCTCCAAAGCCTAGGAGATTTATTTTGATTAATTAAATCTTTGATTAATTAGATCATTCCACCTCGTGGTTTCCCTTGCCTTTTTTTAAAGTCTTAAACAAAGTACCACCTTCTGCAAGAATACTTTTCCAGTCCACCTTAATCCTAGTGCCTTCTCTCTGGGATTATTCCCCATTTATACTCTATATATTTTACATATACAAAGTGGTGCTTGTTATCTGCCTCATCAGACTGTGAGTTTGTTTAGGTCATTTTGCCTATCACCAGGGATACAAAAGCACTAGAGATACACAACAGGACAAAAATGGTCTTTACCCTCAAAGATGTTACCATCTAATTGAGGAGACACCATGAAAACAAATATGTATACTCAGAATAAGTGTAAGATATGAAAGAAATATAAATGGCATGTTATCTAGGAAGCCATGGGGGAACCAGAAAAGGGACTTTTTCAGAAGATGGGATTTAATCTTAGTTTTAAAGGAAGATAAAGCTTGAAGGCTTAGGTAAGGAGGGAAAGCATTCCACATATGGGTAATAGCCAATGAAAAAACCTACAGTTGTGAGATGGAATGTTGTGTACAAAGAACAAGAAGTCAGTGGATCAAAGAGTATGTGAAAGGATATAAAGACAAAGAAGCCTGGAAAGGTGGTATGGGGCCAGGTTGTGAAGGGGTTTAAAAGTCAAAGAGAAAATTTTATATTTTTTCCTATAGGGAAGAGGGAAGAGAGAGAGAGAGAGAGAGAGAGAGAGAGAGAGAGAGAGAGAG